>NC_065509.1:31220108-31407336 GCF_006386435.1 Epinephelus moara
GGTATCGTGATACTACTCAGAACCATGATGTTTTCATTGGTATCGTACAGTGGGTCCCAATATTGGTACTGTGACAACACTAATCTGGAGGGGGTTCATCTGCAAAAACTAATGAAAAACTAAACAACGATATTCGGTATTCGGTACTCGGTATTCGGCCAAGCGTTTAATTTTATTCGGCTTTGGCTTCGGCCACAAATTTTCATTTCGGCGCATCCCTAGTCCAAAGATCCAGATGTACAGGTCTATCTACGTTCCAACTTCCTCTAATTGTCAACTGATTGAAGTTCTTGCCGGTAGAACTACCCCATCCTTTATCTCATCACATTGTTTTCCTCCCACCCCCACCTCCATGCATCCCTGAACACACTCATTCAGTTGTTCAATTACTGTGTGGTGTAGAAACAAAATTAGACACACTCAACATCTTGCAAATGATTCATATAAAATGGTGAAAGTCTCACAGAATGTTGTCAAAACTGTCAAAATCAAAACCATAATATTTTGTCTTGTTGTTTAAATTAGAATTAAATTTTAACTGAGTTCATGGACAACAGTTTAACAGCGTACAAGTCTCTGTGTTTGAATTGTCAAAACATTGGGCACATAAAAAAACAAAAAACAATTTTCTAAGAGTGAAGTTGTTGAGTATTTGGACACGCTACACTGTGTAAGAGTGAATTTATTGGATATGTTTTCCAGTGGAAACTGCCCTAAATTATGCAAAAGCACATTTTTCCAAATTAAGAACTATAGTATAACCAACAGGAGACCATGATGTGTGAAGTGATTTTGGGAACACTGTACTGTCTAAGAGTGTGAGAGATATTTTTGTAGTATCTCTTTTTGGTGTTGCACTTTGCAGATGGTTTCCGCACACTCATCTCACAGCTGGCTGTTGTGCAGTGTTGTACAGAACAATGTTATTGTCCAGCTTGGAGGACGCCTCATATTGATGAACATCAGGTTGTAGCTAGTTGTCTGCCCTATCATGGCTGGAAAGGGGCATTGCTTGTGTTTTAGTAATGTTTTGCTTATCAGTTGTTGATCCAGGAAGTTCAACTTCATGAATATCTTTCCAACTATACCGAACTGATTTAGGCAGGTAGCTGCTGTCTCTTCCTTCTGGTACATCTATGTGCATTCAGTCTTTAGTGGTATGGAGTATCAGACCATACCATCCTACTTTCACCCCTGGTAGTGACCCAAGAAACAATATTGTGGATACAGATGACCAAAATGAGTTTCCCTGGAGGGGTGGCTTGGCTTTCCCTTTCACCATGTAATCACAGCAAGCAAGCGTCTGACTTTAGCGCCACATAGCATAACATCACAGACTCTCTTAAACCATTAAAAATGGAACTCTGTCACATCATGTAAACAAACTATCTAGCAGCTGTTGTCTTAGAGTGGCAACTGAAAAGATGGGTGAGTAAGTATTTCGTTACTATTCACAACAGTACTATCAGGGGTAACTTACAGATATCATTGTTGTAGCTGCAGTACTCCCTGTCAATCTTCATCCAGCCAGATAGGGCCTTATTTAGAATTTTGTAGTGAAGGAGGTATCATATAGACAACTCCTCATAACCTCTTGAAACATCCATTCCTTGTCCATTGCAGCGCTTTTAACACAAGCAACAGGAATAAATAGAAACCGGACATCTGACAATAGTTTTGCTCAAAATGATGTTCTACACCATGCTCCGTCGCACTGTGCCAGTTAAGACAGTCCAATAGAAAACAATACACTCAAACTGACTTAGCTGCTGATGCTCCCTTGCATCACACCCAGTTAAGACATGGTGTTAGAGATTTTGCTTTAAAGCTCAGACATTGGACAGAAGTTTATTTCGATGCTTCCTCACATTGACAAAAGTTGGGGTGGATTGGGCATCTGATAAGGATTCCTCCTGGATACCTCCCTTTAGAGGTTTTCCAGACACGTCCAACTGGGCAGAGGCCCCAGGCCAGACCCAGAGCATGCTGGAGGGATAACATATCCCATCTGGTCTTGGAATGCCTTGGGGTCCCCCAGGAGAGGCTGGGTAGAGAGAAAGATGTCTGGGCTACCCTTCTGATCTCACCATGACCCTGACCTCTATGAGTTCTCAAAATTAAATGGATGCTAACTCAAATGGTTATCAAAGTTGCTGAATAATTATCCATAGATAAACTAATTGATAAATCAACGACATGTTTCAGTTTTAGTCCTAATGGTTATATTATATTCCATTAGAAACATTCTAGGTGTATATTAATTCACAGCCTTTACTAAAATCCACAGAGAGGTAGTCAAAGGGGACGTAGGCATTTTACCAGGCATTTTACTCTGCCAGTGTTATTAACATTTATTTGGTTTATTTAACTATTTACAAAGATCAGAGCCACTGAAAGGTAAACACAATGTATTTAAGCTCTATCTCCTCGAACATGTTTTACCTCCCCTGCTGTTTTTTCGCCACATTAGCATAGTAGCCCTACAGATGGAAGTGTCGTTTGGTCTGCTGCTTTGGTTCCGATTGAAATATCTTAGACTCACAAGTCAGTCTGTAGACGCTTTGCTTAACTAAAGACTGATGACTTTCTCCCTGATTTTGTGTTTAGATGGGCGGATACAATTTCAGAGTTTAAAAAAACTCCCTACGTTGCAGAACCAATAGTAAATCCGCAGGGCGGTCCTTTGGTGGCTCGCTGAACTCTTGTGCTTATAAACATAGTCCGACTAGAAACACGTGTAGCAGTACAAAATGGCTCAAGTCGCTATAAGTTCTTCATTTCCACATTTTTGTGGACTGAGCACACGTTTGATAAAACGGAGTTAAATCTCTCAGCATCCATTTTCAAGCTCTCTGTGTGTTTGTGTCCTTGCGGACAAGAAAAGGGGGAGCGCACATTTCCGGGAGGGCGTGTCCTTTTCAAAAATGCAAGAGGCGTTGCTTTGTTGCAGGCCGTTTTCGCCGGTGTGTTAAACACACTTTAGAAAGGTGTGTCCCCAGACTATCAGAAGCTGGAGATCTCTGATTGTCTGGTGGCGAGACTAAGAAATATCAACAACTTTGAGATGGATTGCAATTTGTGCAATATACATGCGTGGTCCCTAGAAGGTGAACCCTAATGACTTTTGATGATCCCCTTTAGCACCACCTTGAGGTTCGCACTTGTGCTTTTGAGTGAAATGTCTCAACAACTATTGGATGGGTTGCCATTAAATATGAGACATGATTGATCCATGTCCCAATCAGGATGAACTGTAACAACTTTGGCGATTCACAGATGTTCTATCTAGGGGCATCATCAGGTCAAATTCATAATTTAATTTGACAAAGACAAGGTGCAGCTGCTGATGTACTCCATATGTTTTAAATTGATTTTTTAAATTGCATACTGTTGTTTGTAGTCTGGCATTGACACATCTTGCTTATAAAAGGGGGGTATTATATTCAGCAGACATTATCCTGTGTTGTCCATGGATCTCCTCCCATTAGCCAGTTTAGATCTGTTACTGTTATGAGGCGATTTTTTTAATGATTGGTGGTTCAAGTGGTTTTCTTTCCTGGTCCCCTCTCTCTCTCTCTCTCTCTCTCTCTCTCTCTCTCTCTCTCTCTCTCTCTCTGTATTGAGTTCTGTGTGCCTCCCTCCTGTAAATGCTTGTCTGCTGCTGCTTGCATGCAGAAATATAGTGCAGATAGAGTTGGAGCAAGGATTTCAGTGTCGAGATGTACAAAGCTGATATGGACTCATGGATATAATTTCTTGCTGAATATATTCCATTCAGTCTTGTCAGAGTCGTGTTTCATATTTTCAGGTTTTATTCAGTATGCTGAAATGTTCATTACATATTCTCAGACTTTCATTTAATATTGATTTTTTTCCTGCATATTATAATTTTTCTCTCAAATTTCCATAATGCACTACAACTACCACTCCACCCAGCTAAGTCTTGGCAAGGTGCTGGAAACATCAGTAAGTCCAAACTGGTAGAAAAAAATTCCACACTCTTACAGAGCTGAAAATGAGCCAGTTTCTACTGTTTTCCTACAATTTTCCATTAAACATTCTATTTTATTAAAAAAAATCATTATGAACATCCTAGTATGCTACTGGTCTAAGGTACATACTATATTGTCACTAGTTTTTAATCCTGTCCACAGGAACCTTTGATACATGTAATTTTGCTCTCAGCCTTGGTTTTTTGCCACTCTAGAAAAGTTGGTAATTATATTAGATTTCTATTTTTATTTGAATTTAGTAACTTTAGAGTAAAGTGGTTTATCTAATCTGCATTAACAGTGAGTGGCAGTGAACCAAAATAGTAAAATTGCAGGCTGGAAAGTTGATTATTAAGTTGATTAACAATTCTCTGTGGGTTTGGAACTGTCAGCATCCTCCTTCAAATGATATTACATTTCAGATTTCATCTTTTGTTATGACAAAAGTATTAATTAGAGCAGCTCTAAAGCTGGAGTGGGCAGAAATCTAGGAAAGGCAGAGCCCCTCCCAGCAGACAATACAGGCATACACACACACGTTTCATACAGTTGCCCAGTGTTTCACATACATTGATTTATTTAATCTTCTTTTATTGTAGAGATGAGCGCTGCGCATTTGCTCAGCCCCTACTTACCATGCTCCATGCTCTCATTTCCTGGTTGTTAGACCACAAATGAGACAAGAAGTAGCTAGCAAGCCACCCCACAGTTCCTCTGCCTTGCTCCTTGCCACTGTGGACTGCCTCATAAGGAGGATAGCAGACAGCAGCAGCTCCGAGACGGACCTTTCGTCGGTGGCTCTAGCAGCTCAGATTCAGCCGTCTCAAACCCCCTAATGCAAGGTGTCATGGCAGGCTGGTGGACTGCGGAGCATGTGTAATGGCAGCAACAAAAAGATTGCTAATCTGGCAAGAAGTCTGAGCTGTTCTGGCCCCTAGAGCTGGGGTTGGCCCTGGCTAGATTATTGCTGCTGCGGCCACTGACTGGAGGTCCTTCTCCAGGGCTGCTGCCTGCTCTTTGCTAGGTGAAGTGGTCTTTAGTAGCAGGCAATGAGGTGAAACACAAGCTTTGATTCGAGCCTCTAGCTAAACGTTAGCTACATGAAAGTGAACTTGAAGCTGCAACTGTATGCCTTCGTGCCCATTTGCAGAAGGCTAAACTATTAGCAATATGTTCTCTCCACCTCTGAAAAGCTTTATTGATATGGATAAATGTTTTTATGCCTTTGTGCTGTGATAGCCATGGCCGGAGCATTATGTTTTCAGGTTGTCCATCCATCCGAGTGTATGTATGTACATTCGTCTCATTGTCATGAATGTGATATCTCAAGAACACCACCAGGCAAAGTTTTTTTTTAAAAATGGCACAAACGTTCATCTGGACTTGATAATGAACTGATTAGATTTTGTTGGTCAAAGGTCACTGTGACCTTGCATCCGTCTCATTCTTGTAAACGCAGTATCTTAAGAACACCGAGAGGGAATTTCTACAAATAAGGACATTTGGTCACATACTGATTTAGTGACACTAATATTGGGTGCCAACTTTGAGAGTATTGAGACTACTCTGAAAATAGAGCTTCTGTGTTGGTGGGGAGAGGATGTGTGTGAAGCGTCCATGTTTAGCTTGACAGGTTTGTGGAGGCATACGAAGGCAAGGCGGTAATTCAGCTTTTGTGTTTATTGTCAGACTCTCTTGTAGACTTTCTTTTTGGTAAATCTGTCATAATTTCTCAGGTTGCTATGCATTGTGGGCAGTTTTTTCGCAACTTTCTCTGCAGGAGTCTCCAACATTAGAACAGCTTTTTGCCGAAATGACCTGTGATTTCTCTTGTCACAGGCTAGATTTTCTAAAGCCCGAGAACAGAGCCAAGAGGAGGTGCAGAAGTCTAGTAATCTCTCTGTCCTCTTGGATTACAATATACTCAAGGTTTATTGTGGGATTTTATTTTTTTTAATGCATTGACACCAAAATAAAACTGCCCTCCCCAGCTTCACAGGCACATTTCACATGCGAAAAATAAAATGTGCATGAGGCATGTTTCCATTATTGGAGGTGGAGGCTTTCTGAATGTAAAATGTGTGAGAGCTATATCAGAGGGTACATTAAAGAAAATGGAATGAGTCTTTACACTGCTGCATAAATTATTCATCAAATGTGCTATTTCACAATTTTCGACACAGAATCAGGAACTCCATACTGTTTATGGGGCAGTGAGGAATTTCACTCAGGACTTGTAGTCAGCAGTATGATTTCATGCATCGCACTGTATGTGGTATAAAAATACTTGTACAGAACCACTACTACTGAAAATTGCTAATAGCTGGAGATACTTATGCATAAATGCATCCGTCGGGTCTGGCTATACACCACCTTAACCTCATCTTGCCCCCTTTTAGAGTGTTTGTGCTTCCTTCCAGAATATGTCTGCCCACCTCCAGTGATAGTGGCACTGCCTTGCAGTGTAGGCAATTCAGGTTAAGGCCTTTGGAGGAAAAAATGCACATATCCATCTGCCTGGACACAGATGGAGAGAGGAGATACAGATTATAGCTCAATAAAAACACATCCACACAATGCACCAAAATCTGCACAAACATGGCCTACATCTAAAAAACAACACATTTCCAGAGGTTGTTTAGAGTGGCGAGGGGTTGCTTTTTGATGTAAGACACGTCAGGGTGGGGCTACATGTTTCCAGGCCCAGAAATTCTAGCAGCACCCCCGTGTGCATACCTACTCTGTCTTCCTCTGTCTGAATCACAAACTCTGATCTTTTGGCCCTCATGTTCCCTTTATTTATGCCTTTGAATGTCTGGGATAAAATGCTGACAAAGATCAGTTTGTAGACTGACAGCGGTAATATCAAATCAGCAACAGAAGATTAACTGACACTTTGCTCGGTCTGTCATGTGGCACCAGAGAGAAAGAGAGAAGTCCCAGACAGATGGATGTTGATGGGCTGCAGACATCTCAGGAAAGAGAGACTGATGCAGTCAGTGAAAGGGTGTGCGTAGGTGTGTTTGATGTAACCCCAGACAGTTGCGTTACACAGACAGCAGAGAGGTGGAGGACTTTTTGGGGAGAAATACTGGCGCAGGCTCAACCAGGCGTGAATACCTGCATTAGTATTCACATGTACTGTCAGAGGAAGGTTTTGATAAGGATTCTGTTTTCCAAAAAGGAAAGCAACAGAGTTAATTTGAGGAACTGTGTTTACAAAGGGGACTGAGGGTAAACAGACTCTAGATACAGCACCGCTGCTCTCAGGTGATGGTTGCAACAGAAATACCTGCAAAAATGATTTCATTGTACTTTGATTTGTTCATTTTCTAATGATCACTGTCTTCATACGCTAAATGTGAAGTCAAGTGACGCAGCTGTGATGATGTTTATGCGAATCAGGTGGCACGCTGCAATTTTGGTAATCATATTGGCATGAAATTGCGCCTGTGTTTCTGCCTGCTGAGATTACGTCTTATCTCAAAGGCAAAAAAGTGTTGTTTTTTTTGTTCGTTTCATGGCTGTAATTAGAGGAGGCGCAAACATGGATGTGTTCAATTCACTCAGATCCCTTTTCTTGATTTTTTTTCTTATCTTACTTTGATAGAAGTCACTTAAAGTCTATCAACAGAAAAATAATCAGCAGCAACATAGAATATCAATTACAGGGGAACCACCAATTTTACACAAGTCAGTTTACAGGTGTTGAGGAGTGCTACTGCATATGTAAAAAAGTTGTCTAAAGGCTTTCCAGAGTGAGCTGCGTGAAATCTGATTGATTGATTGGTTGATTGATTGATCGGGTCTGGAGACTACAAGTTTGAAAATGAGAAAACCCTGGGTCTGTTGACAAAGAGAAAAAGTAGTGAGGTTATCAGAAGTCTGTAACCCGCTCCTTATCTCTGCTTGAGGCTCAAGGCTACATTATCGGCGACTTGCACATCATACCTAAATCTCTAATTGAACTGTCAGTGATTGAGTTGCATTGTTGGTAATGTAGGCATCCAGTTTTGACATGGAAGAAAAATGCATGGAATAAAAAACATGATATCTCTGGTTGGATAATTCTGGATAATTCTATAGGTATTAATATAAAACCAATATGCATGTAAATACACCCAACATGGGTAACTGAATGTAACCCTTTTAATCACTTTAGTATAGAAAAAGAACAACAACTACAAACATGAAACAGTAAAACCACATTTTCATAAAGCTACGAAGTTGTTGCCCATACACAACTACATTATGGTCTTCTAAAATAACAGAATTTTTACATAAACTTTACCATTATATGCAGAAAACCTGGGGACCCTACTCCCAGACACAGACGTGAACACTTTCTCTCAGGAGAAGCCGGGCTGGACTCAGCATTTAGCCCATTAAGAAACTGTCTGTTGCTTTTAAAAGTGGATGAGCAGAGCTGAGTGGCCAGTATTGAACCTTGCTCCCACTCCACCTGGAATACTAATCTATTCATCTCACTAAAAGTGTATACATTTCCAGACTTCTTTCTTGATAACCCTGCACTATAACAACAATGTGTTCGTGCCTTTTAGTCACCTACATTGCAAAATAAATGTGTAGCTGTTGTCTTTTTGCTCCCCCGCTGAAAAATATGACTTCACTGTAACTATTAGCTCTAACAGGCAAACATATTGTTGTTGACTAATGCTTCTAATATCAGAGTTTGAACTCTTGGTCCTTTAAGTTGCTGTAATTCCAATACATTTGAGGTATCCCCCGTTTGTTAATACCTTTGTGCTATAGAGGTATAAAGAAAAGTTTTATGACTGTTTCTGAAACCATTAGATAGATAGATAGATAGATAGATAGATAGATAGATAGATAGATATGGACTTGCATAAAAACGTACCACATATGCACAGAGACGGAGGAAAAGCCCACAGAAACGCAGCGAAACACAGAGACAAACTGGTGAAAGATCATGCAGAGAAAAGCCCCATCAGTCCTTGTCTAACAGTGAATGGGGAAGAGGCTCAGCTGAATGAAGGCAGCTATTAAAATCCCTTGTAAACACATTATGGACCTGGTCTTGTCAATATATAGAATGAGACATAACAGTGATATAGAGGGTGAGGCGCATCCATAAATGCATGAAGCCAATCTCATGTCAGCGTCTGCTGGCACCTTTCCGTGAATTCTGATGTGCAGTAGTTACACTGAAGAAAAGGGGAAGGAGAGGACTGAACAAAGCACAAGTAAACTTATTAAATACAAAGAAAAAAAGATGCCTCAGGCTAATTGTCAGAACAAAAGAAATATCAAAGTTTGAACAGTGTACATTAGCAGAGCATTTTTGTTCATAATTGGACGAATACAAACGCGTACAATATGAGTTGATGATGAACTGTAATCTAAATTACAGGGAAAATGTTGCCACATTTGCAGCAAATGTGGCTCATCACTATTCATACCAGGGACTACAAAAGAGGAGGAAGTATTTAAACTTCTGCACAGGAAACGAAGAGGAAACTCAAAGATTTACTAATTAAATACAATGAAATGAAGGTACATGTAGTCTATGGTCTTAAAGTGTGGGAAGAAAAAAAAAAAATCAAATTTCACCATGTATGTTAGAGACATAGATAAAACTGAGCTGTATCAATTCTAGTTAGTATCGCAATATATTTTCACAATTTCTACCAAAATAAAACATTTTGTAAAACAATTTTCAATTGGATTTTGTGTCCAGATGCCTTCAAGTGTTTTGTTTCCTGCTGCAAGATGATACGGGCACTGGATACCAGATGAAGCTCTAAATATGCCTTTGTATAAAATTACCCTCCAGACCCGTTTTGAAGCTTTTAAAAATACTCTGCTATGATAAACATTTTGTTTTACATGGTTCTCCCAAATGAAAAGTAGAAAATAAACCTAAGCACAGCTACTGTTTTCCCATTGAGAAATTCTAAATCTGACCTCTGCCCGGCACACCACTGCTGCCCTTTTGCTTTCTGTTCGTGCAACACTGGCACAGTGCTAAAATGAAGTGTGGACAAAGGTTTGGTTATGGGAGATAAGTGCTAGTATCAGTGAAAGAGCAGTGTGCATCAAGATGGTTAGTGTTAGCATTAGACGAAACATTGGAAAGATTGAGCCATCCATGTTTGTGCCTCAGTCAGACCCAGACTCAGATGAGGAGTCTGTTGTGCACCAAAAACGATGACTAGCAAAGGTATCAGAATGGTAAGTGTAGTTAGCATCTTTAATTTTTCATGCTTTTTTGAGATTTTTATATTACCTCTACTCAGAGGTAGAGCTGGTCATCCACCAATCGGAAGATCGGCAGTATCCTTTGGCAAGATACTGAACCCCAAATTGCTCCCGATGGCTGTTCCATCGGTGTGTGAACGGCTACTGAGAAGCAGGTGGCACCATGTATGGTAGCCTCGGCCACCAGTGTGTGAATGTGTGTGTGAATGGGTGAATGTGACATGGTAAAAAATGCTTTGAGTGTTCCGAAGACTAGAAGGGCGCTATACAAGTAGAGTTCATTTACCATTTTACCATATAGTCCACTCTGTGCTGGAGATTTCAGGTTTCTTTGTGTGGTGTCCAAGTCTGCCGCCCTGTCTGTGCGTTTCCTTCTTTTCAATGTGTAGTGATTGGCTTTTGAATTTGTGACGTACCCTCTCCAGCTTGCCTGGTGTATGTTTAAATCTCTTCAAACCTTGCACAGACACAAGTCAGTGTAGTGAAATTTAGACATTTTAGGGAACATAAACATAACAAAACAAATTTTGAAACAAAGGGATCTTTAAAGAAAGTGAAGAGAAAATCGGTAAGAAAACAGTCTTCTGATCATTTGATAGAGTCGCTCTAATCACGTAACTTAAAAAATAAAAGGTCAATGAAACATTAACGCTCCCCATATGTACTTTTCAAACAAGATTTTCACATGGGATTGATGTCAGTGTCAAAAGGAAGCTCAGAGATCAAATTTGAATGTGTAATTTTGACCCTACACTGCAGCTCCACCATCACATCAGTTATGCTAATTACTTGATGAAAAATGCAAATAAACATCATCCGTCAAATAATTTGTCATATCATTATGTCTGTGATCTGTGAGGGACAAAAATGATATCAGTCTCTCTCTAACACAAGCACAAAGTTAACTGCAAAGGACAGCAAACTCACAAACAACAAAAAAAGTATGTTTGGAGGTAAACAGGACAGTGTCTGTGTTGATACCTTAAATTGCACCTCATTCCCTTTGTGAGCAATCAATAAAGCTGACAGAGAGATGGGAATTCACTCGCCATCATCCAGGGCTGTTTTATTCCATTTAAAAACAGAGACATGCACAAACAGGTGTCATTTAGGAGCTGATATGTTTCACATTAGTATGGACCTGGTGTCTTCCAGCCCTCCTCAGAATAACCGTATAAACAGGCATACATGCACGTATAATTTTCTTATTAGAGGAACAATAGCTGATGTTTTAGACTGCGTTGCTTGTCATTCCATGGGGTTTGAAAATAACTTCTCCATTGTTGTTGTAACCATTACTCAAGGATGACTTATTTCTCTATCCTGTGTCAGACTATTGAGTCTGTTAAAGGAACAGAATAATAAGAAAATGAGCAGGTGAAAATTAAAGTATTTATAGAAGAGAATATGGGCTCAAAACCATTAGGCAGATTTGGTTGATTTGCATTAAAGCCCAGGCTCTTTTTATATTTTGATGAGTCATATTATGTGCCTGTCTCTGTGTGTGTGTGTGTGTGAGTGTGTCTGCCCGCATTAATAACACTTTTGAGGTAAGATCTAGAAAGTCAGGCCAGCATCTCAGGATAGATATTTTATTAGGATTCATAGCCACTTCTTTTTTTCTCATTATATTCTGTCTGTCTGTCATGTTTTTAAGAACTTTTGTTATTGACATTACTGCTAGAGAAATGTCAATGCTGTCTAATAACTTGGGCTTTTAATCAGATATCTTCACACAGTATTTCAGACGTTAACTGTCCTCATTTTTAATTTTGTAACATCATTTTAAAAGATAATGGGGAGCAAAGGTCACCATGAAAAAGGGTGTTTTGTAATGTGTGTTGCGTAGACATCCAACATACCATTGCAAAAATACTTCAGAGTTCTCTGGTTCAGCTAAGAGTCTTGAAAAGTGTGTCATGGTAGTTTTTTCATGAGACAGTCAATGGTATCTTGCATGGGTGGGACAAAGTTGTTGTTTTGCAAATCACAAGTATGTCATAAGTTGCTGTGGAGTCCCACATCAAGAATGACAAGTCCCAAGTCAAGTCTCAAGTCTTAAATTTGAGTTTTGAGTCCTAAACAAGTCATAATGCACTCTTCACCAAATCTAATGATATTTTAACAACAGAGTAAAAATATATCAATTTTTTTTAAACAAGTGTGTTCATTGGCTTTTTAATATACTACAAATTTTACATCAAAAACAACAACAGAAAACAAATAAGGTACAAAATAGAACATTGCCCGTAAGGCATCAGCTGCTATGACAGGGCAACACAGTGAGTACTTTTGCAAGGTTCAAAATAGATAACCTCATATTCCCTCATAGTTCTCTCCTGTAGCTTGACTACATGCTGTTGGATTGGTTTCAAACAAAGTTGATTTGGGGAAGTAAGTGTCGAATTGCTGGGAATAAATTGCGTTAATGTAGGTGATTCAGGAAATAAAGGTAAATTAATTGATTTGTGGCACATATATTAAATAACATACTTTTTAATCTTTGGGCTTGGGGTAAGGTATCAAGCCAAGTCATTGGTTTTAAAGTCCAAGTTGAGTTGGAAGTCTCATTTGATTTTGTCAAGAACAGTCTAAAGTCATCAAATCTGTGACAGTCCAAGTCATGTGACTTGAGTCTAAACCTCCATTACATTCAATCTAGTAACATGGTTTCATAGCCTGTTTCAATAAAACGAACAATCAGCATGTCAGAAGGTCAGATGTTGAAAGGCAAAAATTGCAGCATGCGGAACATTTCATGACTCAGTGACATTGATTAGAAAGCTCTGTCAGATCCCTGCAGTTATGCTCAAATAATGGTTATTTTCTACTACTAGGAAGCAAAATCTTTTCACCTTTAACACGCCTTTAAGATACAGATCACTGTGTTTGACAACAGCTGATTGTACACTGCTGTGTCATCTCATCTAACGTGTTTTCTGTTGTCATGTTTTAGGGCTCAACGCTCTGCCCTTTGACCCAACATCCAACAACGACCCTCTCCACTTCAACAGCTCCAATGGGCCGCTCATGTCAGAGTGTCCTTCTCTGGAAAACACTGCTGAAAACAGCAAGAAAAGGAAAAGGACCAGCCTGCCTCCAGGTACTGACAGTGCTACCTCTCTATAGTAACATCATGACACAAAAGAATAAAGAAACCTGTCCTTTCTGGCTTTTCAGTAATGCCCCAATAGTATTATGTGTTGTGCTACACAGACCCTACCTGGAATTACACTGTCCCACTTTGTCTGGTTGTGTGTTTCCTGATGGAATGTAATTTAAATGCTACCAGCATCAAATAACTGCTGGTGAGAGATAAACTTTAATCCTGTTATTTTGAGACAGTCTGAAAGAGGTAGCCTTGTTTGGTCTTTGCTGTTTTTGATTAGCTCGCTGTAGCCTGCGGTGCTGCTTGTCTGGACTGTTTGGAGGTCACCCGGCTAAAACCAGGAAGCTGCACGTCGGAGATTTCACGTCCGCCTGCCTCTCACCATGCCAACAGTCCCGCCAATCAAAACCTCACATGCCCCCAGCTCTTACACACATACTGACCTGCTATGCCCAAAATACTGTGGCAATTTCTTTATGTGTGCCTGCATGCACTGTAGTCTCTGCTTGTGTGTGTGTGTGTGTGCAAAAGCTCACCCAATGAGCCTAATTTTAATCAGGGCCAGTGTGTTGTCTAATTAAAGGAGGGCTTTCTAATTAATTGCATTATGAGCAGTAGAAAGAAGAGGGCCCTTAAGACAGAGAGGTGTTGCTCCATGTTTTCATCTGTCGGGGTGACACTAATTGGTCTGGATTTACAATCTGGCAGAGATACACAGGGGCTCCAAATTAACTAATATCAGCACTTGCAGGGCACATCTTACTCACTGGTGGTACTCATCGTCAAACATGGCCCGTGGAACCTCGCACTAGCCGGCTAAATGGCTCATTTTTCTCCTGCCAAATACAGTCGCCAACAATTCCATCAAAGATCTGTGTGTGCTTTGTGCTGTTATAGATTTAATTCCCAGAGGTAGTGATAAGGTAGTCCACCTGGAAAGAATCTGCACACGACCCATCTTTCTTTCAGTCTCACAGCTGGCTAGCGTTACCAATTATATAAGGTAAATAATGTTTCTCCCCTGTCAACAACGGGACTGACCCTCCGAGGGCCATTCCTTTAAAGCTTGAACAAACAAAGGTTTAGGCAGCTGAGATTGCCTTTCAGTGCAAAATTATACCTTGTCTCTCCATAATGATAGAAAAGAGCTGATGAATATATCTTTAAAATTGCTGAACATGTCCAGGGTATGTGCAGGGTGTACAGTGCCTCTCACCAAGTGCATGCTGGGATTTGCTCAAACCTTCTTGCACACATAAGCAGTAAGCAACTTAAAACAAAGATGAATGGATAAACATTAAAGACAGTTTTAACAGTATTTAAGATTGGTTTATATGGATAAATCCTGCATAATAAACATAAATTGTTAACAGATGAAATAACCAAAGGGAAATATCTGTTTCTGGCTAATCCAGAAAATTAGTTACTTAACATACTAAGTCAAGCAAATTTTGCTTATATAGTGTAGCCCAATATCACAGGTTGCAAAATTTACCCTGTTGGCTTAACAGTCTGAAGAGCATACAACACCCTCTGTCTTTGGACCAGGAGTCTTTAGTGTTTTTCAGGCCAAGGGTCCCTTAGCTCAAAGAGAGACGTAGCAGGGACCACCTACATATATTGTATAAAACTGAGTTGCACTTGAGATAATTATCTGAATATTTTCCAGTCTTCTTTTGATTGCAGTTTGCCTTAGTTGCTAAGCAGATGTAGCGAGGCTAGGTGTGTTAGCTTTACGCTCTCCACTTTGGCAGGGGGTTTCTGAGGCAGACGGTGTGTCAGAGTCTCTTGCTCGAAAAGTTACAACATGATCCATTGCGGCTCACAAGAATGTCCGTACATTTGGAATAATAATGCAGCTAATTGGCCAGTATATTTCAACCAAACTGTTAGCTAACTAGCTCTCCTTCCCATTATGAATAGGAATAGAAAAAAAAGTGACGCGTGGTGATTTATCATTAGCTAGCTGACATGATTGCATTAGGTGGCGAACAGCCTGTTATTAGGTTTTACAAATAGTTCAATTTATCTTTGTTAATGTTTGTCCGCAGCTCTTTGTTATGTTGGATCAATGTTAATGTGTATTCTCAGACACGTTTTAATGAAATTTGGCAGCCTCCCTGCAGTAACTCTGAGGACCCACTAGGGGTCCCCCTTTTAAGACACAGGCCTGAGGCCCTTGCTTTGGATAAGGCAAAAATTTCCCCAGAAACCCTTTAACTGCAACAGAGGAGAGATCCCTCTCCCTGGATGGACAGATGTGCAGTAGATGTTGTGTGTACAGAATAATCAATATGATAGAACATGCAGTCGTCTTATTATTTATTAGGTGGTCTATACTTGTTTTTTGGTAAAAGTCAAAAAATAAAAAATATATCTGTAAAGACAGAACACAAGTTTGCAATTAATCAAAGTAATATTTGATTTTGCTACGGTTTTCTTCCATTATGTGTTGTGCAACACACTTTGCCGATGACACAAGATGGTTCTGTGCAAAACTGGTGGAAATTCAGGCTGGTTTTCTGGAAAGCACTGAGGTTCCAGGAATCCTAAATGGAACTGGCTCAAGAACTAGAGCTGAATTGAGGTTAAATGGAAATATGTCTGTGTTTGTGTCTTTTTGTTGCAAACTAATTCAGTCGTTGGGTTGAATCAGCTGAATCTATAAGAGTCTGAGGATGGCTCATCTAAAGCAGAAGAGTTGTGTTATTTTGCTGCTGCAGTGCAAAGTCAAACATGGTAAAAGGCAGAGGATTTTGCAACAACAACAGACAGGTTTTCACACAGACGTGAACAATGTTACAGAGGGCAGATCTATGATGATATGATGACATGAGAAGTGTACTCAGTTCTGCCTTTCTGCTGCTTTCAGTATCGTGTGAAAATACAACAACGTGCTTGATGAATATTAAGAGTAAAGAAAATTGTTTCCAACATTCTTCTATTGAACAAAGTGAACATTAAACTGAACATAAAAGGCATTAATTATATATATATTTTTTTTAAAAAAGGTTCATAAAAAAGGATATACTGTGCAGCCCTAGTTCCATCAATATGATTGGAGTCATCGATAGGGTTTTGGCAGGTTCACAGGAAGGGCAGGGCATGTCTGGGAGAGCATTTTTGAGTTGTGTTTTACAGTACAAAGCAGTGGCCATATGAACAAAGCAGAACAACAGCACAACACTTAAATGACATTTTCCTCCACACCTGGATAAGTTGCACCAGGTAGTTTGAATAACTAATAATAACTCCTATCAGCTAACCCTTAACCCTTAACCCTTTTTAATCTAATATTGTGACCTGTAAATCTACACCTGCTGCAGAGGTGTACAAACTTTGGTCCTGCCTGGCTGTTCTGCAGCCCCTGTTTGTCTTTTACCACTTTTTATGTAGGACTCAAATCATGTTTTTCAGATGCGAGGCTACTATCTTCCATCCAGGTGCTGCTGTTGTCATTTTGTCTCACTCTGATAATACAACCAATGGTGTCTTAACACGAATAAACTCAGCTTCTTCTCAGTTTTTATCATTTTTGTCTTCTTGTTTCAATGTCCTCTCCTTTCCACATCCTGTCCCTGCTTTGTTCAGGAAACTGAATTTGGAGGAGACGTACACCTGCCGCAACGAACCCAGTGAAAATAAATAAAAGAAAAGGTGCAGCAGGCACGTTCAGAAAAGCGACCTTTGTGACAACAGCCTCAATGGGCATAAAAAGCAGAGTCCCAGAGTTACAGTACAGCATGACTCATCAAAATTTGTGCATAGAGGAAAACAGATGAGCTTAGCATGGTTTTCACATTTATTTTTTCCTTTTTTATAGACACCATCTTGTTATTCATCAACCACAGTGTCCTCTGGAAGACTTCACTAAAGCACTGTCACTGTACTGACTTTCCTCAAAACCACAAACAGACAGCTGGATATAAATGAAGTCAATTTTGTATATAGTGTGGCTTCAATGAAAAGATGTGTGTGTGTGTGTGTGTGTGTGTGTGTGTGTGTGTGTGTGTGTGTGTGTGTGTGTGTGTGTGTGTGTGTGTGTGTGTGTGTGTGTGTGTGTGTGTGTGTGGTCTGCTCAGATTAAAGCCTGTCAGAAAGCCTTAAGATCAAAGCCTTTGTGGAGCTCAAATCTGATCTGTCACTGGAAAAGCCACCCAGCTTTTTTCCCCTTCCATCTTAGAGATAGAGAGCAAAGTCACTTATCCATTATTTTTCTCTCTGTCAGTTCGTCAAGTTATGAACAATATTATAATACACTATTATAATGAAGGTGCCATTAAAGCAGGATAAGTGCACAACTATCATGATCACTCATCTCGCTGCAGTTCCTCGCAGCTTCTAGGAAAACCAACAGGAAACCTTACAGGGAAATTGTCAGGGAAATGGATTTCATTTCCACGTTAGTGACACATCTAAATTTATGACTGAATACCTTCATAACAAATGACAATCCTAGCAGCTTTAACTGTGCTAAACTATGTGTAGTGCTTATTAGCAAATGTTAGCATGTTAACACACTAGACTAACATGGTGAACATGGATATACCTGGTAAACATCAACCTGTATTGTCATTGTGAGCATGTTAGCAAACTGAGTTTACTGTGCCTAATGATAGCCTCACAGAACTGCTAGCATGGTTGTAGACTCTTGTTTAGAAAGCCAGAATGAATATGAGAATATCAAGTCAGCCAGATCTCAGTTGGCATATTTATAACTGCATATTAATAAAAGTGATAAAAACAGAATCTACAAGGAAGTGGCATGAGCTATGTTAATGTGGTGACACCTATGAGTGTTGTTTCAGTGGCATATAAATCTGTTTGGATGCCACTGCAGTTCTTCTTATCCACTGCATGACACCCCTGCTGCTCTTACAGATACCACCAAGCACTGGCAGGTGTCTCTTGAAACTGGTATGGCACTGGTGGATGCCAGTCCTTGTAGGCAAACTAGCCATATGTTGCTGCACTAGCCCTTAGCTAGTGCTGCCATGCAGCTGCAGGGTCACTACAGCAGCTTTCAAATTGAAATGCTCCCAGAAGTTTAATGGTTTCTGGTGTTATTACTGGCAAGTTCTGCCTTTCTAGCTTCTTCCTTTTTCTTTGCTCCATTTTCTACTTGGAAGGTCAATACACAGCATCAGGTCTTAGTGTGACAGTGATGAATGTACATGGCCTTGTTTGCTATATAATACTTCCATGAGTGAAATAAGGCTCTGAAGCAAAGAATTTAAATTAAGGATTTTTATTATTTGAATAACTTCACTTTCTTGAGTATTTCAGACCTGAACTGTTACCATGACCACATGCTGTTGCACAGCATGTAGTGCCTGTGTAGAAAACATGTGTTTAAAGCTAATGATAGCCCAGTAACAAGTAAATTCTATAGAGCAATGTTGCATCAGGCTAATGACTATGGCCCAGTCATGGCAGATCAATGATTACAGATGATTAGTGTTTCCTTGCGCCGGCTATGAGTCCACTCTCTATCTGTTGTAGCTGCTCGCTAACTTGAAGTCACTCCCTGAAGGACTGGCAGCTAAATGATGGAGGTCTGCAACAGCTGGAGCCGTGGATTTACTGGCTTAGAGGGTGTGATTCTGTCTGGCTCCGGGTCGTCTCCAGCTTCAGTCAGATCCTCCAGCCCTCTGAGGACGACTGATGGAGCACCGACTCATTAGCAGCCATGTGGATTTAGTCTCGTTAAGGGACTCTAATGGATAGATTTATCTCGTTACATTTGGCACTTCATTAGATACACATAGTGAAGGACAAAGGCATGTGGTCCTGTCGAAACACACACACACACACACACACACACACCACATGATATTCTTGTATTTTTCTCATACTTTTATTCATTAAGGCGGTGTAATTACCCAGACCGGTGTACTCAGAGACTGTATTTATGATCTAACACATTGACAAAAAACAAACATCCTGTTGAAAAATAATACAGCTCTGCAGTTTATCCAAATTCTCCATCCTGAGATGTTCCAGAATTCTCCACACCTCCACACCACTGGGTGTTAAGTTGTCATTTGATATAAATGCTGTTTTGCAGGTATTGTTTCTACCATGATCACCATATTTCTTATCATTTTAGCATGCCAGTGTTTGCTAATTAGCACCAACAACAAAGCATATTGTCATTAGTTTTGTAGGTATTTCGTCATAAACCAGGACAAATGGAAACTTCTGAGGGGACCATTAATGTCTGTCTCCAATTTTATGCCCTTTCCAGTTGATAGCTGTAAAGACATCAAACTCAAAAGCCCAAATGTTAACCTCATGGTCACACAAGATAAAAGGTCAGATGATCACCAAAGTCACCGTGATATACCCTCTGGGAACCAAAGATATCTGCACCAAACTTCATGACAGTCCATCTGAAAGTTGTTTCAGTGTTTTAGTTTTGACTAAGTGGTGGATTGATCAACTGTCACTGATATTCATAGAGCCAGCTATTATTGAGTTATTATTATTGAGTTAACCTGTCTGCATATGTAAGGGATTAATTTTAAGGCTGAAAAAATCAAACCTATTGGTGGTGATTAACAGACTGTTGTAAAGACCACCGTAATGAGATCACGAGTCCCACCCTCCTTAGTTCCCAAGTTGGACAAGCTTGACAAAAAGAAACATGGCAATTCTGCTAGCTGCTGTTATCAGATAGTTTCTTGGCATCAGGCAGTATAGCTTCAAGAGGCAAACCCAAGGACTATGTGATGGAAGGATGTTATGAACAAGGTAAAAAGACACATATTGAATCTTCCGACCAACCGAGGATGATAAGACTCTCAGTCAACATTGCTCAGATCATGAAAGTAGTTTGTATTCATACTGACTCCAGACCATGGTGCTGACCTAACGTTGGTCCCTTTTTATGCAGCCTTATAGAGGTAATATAAACAGAGAAACGTTAGCCTGGATCTGGCTCATGATAAGTCATGTCATGTCAAAAATATATCAGCAACCTATCTGTCCTTCTCCAGATAACGTTACCACAGAACTAAGGAGGAAGCAAACCTGGCTGACTTTGGTGATCTCGCTTCAGGCGAACTTCTCTTGATGCAGCTATCTGTTAGCTACCTAGTTTGCTAGCATTTTGCTAACACTAGCTAACTTGTGACTATATACAATATAATGTGTACAGAAAGTTTGTGACAGTACCCGGCCACATCTTTTAACCATCTTCAAATTTTGGTTTTCTTTTACAACACAGACAAGCCTGGCACATAGCATATCTATGTTTAACTGGAAAAGGGACAGTTGACCAAAGTCCTGCTCTGTTTCAACCTTGTGCAACTCTTATTGGAGTACAGAGCGAAAAGGTGCAGGACTTAGGAAGGGTCAGTTGTTCAAAGCTCTATAGGTTGATATCCCAACCATGCAACACCAATTGTTATTAAATTTATAGTACTGAGTAAGAAAATATTTTTCAAGTGTGTAATGAAGGTAGTGTAACACATTATCATCTTTTCAGTCTCAAAATCCATAGATGTTCATCTATACAGAAGTTAGATACAACACTTTCCATTATTCACTCTTGCACTTTTCCCTCTTTTCACAGTGCATAACCAAGACTGCCTCAGGGTCCCTGTACAAACTGCTTGAATTATCCATTTTTTCATTGGTCTCAGCATTTCACAGCAGTCCACGATGGTCTTCTCTTTGCAGTTCTGTTGTGATTTAACAAAATAAAGTGAGCAGAGTGAGCAGTTACACAGCTGCTGGTGTGTTGGAGGAGCATGAGTTCACCCATTGACTGGATCAATAGCAGTTTCATGCGATGTGCTCCTGGTTAGCTTCGCAAATCAACACCTGTCTTATTGCACCAGAAGCAATACAGTGCGCTCTCCAGGACTGTGCTTTTAATTTGAAACTGTTGCTTGACAGAAGCCTCAGACGGCTGTCTTTGTTGAGAAGCCTTTTTTATAATGAGCCTGTTTCTATGACAGTGTTCGACTGGAGCACATTTGAAATACAGTAGAGCTACTATGTTGAAACCACAACTGAGGCTGTTACTGCAGATAATTCAGCCTGGGATGATTAAGCAGCAAAATTATACTTTCAGACATGTGTTCTAAAGAAGAAAAAATGTTAAAACAAAGTGTGTTTCTAGCATTAGCCTTTCTAAGAGCCACCATAATAACGATTTTGAGGAAGGCTGAGTGAACTGTAAATAAAGGTAGGTGTCTTTATAGCTGCTTGGTCACTGGTCAACAATATTAAGGTAAAGTAAACATGGATTATTGCTGGAAGAACAACTTCTGGTCTGACTGATTTATTAGTGGTAAAAGTTAACTCCTGTAAGTATTTACTCAAGAAGTGTTGCAGTTACAATTGTACAGTTTTATGGTACTTATACTTGAGTTTTTCAATCTAATGCTACTTGATGCTTTAACACCACACCACCACAGTGTTCCTATGAAGTATGGAAAAGTTCAGAATTTGATTTTAATAGCTTCCAGGTCTGGATAAATATGAAAAAAAGGAAATATGAAACAGTATTTGTGTCTCCAGACTATTACCCCTACTTTTCTAAAAAAATAAATTGATCATACAAGCAGCCTATTTTTCATACTGTAGCATTTGGAGAAGGCAGCCAGCACAGCTAAAATGTTTACCACTGTGTGAGACTGTGTAACAGATAAGCTTGATGTTGTTGAATATAAGGCAAGAAGTATGGTGTGTGACTGAACCAAGCAGCATCCTCCGAGCCTGAAAAATGGAGCTAACACAGAAGTGATGCATCACTAAGGGCGAGCCACTTTGAGTGACAGGCTGTCTGCCGATAGTGTCCTCGGCTTCTCAGTCAGATCCACCCCTCACTCCTCTACAGCGCCAGCCTCTCACCCAAATACGGTCACTTCTGGCTCCAAAAACCAAGATGGTGATGGCCAAAATGGCAAACTCAAGGCTCCAAAACGGGAGTACACAAACCAATGGGTGATATCACGGTAGCCACGTTGATTATTTATCCAGTTTATGGACTAGACGCAAACTCCTACTGAACATTTGTAAGTTATGCGGTGGTGTAGTTATTAGAAAAGTACTGACTAATTTCTCTAGATTAAGAAACCTTTATGGCTGCATTTATCATTGTTTCCATGGACACAGTGAATAGACAAGGCTGTGCAGATGCTGTGAAAGTTAAATTAACTTTTTTAAATTGATTTTTTGGTTATCATTTATAAAACAGACTAAAAAATATGGAGAGAACAACAATAATAGTATATTATTTATGCAATACTGTATATGATTATATAAAATAATATGAGTACAGGTAGCATCAGTTCGTCGTCGGTTTGAGATATTTGACAGTGGAACATTTCTGCGTAGAAGTGGGGACGGAGCGGCCACAGTGGGTAAATGCAAGTTTTCCGAGCCTGGCTATTTGTAATCAGATATCAAATATGGTCAGAAAAAATATACTGACAAGTCTGAAAATTTGAGTCTGGAAAAGTTTGGAAATTTGAAATTGACCCCTACAGTTATTCCACAGTTAGTTACAGATGGATTATTGTGTGAACAGCCTTTTTAGGGTGTAGCTGGTGGAGATGAAATTACTATCAACTACGCTGTACTTTATACTCTGAGATGATCCATTTCTGCCTGAGTTCGTTTAGTACTGTAAATATACTTCTGTAAATTGTGGATGCTCTTTTTTTTTTACATTTTCATATGGTAGTATTTCTACTTTTGATAAAGTAAAAGGTCAAAACAGCTTTTCCATCACTGACCATTAACAGCAACACAAAGCTGCCTTACATGACGTAAACACAAACCGTCTATTCATAAACACCTGCCATATTATATTCCCATTCTGCAGATAGCCTGTTTTTACCTGAGATATGTTTTGCAATTATAAGCTTCAAATCATTAAAAGCTCATTCCCCCGTTTGTGAAAAGGCAAAATTAACATTATTTTTCAAACCACGCTGGGGAGGAAACGTAATGGACTATTTTGTGAGTGGTGGCTACAAAATTGCTAAGTGTATGTTGTGGGAATCTCAGGCTGTCAAGAGAGTCTGTAATTTGTGTTTATATTCCTCAAAGTGACAGATGCACTTTAATTGCATATTGAAGTAATTCAGCGTTCAGTGTCTTTTTCTATTGGCAGGATTTGTTAGATTGTTGTGGGTGCTTATCAAGTGTGCAGTCCAGATGAATAAATCAAGGAGATTACTGTTTGTCACTTCCTAAATAAGCTTTATTATTTTTACTGTCACTGCATTTCAGTCAAAAATCACATAGTAAACATCAGATATTTTCAACTAAATCCAACACAGTTACCATACAGGATACAGACCAGGGCTGCATTTTCAAATCAAATAATGTGGTGAATGATTTGTACGTATTCAAAAGAACAGACAATTAAAGTGACATCTTCACAAATCACTTGTTTTGTTCAACCAACAGTCCAAAAGTCAAATATATGGAACTCCCGTTGATATATGAAAGAGAACAGCAGCAAAACGTTAGTGCGAAGATGGAACCCCTACTTTTGGCCGTTTTCCTTACATGACGTCAACAACCTTAAACTCCCAACCAGATTACATGGTCCGCTTTGATTTGACATTGTTATTTACCTCCCTTACTTATTACTAAAATGCACAATCATTGAAGGGAAACTGGTGTTTGTTGTTTTTAGACATTATTGAGATGCAATACCAGGTTTTTATCCAAGAACTCCACACACTCATTTTCCCAGTGTGGGGTCTCTCAGCTCTGGCATCCTAATAGTGCAACATTCAGCGGGCCAATCTGACCGCCTCTAATCTGCCTCCGAAAGCTCTTCAGCTACTTTATGTGTAGATGAGATTATAACAACCTCATTTAAGAGACACATGCTCAAGAGACTAGCATCATGACAAAAATAAAAGCAAAACAAAACAGAAAAACAAGACTTGCACATAAAATGACATTGTGTCCTCTATCGGGACAACGTAATTCGTCTGTGAAAATCAAAACCGTGGTGACTTCACACATACGACAAATCATACACACACAAGTGACTCTGAAACTATTACAGATCAGTGTTAAATTAAGGTTTAGTAAGGTTTAGGCCCAAAGTAATTTGGCAAAGCTTGGTTAGGAGACCTTAGTTGTCTTGGTTACAGTAATAAACACATGATTAAAGAGTAACTAAACCCCCAAATCACTTTTTCAGCTGAAAACCAATGTATAAGGGTAGATGGTAGGGGTGTAACAATACACACATTTGTATCGAACCATTGGGTACGAGGCTTTGGTTCGGTACACATTACAAACCGAACAACTCCCTAAACTATCCTATTACATTTGGAAAATAAAATAAACATCTTAAATTGTGTGAAACATATTCTCAGTGTAGCTGCGCTCACTGCAGGAAGTTGTGACTGGTTGTGTCTTAGCCCCTCACAGTTTAGAGACATTTCAATTTCCAGGGTTGAGGCATTTCAACCAAAACTCTGAGTTTTAGTTACTCTTTAAGGTGTATGAACAATCATAGTTAAAAAAAAAAAATCGGCATTAATAGACTTCCTCTTTTACTCCCGCCATAATTAGTACTGTCTCTGGAGTTCTTTGGCACTGCGGAGGCACTTGCTGACACAACTGGTGCTGTCGTTCTTCTTGGGAG
Organism: Epinephelus moara; assembly: GCF_006386435.1. NCBI lineage: Eukaryota > Metazoa > Chordata > Actinopteri > Perciformes > Serranidae > Epinephelus > Epinephelus moara. Next base: position 31,245,079 of record NC_065509.1, read on the forward strand.
AACAGACCTAAAAAAAAACTCATACACACAACTCTAAAAACAGAAACAGAATTAAATGCTACCCACTGACAAACAAACAAACAAACAAACAGACTTTAACTGGCTTTGCTCAATAAACAGTTGGTTAAAGCTCTCATAATCACACTGATTTGCTGCATTTGAACTTGGAAAGCAGGTCTGGCTGATTTTAATTAGAGGACATGGCATTATGTACCAGTCAGGCTCCAGTGTTGTGACGGATCCATTCAATAACTACACATTTAACTCAATAACATTAATTGGCGCAGAAAAGTAATTGTCATCTAGAGCCACATTAGAAGAACGGATTAATAGGAGTCCTTGATTTCTTTTAATATTTTCTGAATGGTTTTAATAGGAAAGAGAAAGTGCTGATTTATTTTCCATTGCTGGTGTTGTAGTGGGGGTCACCTTGGGATATGCTGTCTGTATCCCATAAAGATCTATTTTTTTTTAAACACAATGATAATTCAACCAGTTAAAGGTACCATTCATCATATCATAAGTAAACAGTCTTTATGTGTGGCACTCCAAGCAGCGCTAAACAAGTGCAATAAAATATTTGTAAATGTCACCCATCTTTGGTATGTTGGCAGGCAGGAGCAGCTTTGGAGTATCAAAATTAATGGCCAAGTCATAAAGATTTCTTTTTGTAACCCAGGGAGATGTATGACTGCGTCACTGTGCATGTGTGTGTGAGTGTGTGTGGTGAATGTCCTGATGGCTGCACGTGGATTCAGTCGGAGATCTACAGCCGTCTGTGTGACTGGCGACACAGAGTGACACACGGCGCTGACACTGATGGATGAGAGTAACAGAATGACACGCTGGAGTTTCACAGATAAACACCTTTCAGTGCTCCACCATTGTGATCTCTCTCCAAGTCCCTCGCCCTCGCCCTGTCTCCTTTTCTTTCAGAGACACAGAAAAACAAAACAGGAACTCAGCTGTTGCGTTTGACAGGAGTGACGATCAAGGGGGCTGAATTTTTGCCGCTGTCGTTGGCACAGGGGCTGAAGAACGGAAAGACCTTCTCGGTGAAGGTGCATCCAGTGAAGGAGAAGATGCAAGCCCTGGTGTCCACGTCATAGAAGGACACTTGACCCGCCTCATAATCAACAAACACCCCGATCTTTTGAGGCATCTCCTGCACATTGAGGTTAACGGCAGGGCCGGCATTGGCTGTAAGCTCATTTCCTTTTCTCAGCCAAATAGTCCAGTATCCATTCTTGGGGCTCAGTCTTATATCACCCTTTCTGTTGATGGACTGGTTTGCGACTCCCAAATCCCAGCTTGTTTTGTCTTTAACCTGGACCTCATAGTAGAACTTTCCACAGGAGAAACCCTCCTTCGCGAGGACGTTAAGGACATTTTCAAACCTCTCAGGTGTGTTTGGGGGATTCCTCTTCCTGTCCTCGTGCGTGACTTGTTTCCCATCCGGAGAAACACTGAGCTGAGGGTTTGCTGTGTCAGGATCCAGAGTCACATCCACTGCATGTTGCTGCATTTCTTTCAAGTCAGGATCACACAGCGACCTTATTTCTTTCCGCACTGTTGTCTCCAGCGTGGCCAAAGCTTCCTGCACAGTGAACTTGTCACTGTTAAAGGTCACATTAGACCAGTCCTTAACTTGGGGCGGAGTGATTGTCAGAGCCAGGAAACTCTCGAGGAACGTGAAGGCGTCATTGCTGAGTGACACCTGATTAAGCTGCACTCTTTTCTGTTTTATTTGCACAATTTCTCCCTCCAGTTCTTCAACAAAGCCTTTTGTCTCTCTCTCAATTTTTTTTTGCTTCATCTCAATCACCTCTGTGAGCTCAGCTTGGCTTCTCCTGATGTAGTCCACCACAGCAGTCATCACACGCGCGTTGTTCAACTGCACCGTTGCTGCATTCTTTCTGCTGTCCTCCACTGAGAGTTCAATGTCATGAATTTTCTGCTGATGCACCTGGATCATCTCATCTGTGCGTTTCTTCTCCATTCCCAGCTGGGTCTTCCTCAATTGAGCCTCCTCATCCAAACTCACCGTCTTATGGCTTTTATGTTCACGTCTTTCACAGGACTCGCATAGAAGCATTTGATCCACCCTGCAAAATGACTCAAAAGGCTCGTGATGCTTCTCGCACATCCTGCTCTCCAGGTTGTCAGCCGGGTGGATGAGCTTGTGTTTTGTCATGGCCGGAATTCTCCGATGACGCTCCAGGTGTGCATCACAGTAAGAGGAGAAACACACTAAGCAGGACTTGACGGCTGGGAGCTTGGCCCCTGTGCACGTGTCACAGAGCACCTCTCCATTTCCTTCTTCCTCAGGGGTACCGCAAGATTTGTCTTGAACAGCTGCCTTGAACTTTGCAGCGATCTCAGCAATGAAAGTGTTAACCCGAAGCATAGGCCTACTGAGGAAATTCTCGTTACATATTGGACACCGAAATACAGTGGCGCTATTGCCCCAGTGTTCTGTGATGCAGTCCAGACAGAAGTTGTGCCCACAGGGAATCGAAGCCGGTTTATTGAACACATCCAGACAGATGGAACACAGAAAATTCTCCTCAGCCATTAGACTACAAGCAGCAGCAGCAGCAGCAGCCATATCTGGAAAATATCATGTGAAATAATGACAGAATTAAAGCATTTAAGTTATTGCTATCTGCTTTTTATATCACTGAAATAAACTAGTTAACAATAGAAACTGCAATCATGAGAAATGACAACTTTACCTGGTGTGTGCAGGTTTTTCTAACTCTTACAGATCTGTAACGGGAGTAAAAGCATGCGTCTCTTGCTCCTTTTAGTTTCTCTTTCAGCAGTGACATCACAGTGCCCTCCCATTTCCTCATCTAACTGGAGAGGAAGTTAACCCATTACAGGCTGCAGCTCACTCATGACCCAGCTTTTTTTTTTTGTCTAAAGCTTGGTAAGAGATATTAAATGTGTCCCCAAACTTGACTTCAAAGGCTCTCATACATTCATATGTGCAGTGATATCTTCCTTTCTTTCAGGTGTGCATTATTTATATATTTCTTTGCACTCAGTTACTTGCTTGTTGATGTATTCACAATGTTGGTGCTTCAGAAATCCCTTTGATGTGCAGTATTACGCACAAATGAAATGAAAGCTCCGAGACAGCACAACATGCTAAATTCTAAATGGGTTTGCGAGCACGCATGTGTGTGTGCATTTGCATTACATGAGAGTGCTTAGTGATGGCATCTGCATAATAAACTGTAAATACCCTCGTCCTGTGCACTCTCCTCTGAGGAAACAAGGCTTTGAGCACAATAGCTTCCCTGCACCCTTGAAGGGCTTTGTCGCTGTATAATCCGTGTAGGTTTGCGGAGAGGTTTCCGTGCATTAGCAACATTCATGTATGATTGAATGTATCTCCATCGCTGCATATGGGTTTATCCACATGCTGTGCTTTGCAAGGATGTAGGCGTGAGCATATGAAAATGACGGTTATGGTTGATAAAATTAAAAAAAGATGTGAGTGATACATTACACTTAACCTTTCAGTGACACAAATTAATTAGCCCCCATGCAGTTTGGTTTGTCAGTTACACTGGATATGTGTCTGTTCAAATATGTGTACGGGGGCGCATGCTGTATGCATCATATCTCAGCTCCATTATTCAACAGTCTTGTATTTGCTGGAGTCTTTACTGTGTAAATGTGCAGAGCTGCTGCAGCCTCACCAGCTGCTAATGAATTCACTGACTGACAATATCAAGACATAATGTAAAGGGAAAGGGACTTTGAAAATCCAATCTTTCCACACTAAGATATATATTTGCTCAGTATTTTGAATTATATATGTATACAATTCATGCACTCAGGAAAAAAAGAACGAAGCTCCTCAGTGTAACGTTCTCGTCTGAAAATGACAGGCCACCTCTGATCAGAGCTCTCTTGAGCCACATCTTATCCGCGCCTCACCTCAATGTCTTGGCTACCATAAAACATTCAAACGACATTTGGATCAGATGGGGATTCCCTTTGATCCCGGTCTGTGTGGAGCTCCAGGACCAGAGCCTTTCTTCTCCTCCGCAGGATCCACTGATAGGTTCATGGAGGGATGAGAGGGATGTCGGGGCTTTTCCCCTCCCATCTCGTTTTTTCTTCTCTCCTCTCCCGTCTTTCAACCAGAGCTTTCTCCCCCCTCTTCATCTCTGTTCTGTGACCCATTCGGCTCTCACTTGTAGCCGCTCCTCTCTCCTCTCACCTTGAATACATGAATAAGAGATTAGAGGAGCTCAAAGTGCTAGAGGACACAGACCTCCCTCTATTAGAATTGAATGCCTCCTGCTAGGTGTCTGCTCAGTTTTAAACTGAGTGTAATGCTGCAGTAAAGCCTGGTGTTTATAGCACATCCTGTAGCCCATGAGATACACTGTGGTGGTACTTTGTCACAAAATAACAACGTCCACAAAACAAAATCATTGTTATTAATATCATTATTATAAACTACATTGCCAAAAGTATGTCTTTATACTGAAGTTCTCCTTGACTAATGGTGCCCTGTGCAGTTTTCTAGTAAACAAACAAAAGTTGTGTTCACATTAAGTGTGAATCACTAAAAATCACTGAGGTCTATCAAACATGTGGAGTGCTTTTCCTTCCTCATTAAATATTTGTAGTTCGATTTTTAACGTATTTTAAAGGGACAGTTTGGGTCTTTCGAAGTCTGGTTCTATGAGGTACTTATCCAGAGATAGTGTATTACTTTACTGTACCCACTCCCCCACCATTTGGAGAAGCAGACAGGGGCACAGCCACGGAAGCTGACCGATGTACCGCTGCGGAGGGGTCAGCAACAAAACAGTTTCTGGCCAACTTCCACTCAGCAACATTTCCAGACTCCACCCATCACCGTCCCACTCCAGCACTGAGATATTGTTCCACACATGCAGTACTCTCCAGCCACCCACCAAAACTCATTAACAGACTCTGCTGCCCAGATCATCACCCGCACCAAATCATCTCACCACATCACCCCCATTCTCATCCAACTACACTGGCTCCCTGTTCAGTACCAGATTGATTACAAAGCCCTCCACAACCTAGCCCCCACCTATCTCTCTGACCTCCTCCAGGAGTACACCCCCTCCTGCCCCCTCCACTCTTCCTCTGCTGGTCTCTTAACCATTCACACCTCACATCTCAGCATGATGGGTGCCAGGGCTTTCAGCTGCACTGCCCCCAGGCTCTGGAAATCCCTACATCCACACATTGGACAGTCCAACAGCATAACATCCTTCAAATCCCGTCTCAAAACCCACCTCTGCAACCCCCTCAAAACCACCAAACACCATTGACAAAAGCCGTAATTTCAGCTCACTGAACACAGGAGCTGCTGGTCTACTGCTGCCTTGATCAGCTAGTCTGATTGTGTTATTGTGTGACTTTGGTGAATCTGAACTAACCCTTTCAAACGCCAAAGTTACACGATAACACAAACTAACTAACTGATGGAAGCAGCAGTAGACCAGCAGCTCCTGTGTTCAGTGAGCTAAAATTACTGTTTTTTCAATGTAGTCTGGTTTTGAAGAGAACAATGTAACAGCTTTGGTTCGCTGTTGGAAATCGCTGTCTGACAGTAAGAAAAAACAGTGGATATATTTTAGGTGGCTAAAATATATTTTGCTGCTGCCCCACCTCAGCAGTACATAGCTTAGCTTATATGGCGATACCCCTGTCTTCATCTTCAAACTGGAAGCCTGCTGACCAACATCTACAGTATATAATACACCGACTATGGGTAAGTACCTCATAGCCTACATCCACACTTCAAAGGATCTGAGCTATCCCTGAAAATCCACTATTGTTTACATTCATGTTTACTTGCCAGTTGATTTCTTTTTCTTTACCTTTGCTGGCACATTGCTACATATCTTTGCGTGTTACTACAAACCGTTAATCTGTGGAATGGAATGAAACCAGCGATAGGACCGTGCATTGCGTCATCTGTGTGCATGCATGAGCACCCTCATGCATGAGCACCCTCATGCATGAGCATCCTAATGTATGTGCATGAGATAAACAAAGCAAGGACCCACTCATAAAAAAACAGCTGCGCAGGTTTTAATACTCCACAGGGAACCTTTAAGGAAAATTGACCTCAAGTATATTTTGATACAAGACTCACATGCCATATGTTCATTCAAAAGATTAATTGATTCCTTTCCATTCTGCTTTTGAAAGCGATAATTTTGAAGAGGGTCTCTGCTGTATTAGGTCCTTATCCTATGCAAAATTGCAATCAGAAATTTTGTTGAAGCTGGTACTCAGCAGTCAGCAAAGTTGTGTAGGTATCTCTACATACAGGAAATCATGTGTCCGATAATTGCCAGTGTTTTCTTGCATTCAACTGCCAAATTCACAGTGGCGTTTTGCATGTCAGAAGAAAGACTGTAGATTTTTGTCTTCCATCTCTTACAGTGCAGTTGGGCATCAAAAGTATAGCCACACAGCCAGTAGGACAGCAGGAATGATTAAAGCAATCAATAACTCTTTCAAAGCACATGCAGCTAGTCTTGTATCATGACATTCAGCCTAAAACAGTCCAAAACCCAAAAGTATTCAGTTTACTGCTGTGTAAGTTAAGGAGAAACAGAAAATTCTCACATTTAAGAAGCAGGAACCAGAGAGTTTGACAGTTTGCTTGAAAAATGACTTTAACCGTATATTAATAATTAAAATGGTTCCAGATTATTTTTTGTCTATCGACTGGTGGATTTATAGTTAAAGCTGGGGTACAGGACTTTTACATATAAATGAACATTGATTATATCGAAGACCTTTCCAGATGAGTTCACACAATGCTGAATAAGCCTATCACCTCCAGGTAAAGCTCTCTGTATTTTACAGTATACCAGAACTGTGGTGTCTGTGCCAACTTTTTCTGTGCTGGTGCACCAGGAGTGATGAGTTTTACTTCAACAAGCCAGAGCTGAGGGGAGCAGGAAGTGGAGAGAGGCCACGTGTCAGAGCAGCAGCAAGTATACGAGTATACGTAGTCGAAGCTATGGTGGAAAATCCTAAGAAGCGTCCAAGAAACGTTTCTAGAGTGGATGCAGGCTTGAAGAGAGCAGGGCAGGGGAAGATGCTGTGAACTATCTTGCAGTCATACGTCATAAGCACACATTGACAGTGTTTGTGTTATTACCCGAAAAGGGTCTCACTCCAACTCTTCAAACACCGATGCTTGCCCCGATCACACAGAAAGCATTTTAGCAGCTGGAGACGGCTTTTTATAATTGATTTTTATGAGAATGAAGCTTTTTGCTTGCATTTTTTTTTGTTGCGATGCACCTCGCGTTTCTGCAGTCGAAGCGCCTGCCGTTTTTGCTGGAGTGCTCTGAACTGGAGTGGAAAAAACTTAAACTAAGAGTGGAAAAGTGCGCCGCGTCATCTAAGCTTTTTTTCCCCCATTGTCCAATTGGATGATTTGAGAGGCGGGCCTTCTGTGGTGGTCATGACAACAAGTTTACAGTTGGTATACAATGGAAGAGAAACTGGTGGTAGCAATTGCTGGATACCCAAAGCTATACGGCCTGATGATAGACAGCAGGTTGTCAAACTGCTCCTGAGTCATCCTAAAGTATGCCTAGAAATGACCATAATGGAGGCGAAGCTCCTGGACCAACTGGTGGTACTCTCTGTGATCCACACTCTTTTTTTTAGGGTCTCATGTACCCACACAGATCTCCGTTTCCCTGTGCCCAACAAACTATTTGCTGACAGTCTGAGTGGGTCAAACATACTCTGGACTTTCACTCAGAGACTGCTGTTCATTGTACCGTGTAAAACCAAAAGTCAGTGGAATTGATTTATTACAGTGCAGTGTGCTGGTAGCCTGTGTACGCTTATGACTTATGACACGTGACCTAAGTGACTTATGTCACGTGGCATCACAATATGTTTGTAAGAAACGCACTTGTTTAACCTAACCACATACTTTTTTTTGCCCAAACCGAAGGAAGTTTTTACCCCACGTTCTCAGTTTATTTCAAAAAGAGACTGCAAGCATTTAACGAGTGGAAACTGTACATTTCCTGTGAAAACAGAGGTTTATTTTGAAAAGACATGATGCATGTAATGAGTGTGAATTGTGTCCAAAAATGACGCTGGAAGGGTACCTGAAGCATCATAGTTTGACATGTAGATCAATTGACCAAGCCGCAGTATTTATATTGAATTACTCTCATTGCCAGAGGGAGGAAATGATTCCAGCTTTAAGACTTGACGTGCTTTCAACCTTATGGCAACAGTTTTCAGCAGACCCTTTACTGTTTCAACATAACAACACCCTCTGTCCACAAGGTGACGTGCATTAAGAACTGGTTTTCCCAGTTTGTTCTGAAAGAACTTGACTACCCTCCACAGAAATTACGTTTTATAATTTGTTGTGGTTATACTTCAGTTTTTTTACCAGCTGCTCATAAAAAGTATCAGTTAATATTTAACTATTAGCAATACAGCTGTCATGTGTGGAAGCATTTCATCAGCAGAGATGGAAAAATCGTGCATTTCAACGGATTATGTGTTAGTTCTTAAATTTTTGAGTGACAGACCTAATTAGCAACAGTGATGCCCAATCCAAGAGCAATAGATCTCACACATTAAAATTCATCATCAGAATAACATCACTCTTCATCTGACAGAAGTTATTTAAAAACACACACAACCAGGAGGGTAGAAATATAACCTGCCAGATTTTGTCTGTGGGCTGTATGTATGGCAGCCATGCTCTACAGCGTTGTGAGGGAGAAAGAGGAGACTCACTCACCTCCATCATTCTAGTTTGTTTACTACTTGGTCAGAGCAGAGGGTTGTGTTATTGCCAACCCCCAGACACAACAGTTCTGGAGGGAAGATAAATAATTAGTCATGAGATGAGTTTCTCCCTTCATCCATCAGCCTGAGGAACATGGCTGCCATAGGAGAACTGAAGCCAAATGAGAGTCCTCTCCCTCCAGTGTTTTTGTTCCCCAGACACTCAGCTTTAGATTTCCCTCCTTGATAGGGCGACTTTGAAACGCTCAAAAGCTTGCGAGGACGACTCCATCTTTGTCAGGGTGTTTGCGGATTAAAAGCAGTCTCTTTTTGTGTGGCTCTTGTTAAAAGCAGAGCTTTTAGCATCGGCAAGAGGGAGCAGAGACACTACTTCACCTTTTCATCGGAAATTGCCTCACAAAGTAGAAACACTGAACCTGAGTTGCAAGTCAATTCAAAGTACATCTTGTTTGAGGCAATTCATGCCATTAAAATTTCCAACTGTAACACTACATCTTTTCTCCACCCAGATCGTTTCTCATCTTCTTCTCCAGTAATTTGGGGAAGAATTTTTAGGCTTTATAAAGTCTTATGAGGAGGAATGGATTAATGTGGGACACCAGCAGTTGAGAAGTTATTTGAAGTTCATTAAGTGACACATTGAAACCAAAATAGAAGATGAATACTGAATTCCTGAGTGACACCTCAGGAAAAAAGTCGGTAGAGGAATATATTTGGAGTCTGGGGAATGTTTTTAATATGTCAAAGTGTGAGGAAACGCTTTGAGAGCTGAATGTTTTGTGAATTGTATCAGTGCTGCTCTCCTGCATAGAAATCAAACCGGACATTTTCTTGAACCCTGAGTGGTGCCTGGAGATTTAAAGGATCAGAAAGCTTATTTCCGAATGTAAAGGCTGTTGAGCTATTTTATCTACGCTCTTATTCATTAAGCGTGTGGCGACTGTTGGATTTATACCACTATCTGAGATGGCCTCCAAACACCAGTGGAGTTAGTTTCTCTGATAGGCTGCTTCAACTCTTGAATTATTCATTTGTGCTATTTGCCAGACTCAGTGTCCGTGACTGAAAATTCGACGAGGATTGAATGATTGAGGACTCAATGAGGTAAAATATTTTTTGATGTTTCAGAGGTCAAAAACTCCTGTGAGTTTGATGGTTATGGAGCATTAAAAGATACAAAAAGAAAAGATTTTTGCTTCCATCATTTTAGTTAAATGGCTGAACATTTTAGCACAAGCATGAACTCTGAAATCTTTTCTATACAATGCATGTAATGTGAATGTTGCTTTCTGTGATGGGAGCACCTGTTTGACTCCTCCAGAGGACATTGCGGTATAGGAAACTATAAACTATTCATGAAACCAAAACCAGTTTTTGATGCTTTCAATCCTCACAGGCTTGACAAGCAGCATCAGTTTTTTTTATACGCCTCTGTGCTGGCCAAATCCTTGGCCCGAGGCATTATGTTTTCAGGTTGTCCGTCCGTCCTCCCATCCTGGTGAACACGATATCTAAAGAATGCCTCAAGGGAATTTCTTCAAATCCATATTTGAAGAAATTCCCTTGAGGCATTCTTTAGATATGTCCACTTCGACTCAACGCTCAACTGATTACTTTTTGGTGGTGATAGGTCAAAGGTCAGGGTCACTGAGACCTTGTCTGTCTCATTCTCATTAACGCAATATCTCAAGAATGCCTTGAAGAGTTTGGCACAAAGATCGACTTGGACTCAAGGATGTACTGTTCAAATTTTGGTGGTCAAGGGCCAAAGGTCAAGGTCAGTGTGTCCATGTCAGTTTTATTTTTGTGAATGCAATATTTCAGAAATACCTTAAGGGAATGTCTTCAAATTTGACCTGATTACTTTTTGGTGGTCAAAGGTCAGGGTCACTGTGACCTTGTCGGTCTTTTTCTTGTGAACATGATAGCTCAAGAACACCTTAAGGGAATTTTTAGTTTGGCACAGAGATTAGATTGGACTTGGGGATGTACTGTTCAGATTTTGGTGGTCAAAGGTCAAGGTCACTGTGACCTCGTCTGTCTCATTCTTGTGAATGCGATATCTCAAGAACGCCTTCAAGGAATTTATTTGAATTTGGCACAAAGACTGACTTGGACTCCAGGATGTACTAATCAGAGTTTGGTGGTCAAAGGTCAAGGTCGCTGTGACTTTGTCTGTCTCATTTTCTGAATACAAAATCTCAAAAACATCTTGAGGAATGTTTCAGATTTGGTACAAATGTTCACTTGGACTCAATGATGGACTGATTACTTTTTGGTGGTCATAGGCCAAAGGTCAGGGCCACTGTGACCTTGCTTGTCTTATTCTTGTGAATGCGATATCTAAAGAGTGCCTTGAGGGAATTTTTTTTTAGTTTGGCACAAAGATTGAATTGGACTCAGGAGTGTACTGTGCAGATTCAATAACAGACTGATTGGATTTCAGTGGTAAGGGGTCAAGATCAGTGTGACCTTGCAGCTCTCTCATTCTCTTTAATGCAGTATTTCAATAACACCTTAAAAGAATTTCTTTAAATTTGACACCATCGTCCATTTGGACTGAAGAATAAACTGATTCAGATTTGGTGGTTAAGGGTCAAAGGTCAAGGTCAGTGTGACCTCACACACAAACACACACCTGTTTTTCGCCATAACTCAAAAATTCATATACTAATTATGACAAAACTTCACACAAATATCTAGTAGGATAAAAAGGTCAAGATCATTGTGACATCATAATATTCTGCAAAAACACGCTTCTGGTCATTATTTAAGGTCATATCTCAGGAACAGAAAGGAAAATATGGTCAAATTGGATTTTTCCCTTTAAAAATGATGGTTGAAATAGAAAGTACTAGTTTTTGCTTTTCTGTCTCATTCTCGTCATTTCTCATGTTTTTACCTTAGCTGGCTTCTACTTCATTTCCCATTTCAAACCATCGCTCCTCTCCTCATTTTGTCGCACTCACCTCTGAAACCCTCTCGTCCTCTCCTTTTTTGAGTCACTCACCCCAACCTCAGCCACATTTAATGACTCGGATCTGCAGCCTTTCCTTGGCTGTCACTGAGGGGCTTTTAACAAGGTCCTGCACTCCTTTGCTCTTTCCTCCTCATTCTACCATGCTGACACCACTTTCCCCTCTTTCCCCCTGTAATTTTGCCGTTCTCTGAGGGTAAAGAGTGCAGGTGCTGGACTAAAGTAGGGGTAGAAATGGGAAGTGGTTAGTGCCTTTTTGCCTGTTATTAAATAGGAGCCTGCATGTTTCTCAGCCACCATAAGGCCTTGGTTAAAGCAGATTTTTCTGGATTGTATTTGTCTTAAGAAACAGGCGTGTATTGAATGAGAGTGTAATACATTAGTTAATGCCTTAGTCTCTCAAATACCATGTGCGTGATTCACAACTAGTTGAACAATTAAGTTCTTTGGCAGAAAATTCATCTGCATCAGTATTAATAACCAATTAATTGTTTCAGTCATTCTTTAAGCAAAGGTAACAAAAATTAAAAGGTCCCAGCATCTTAAATGCTTTTTTTGGTAGATTTTTTTTTATTACATTTCTTCTTTATTTTGATAGCGAGCGATAGAAAGCACGGGCAGGAAAGATATGGGGGATGGCATGTGGCAAAAGGCCTGGGCCGGACTCAGTTCGGGGGCTGCTGCAGTAAGAACTGGACCTCAATGGTACACATTTTACATGGTCATCTACCGTGGCACCCCCAAAATATTTGTTGATTTTCCTTGATAGTGCCTTAAATGTCTTTGGGTTTTCGACCATTTCAAATGTTTCTGTACATTTGAACATGTTGCCTTACGTTCTGGAAAACTGAATCAGGTATTTTTAGCTGCGCCCGGCTGCTCTGTAGGCCCAGACACACCAACATCACAGACATCAAAGAACAAGGGGAGACCAAGGCCGACTGTTGCGTCACGTCACGTTGCCTCTGTCTCTGCCAAGAAGTTGCACATGAACACACCACAAAGACTACAGCGGGCGGCCAATGAGCATATATGTTCTGCGCCTGCGGGAGAGGAAATAACCCTCCACACCAGCAGGTGGTGGCACCCTGTATTTGTCTTTTATTTGTCTCTCTGACCGACAGGCAAGGAGGGTAAAAAGAAGGAAAGTCATGGCATCATATTGCATCATATCAGTGGGGTGCAACACATGCACAGTGAACTCTGGTCTGCAGTTGCCAAAAGGCTCAGTAGTTGAATGATTTATTCATTTCACTGAGGTGTCCACAGTTGGCCATGGGTTTAAGTATTTTTTCATGAAAAATAAATATATGGGTGGTTAATACGATTCTGCAATTATTGAAAAAAAGTCCGTTTTTTGGTCAGCAAGATTGGGTTTTTGGTTGGTCAGTCGACAAAGATTTCTTCACCCTTTGGAGGCCACATTTTTAGCCCTAGGAGGCTGAAATTTAATACGACAGTTGCAGCTACTGTGACTTTTTAAGAAATATTTTGTTACATTTTATAAATTAAACAATTAATCTAGTAATTGAGATAATGAGCAGCAGATTTATCGTGAGTGAAAATAATCAGTTGCAGCAGTAGTGTGCTTTATGGGTTGAATGTATATGACTGAGGTATATCGCAGTTAACACAGGCAGGAATGAGTGCATGTGTTTGTGTGTGTTTATAGATGAATGGAGATCTGATGTCCTTGGGCTTATATTTGTATTCATAACGAACAAGGAAATTAAAGCCAACTAAATCACCTCAGGCTCCGTGCATTTCAATTATAGACAGTATAAAAGAGTTATTGATCCATAGCAGAGGAGACACACAGAGAGGCAGAGAGATTTTTAAATACTCATCAGTCGTCACACTCCTATAAGGTTTGGTAAATCTGTTCTTTAATAGATTTTTTTAGGAGGAGGCAAAGCCAGCGAGCGTCTGCAGACAAGTTAAACAGTTCAAAGTATTGGTGTGTTAGTCTGAAATACATTCCCCTGTGCATTCCCCTGTGCAGTTGCTCTAGTAATCTATATCGTCCTACAGTGTTCTCCTGGAAAGCCCCAGTGGTTTCTGGCTTTCCATCATTTTTAAGCTGCAGTAAAGAGCGGGGGGGTGGCTGCTCAGATTCATTCAGTGTTCCGCCTGACCATGATTAATGTGAAAAAGGCCCCTAAACCACAGAGCTTCCCCATATCACTCCTTCCCACCACCTTTAGCTGTACTCTCAAATGGTTTAGCAGTGGGATCCGATGTGTTCAGCCAGCCATGTGGCGCAGAAGCTCCAGAGGTCAACCAGCCATCTCCCAGATGTCCTATATGACCCTCTAGTTTCATGGATATATCACCCAACGGGCCTACCAAGCACAGGCTCAGGGGCCAAAAGGGTCAGGGGCCAGATCCTCAGTTTGAAATGACTGTGAAAACAATATTTCTTGTTCACAATTAACAACTACGAAGAGACACCAAAGAACTAGAGACACAACTACAAAGAGATGCAACACGTCTACAAAGAAATGCGAAATGACTAGAGAGACTCTAAAGCTCCGTTTCCACAGAGCAGTACGATACGGTTCAGTTTGGTACGCTTTTTTCCGTTTCCACTGTGAAAAGTTGTAGATGGTACCAATGTAACCGTCTGTACGGTCCCCATTTTTGATCCCTCTTCTGTCAGGGTACCTAGCACACAGATCTGGTACTAAAAGGTGGAGCTGTGAACACTGCAGTCCGTTGATTGGTCAATAGAGGACGGTCACTCTGCTCAGAGCTGATTTGTGGCTGGTTTTGAAGCTCATGTAACCACTGTTCATACTGTGGAGAATTTATTAGTAAACTGTAACTATAAAATGAAATGATGTTTTGCTGCCTCTTGCAGCAGCTGAAGTCAGAGAATAAAATCTAATTCAGTGGGCCAACTGCCGGCAACTTTTAAGGTCAACACACATTAAATTTCACTGCGACAACTTTGACCATTCCATTAGCTTTTATTTGACTTACACTTTTAGTAATGAGTGGATCTTCAAGTGGTTATATATGACCAGATTATGTAAACTGCATGTATCCCAATCCTCATTCAGAGGGAAAAAAGCATCATGGAGCGTAGTTCCTGTGGGCTGCAGCAACACTAAACCCCCGAGCTTGCCTGAGAAGGACTAAATGCACAAACCCGCTATTTTTAAATATCCCATGGAGAGAGACTGTCACTGCAGCCTGTTTTATTTTGTTCTGAAAATATCGGCGTGCAGCAAACGAGGTGCAGACTGATAAAGGAGGAAATACAGTGAGTGCCGCACACAACAGTGAGTGACGACAACCCCACTCCAAGTACTGTTTGTGGTGGAAACACTAGGGTCTAGGTGCCATGTCTAAAGGGCTACTTTTGGTTCAAAAGGTACCATACCGAAAGCGTTTGATGGAAACAGGGCTTAAATGACCACAAAATGATGCAGAATGGCTACAGAGACTCAACACGCCTACAATGAAATGCAGAACAACCAAACATATGCAACACAACTACAAAGACACACAAAAGAACTACAAAAAGACACTAAATAACCACAGACACAAAATGGCTGCGGAGAGACTCAAAACAGCCAGATGCTACGAAACTCTACCGAGCAAAAAGCAATTCCTATCACTACAGAGCCATTTATGAAGCCATGGCCAAGCAGATGGTGGAGAACGCCTTCAACTGTTCTTTTTTTAAGATGGACAGAGATAAGATCTCAATGTGGACACTAGATATTAATACCAGACATACATGTAATGAGGTTAAATCATATCTAGATTCTGGATACGAGACGCACTTGAAAGCAAGGTGTAAAAGAGGTCAAAGAGGCAAAAATAACCAGGAAGACTCAAAACAATGACAGTGAGGCACAAAACAACCACAAAGAGACACAGAATGACTGCAATGAGAAACGGAAAACACAGCTGCAGCTGTTTGTAGTCATTTTGTGTCTCTTTCAATCTGGATGTCTTGCTCTTATACAGAAGGGGTGGGGGGGGTCTTTTACATGTCTGTGCCCAGGGGCCCATTGTGTCATAATCCATCCATGTCTAGTTCCTTCTTTTATTGTTTCTTTCTCAGTTTCTTTGTGTCCCTCTCTTTTTTCTTTCTATATACTATCTTGCCTCTGTGCCATCTGTCTCCCCGCTGTGTCTCCTGTAACGCCACAGACAGTCTTTGTGAAAAATGGGGGAGATCACAGAGGATTTCTATCTATCTGACCCCGGCGTGCCCTTCATCTTCCTCTCACAGCTTGATCTATCACACACAAGTGCTTTTTATTGTTGTTTGGCAGCCAGCTCTTGGCCCATGGCTGCACTTGTCTCTCTCCGCCCCTCTCATTATTACTGTGAGCCTTACTCTGTTGGGGAAAAGCCAACATATTTGCATTTCCTCTACGCTGTTTTTTGTCGTCTGTGAAATCACGCTCTACCTCAAAGCCTGTATTCTTTCTGACATTGTGATAAGGCAGGCCTGTGATCAGGTAAAGGTTATTCATAAAGAAAATGTCATGAAAGATATTGTTCAAGACACTGCACTCTTCTACCTACTCTCTTAAAATATTTATTGTCAGCTTTTAAATGGCCTCCACCAAACAAAATTGCAATACCTTACAGAGGCAACATTTCAATGCTGGTGGATTTAATTTAAAGACACTCCGCCTATTCGTTGATGCTTATTTTGTCTCTTTCCATCACCATCTCTCCTTGACCCCTGACAACAACAGATATCCACTGTGCTGAGAAAATGTAATCATCTGCTTGACGAACTTCTCAATGTGACAGGATTAAATTCCTGCAAAACAAAAAGTGCAGCACCTCCTTCCTTTCACTCTGTGAAGCTCTCTGATATTTTGCCAAACAAAAGACAACTTTAATGTTTCTTTTTGACTGCTCCGTCATCCATACTGAACATAGCCCTGTCTATACCTTGTATCAACATGCTTGTTGGGTGATCCAATAGCAAATGCTAATAAATACAAGTGTAAACAACCACCAAGGTGAATTGTGATCTGATCCCTCAAACTACTTGAGGAGGTGGTCTGGGACGCATTTGACCACACATCTTTTGGAGTGTAAACACTAATGCTTTCTGACAAGGACTAATACTGGTTCACACCATGAGTGATAAAGCAACAGGCTACAAGTCAATTTCAATGGAAGCCAGTGACATGAAGCTACAAACTGACACCTGAGACTTATTGCTGCGGATGGGCATGACGAGCTACAAATCAAAGTTCAGCTGGTTCAACCTTTTTCAGCACTCCAGTTATGTGGTGAAGCGTCAACCAATCTTATGTGTTTGTTTGTAGTTATAGTATTGAGTTATTTAGGATACTTAGCTGATGCCATGCTGGCTTTCTGCACAGTGTGGTGCACATGAGGATGACATGAGGTGGCAAAATGTGATGTTAAAATGGGACACAGACATTGATCAAAAGCACAGATATTTGCCTACATTAAATGACAACTTTAGATGACGTTCGGTCGAGGTGTTTTGCGGCAAGTACTGTAGCAGACACATTTAGCCTATGATGATGTAACTACATTTACTAACACTTAACCCTCGTAAACCCCAAATATATAAAGAAGTGAGCACATTTTTTTGTCACCTTTCAGGGGTTGTTGTAGGTTTCTGATGCAGAAATAAAAGTTGTTGTTTTTTTGTTTTTAGGAACATGTTGTAAAAATGCAATGTTGGGCCTAGTTAAGAGCAAAATTTCTGTATTTGTATTCACATTGTCTGAACAATATACAGAACAACTAAAGTTTAATTTGCAGTGTTGATCGCTTTTTTAGCACCGTAACAGCATATATCATAATGGATATGGATATGGTTGGAATATGGATATCGCATATCATTTCCTCTTTGTCCCAGTGTTAATTTTCAATGACAGTCCCAAAGACAGTGTTTTCTTCTTTGAAAAGCAAAGATGAACATTACACTTGTTGAAAACCTCCAGTGGTGTTTGGGGAAATGGCATCAGTGGTGATATCCGGACCTGAAAAGTCTGTATTAGACCAATAGAATTCTTTTCAGCAAGCAATACCTGTCATGGGGTACAGTGTGTGTGTGTTTAGTTGGAGCTAAATATCCACATAATCACAAGCTGTCAGTGGGTTGGAGGTTTTCTTTGTCCATTTTACTGCCATCTTCATCTGCCTCTTCACCAGTGTCATCTGACTCCATCTCAAAATCACTCTCTCCATTTTGGATGGCATCATTAACATCCTGCACACTGTGTAGAAGACTTTGCAGGTGGAATGGAAACGTAAAAATAATAATAACAATATATAATACAAATGAGTATTATATTGTAGTAGATAACCTGAAGAAATAGATAGGGTGGTGGGCCAAGTGTTAAGGGTGGAGAGCTAAGTATTTTCCAGGCTAAATAATTTTAATGCAAATTAATCCTAATCCTATTTACACATATCACTGAATGCACACAGTACTGTCTGACTAGCCCATGATGCTTTCTACTTTTCATACTAGGAGGAACACATGCATGTTTGTCACGCTTAGTATTGTAGCTTGTAGTTTGAATACAGCATAAGTTATCAATGCAGGATGTCGCAGTTGATAATGCTCTAAATCTTGTGCAGTTTATGGCGAGTTGGATGAAGTGTTGCTTGACCATCCATCGTTTTGCCTTTTGGAAGGACATGTTGAATTCTGCTGACAAGGTTATCTCTAGCTGCTAATGTGACAAGCAAGAATGCTAGTAAGCAGCTAGCACGAGTATAGATGTAAAAGCTGTGCACAGGGCCGTTTCACCCTCTAGTGTAAGTGACGCAGGCAGTAACGAAATCTGAACACAAGTGTGTGTGTGTTCAGCTCTCCGCTTGTGTTTGAATCACTTAAGTATGTAATACCAGGTCTTAACAGGTCCATAATGTAACAAAACTGTTCTCTCATAAGTATATTTGCACCTCTAAATCACTACATGTCACTTTTTCTTTTTTCAGGTCTGTTTGTTTTGGAGATAAACCAAGATAATCTTATTTGCAGTAGACCACATGGATAAAAGCCAGTGATGTTATCTCAGTTAGCACCTAAAGTATCTGCAAAATCTGACTTCATTCACTTAGTAAAATTTAATCTTAGAGGAGAACAATGAGAGATTTTTAATTTGGCCTTGAAACCCTCAGTAGCGAGCGTACTAATTACAGTCACATTGTCCTGCATACAGCAGACAGAAAATGGTCAAAGTGTACAGTAGCTAATCTCTCAGGCAACTTGGCAGTGACAACGAGTCTTGTCTCTTTGAAGTGTCAGTTCATATATATTATGAGGGCCGCAGGGTATTGTAGCGTCGCGATGTTTGTATCAACACAGCAGTCACTTTGTTAACAGCCTTTTAACATTCCCCTGCTACAGCTTATGGGTTTCCTTTCCCCTCAGGTCTTTGTATAATAAGGAAGGGTTGTTCATTTAATTTGAACTCACTACAGCAAATGATTAGACAGTTAACTCTTGAAGGCAGGTGCACTGGTTCAGTATTGATTGTGGCTGAACAGGCTATCGTCAGAAAGGCAGACGACTTTCTATTTTAAGTATATCACATGGAGAGCTGAGGTGGACATGTTGTGGCTTGATGACCAACCCTATCATTTAGAAATCACAGATGTATACTAGTAATTTGACACAGAAAGTACAATATTAACATAATGAGAAAATATAAATTTACCTACTCCTTGTTGACATTTCATTTGCTTTCTTATAGTGTCCAATAAACAGGGTGTCTGCAGGTCTTTAAAAGTCTTAAAATGTCCTAAAAGTCTATAAATGGAGGGCCTTAAAAGTAATTAAATCCTCTTAATTTTGAACTTGTGAGATCTTAATTGCCACAAGTATTTTATATAATTTCAGTAATCCATCTATTAATGTCTTTTCGTCAAAATGAGTCGAGCTTTTCTGCATAAAAGTCCACATGTTATAAATCTTTAAACCTACCACTGAACATACTGTCTTTTACTCAGGATGTTCTCATCCACTGTTCATATGTATACCTACGAAAAGAAATGTACCAGAATTCGTATAACCCACGTTATCAGGAGCCAGTTAATTTGTTCAGAACCCACATAATCAGGAAGGTTGCGATCATGTGACAAATGCGCTGACAGGAAAAAAGAAAGGTGTATTATAAGGAGCAAAAGTCTGTGTAAGAACGTGGGTTGGGGAGGTGGATGGGTCAAACAACACAGGACTTTTCCTAGGAGACCGGTGTTGGTCCTCAAGAGACCAGTGTTCGTGTCCCATGTAAAACCAAGTGAACTCTGAGCTATTTAAGCTGTGCCATGACCATGTTTCTTTTCCTAAACCTAACCTACATAACTTTACTTGCCTGAACCAAACATACGTTACTTTATTTGCCTAAATGTAACCTACATAACTTTATGTTAAGTACAAAATGTGACACTGCGATTGTTGTTGTGGGGGATGCTTTACTATTGTTTTCACTGCCCAAAGTTCTAAAGCCCCCTAAGTCAGAAAAATGTCCCCTTGGTCCAAAAGGCCATTTCTCTGACAGCCCTTTATCCCCAAAACAAATGCCCATTCCTCCAAAGTCCCGTTTTTCCGAGGAAAATACACACTCCCTGCAGTTAGCTCCAGTCTCTTGGCGACATTTGATCCTGGGTGTTTTTACCAACCCTTCACAGTGTTTCCCAGTGCCGATTAAGCAACCAAACCCAGTTGTTTTTACCGACCTTTTGCGGCATTTGAGCCACAAAATCTGGGTGTTTTTCATGGACTCATCCCTGCTTTTCCTCCGACTTTTGTGCTACCAAACATGTTTCAAGCCAAAACCAAGTGGTTCTTGTGCCTAAAGCTAACCACATGTTCCCCACAGCGTTGTTGACACATGTAACAAATCTATATTTTACAGAAACAGTTTGTTCTTGTGATCAGGTTGTCTAACTGCCGGTAGTGTGTATTTTTCAAGAAACAGGACTTTTGGGCAATAGGTGTTTCAGAATAAGGGACTGTTGCGACTGTTGCAGAAGTTAATTAGATATCATACAAACTGTTGTATGAGAATTAGTTGTTTTACTTCATACTTGCACTTACCTGTTGGCAAAATGGAGATTAATCTTTCTCACCGTAATAACCATATTCCTGCATAAAGCCTACCTCTGCACAGGCTCAACATGTAAAATACTTACCTTTATACAATGCTTGAATAAAAAAAATGTTTTTTCCAAACATCAGTGTTGAATCTGCTCAAAACAGCATCTTAACAAGATCTTAAAAAGCATTAACTTTTTATGGATATGTGTGGTTACCCTCAGCACTCGATCAATTGAACAGTGACATGAGGAACAAAACAGTACACTTGTAGTTTTTTAACAGTCAACCAAAACCATGATCTTTCTCTTTTGTTCTCTAAAGCCACCCACACAGGAGTCAGGATGTGAACCCCAGCTGTAATGAGGCACTCTCAAAGTGTAGCAGGCAAAACAAATTAGTGGTGTGTAAACATAATTTCTAGGAGACTGGTTGAGAGTACAGTGATGCAGAAAATGTACAGATTAAGCCCAAATTTCCTCCAGATTGGCTGTTCACTCAGTTTTAGGGGGCGTCACAACGCCTGATTAATTACCCAGACGATCAACAATCTGGCTGTTGGATGATGAGACGGATCCCTGGCATGTTAGAAACAGTGACTGGTTGTTTTACAGTTTGGGCAGGTTCATGGTCCAGTTTGCCACATGGCTGCTTGTTTTAATATTATAGTAGATTTTTACATGTTGCAGCTGCTGCAGTCTTGACTGAGACTGTGATACAGAGAAACTGACAGATCTCAGCTGTCTGTGGCTCCATGCTTGCTGTTCATTTATTTCTTTACACTGTAGAATCGCACAAAATAATACAGCCTCTCTCTTTTTGTCAACATGTTAGGACACAGTCATCTTGTATTGAATTAGTCAACGGACAAATCTGCTGTGTTTTTACTTTGCAGAAAGGGTCATTGAAATGTGCAGCTTTGATTTGACTTGACTGATTGTAATTTTGAATATGTACAACAAAACAAAACAACAATAAATGAATCAAGAAACGAATTTAATGAATAGATTCTTATACACAAGAAAAATTATGAGAGCAAAAAATATGAGATAACTCAACATACAAGTTAAAAAAGATGTATGGTAGTGACACATGGGTGGACCCACCGCCCGTTGGTCCAATGGGTCAGGCAGGTAAGCTTGTTAGGAAATATCACGGACATCAGTATGTCCATTGTGAGACCTTGTCCTGGCATAGGTGGAGTGTTATTACGTTCATAATGTCACTCCCCCAGTTGCTTTTCCTCGAGCAAATGCAGCTTCAAGTAATGTCTGACCCTTTGATTTCACCGTTCTACTGGCACTACTACTGGCCTTGAATTCGACCATCATAATCGTGTATTTCAACATACGTTTTCTGCTGAGCTGATGTGTTACCATCACTGGCAATAACAGCCAGTGATGACCTGACAAACCAACGTTATGTCGGATTTTTTAAAAGCCAAAAAACTTGGAAACAGCAGACACAGCTTTCTCGTTCACAGTTTCTTTTGGTACATCTACATGCTCTCCGTCCTTATCGCTTTTCTGCTCTTGTTCTTGTTTTTGCCCCCTCTTACACTGTGGTTGTTAGCTGTTAACAGACTGTTGTGCTAACTGGCAAGCTAAGGGCTACGCAGCATGCCTTCGCAATGTAATTCATTAAATGTACAGTTAGGCCTGTTGAAGAGAGTTAGTGTGGGTTATTATTCATTTTCCTCTTAAGTTATAACTATAAGTAATCAGGGTTATGCAGCTGATAGGGCTCCCCTCTCTCATTCGACACAGTGTCTTACTGCCGCAGCGCTTTTCACTACTTACTATAGCAACTGTTTCAACTAAGCGGCAGTATGACTGTATGTGAAAGATTCATATCACATGGAAAATGAATACAGGTGTACTGGATGAGCTGGTATAGCGCCCAGCACCACAAAGCAGCATTCTGAGTACATTATTAATAACACATAGAAGCATTGTGCAATAATCCACCTTCCACCTTCTCTTCCCATCTCTCCGTCTCTCTCTCAAACACACACAGCAAGCAGCTTTATCATCAGCACTGCTGCCCTCACGGTTCCGTCATTCAGTTTTTGACCATGACAATCTGTGTGAATCCGACATATTTATATCTCTCTGGTCATAATGTCTGCTAAAAATATTTCCCTCTGAGAATATTAGGCCTAATATATCCTTACAGAAAGCAAGCGTCTCTCTGTACATATTGAATCCATTAAATATGCACTTCTGTTACATCATGTAAACAAACCACTGTACCTATCACCTGTGTGCCCATTTAAATAAATAGGATATCTGCTGTGCACTCAAGCTCATACTTAAGATGTAACCACTTGAAAGATGAATGAGTGCTTGCTTTCTTCCTACCCTTGTACTCTTTTTAAAGTCTAAAAAACTGTGACCTGCGCTTCACTAACGTACAGTATCTGTCCATCTTAATGGAAACTTAGGGATATTTTTTCTGTCTCGTTTTACTCACTGTTCCTGTAAGTCAGGGTTCAGCAGTTGGGTTGAACCATGAGATAGTTTTTTCAATATGTTTTCAATCTGTTTTGCTAATTCCTTTGTATTCACTTTGATAACATTTATCTATAAAAATGTAAAAATGGCAAAAAATAACTCATAAACATTGTGAAGGAGTGTTTGATCATTGAGAGTTGTTTGACTCTGTGTCTCAGAAGAAGGTTTAATTTGTGCGTTGACATGTAGTCGACCTGAGAGGCATCAGTGCCCTTCACACACAGTATGTTTTATGATGAGAGGCTCCTGCCTGTCTGGAAGATAAGAGGTCGACCTTGTTGATGCTCCTGAGTAATACACACACTTTGTCTCACTTGTCGGGACGTGATGATACAAGGAGTTGAATGACGGGGGACAGACATGCTGAAATGAATGTTCAGTAATTTAAGTTTTTTGTGTGTTTCTGTCCATGTTTTTCATCATCAAACACAAACATACTATATGTTCTGTTTCCTATGGTGAGACTATGAGACTACTACACATATGGAATGAAAAAACAGGCAATGTAAACCTCTAAAGGCAAGACTTCAGCTTTCCTCAGGGGTCCTAATGGTTTGGTCAGAGGGCCAGATTTGGCCCACGGGCCGCTGTTTACCTCTCACTGCTTTGAGTCTGACTCTGTGATATTCTTGTCTTTAATCTTCTGACATCTTTCCATCAGCGTCTTTCCTCTCTTGTCTCTGCCACACTGCTTTCAGAGCTCCAGTCAATGCACCAGAAGAAGAAAGGTCAACCATCAAAACAATAACAATGACCTTGATTCTGATGGGTTTAATGGATAAAGCATCTGACCATAGCTACACACCTCATGACTCTTACTTCTGCTCGTCCATGGTATATCGCTGTGTGTTGACTGATGATAATGGACTGGAAAGATGGATGGACTGGTATTCTCTGATGGGCCAGCTTAAGGTTAAGCTCACGTTGTATTTCATGTTTTTTTCATCTCGTTGAAGCTTCTGTGTGCAGGTCAGGCTGTCGAGTTTCTCCATCATGTTTGATGACACGTGACAGTCTGTGACATGCCTGTCTCTGCTGATGAACACTTATGTGTGACCATGTGTGCTACTGTTGCCTTCAGGGACCATAAAGTGCCACTCACTTTTTCTGTCCAACCTTGGTTTGGCAATGTAGCGTGCAAGAGAAATGGATACATTGGACAGCTGCTTTAAAATGATCTTAGAGTTTTAAAGTGAAGACTGTCAATTAGCAATCCTCTGCCTTTTAAAAAGTAAAATTAGAGCAACCCAGAAGTAATCACTCACAGTGCTGGGCATAGCTGCAATGGGAGTTTGAGTTCAAATGGCAGCACCACAGGGATTTAAAGGGTGTTGGTCTTGTGCTTGAAAGGGGGTAATCCAGGGGACAGCACTGCTTGGAATTCTTTTTTAGGAAATCTTGTCAGCAACCAGAAAAAAACCCACAAGTCCAACTGAAATCACATTTAATTTTCCCTTTTTGCAGTCAAAAATAATGTCATGTCTTTTTAAAATGTGTTGTTAATATTTTTTTATTATTTAAAAGAAGTTCAAAAGGTCTTTGGGAAATTGCTGCTTTTTGTCTCAACCTGCCAAAAGGGTGTGTTGGTGTCTGTGGTTGATTGACAGGAGCTGGCAGGCTGAGCTGCAGCACTGGCGGCAGCAAAGTGAGAGACAAAATAAACAAAGTTGCTCTGTTGCCATGAGCCATTGCATTGGTTATTACCAGTGGTTTTGAAGAGTAAGGACCATGCAAGAATTTAAAAGGACTGACAGGATTAGCACAGCGTTCGAGAAGTGCTTGACCTTTGAGGGGTAGAAAATCAAGTAGCAGAATACCTTAGAAAATAGTCCCTTTTTCTACAAAGTCCTTAAAAAGACCATGAAATTCCACTGAACCAAATAACTGTCTTATGTTTTGACCAAGGTTTTCTTCATCAAGTCATTATAATGTAATTGCTCAGAATCAGATATTGCTTAGCTTTTTCTTTCGTCTTGTCCATGTGTCACTGTCACCATCATGGAGAAACTTGTTTGCTTCTTCGTCCACATTGGATAAAGAATGCAGATCAAAACAGGAATTTTTAGAGTTTGAGACCATCAACATCTCTATGGCTGGCGTAACCGTAAACTTTTCTGTTGGCCGTGGCATTTTCGTGCAGTTTACAAGCTGCAACATCTTCTTCCGGTTTCCAGCGGATCTTCTTCTTCGTTTGTTTTTGGACACGGCGGTGTTGTTGTATTTCACAAGATGTGTAACAGCGCCCCCTATATTATGATAGTAAAAACACAGATTGACAGAATATCTCGTCAATGGCAGGGTAGCGTTGTGTCATAAACGACGGCATATGTATGCATGGCTTAACATAACTTCACTTAACTTAACGGCTGTGGCTCAGAGGCGGTTCGATTCCCGGCTCCTCCAGCCTACATGTCGAAGTGTCCTTGAGCTAGATACTGAACCCCATATTGCTCCTGATGGCTGTTCCACCGTTGTGTGAGTGTTTTAAAATCTGAGCAGCAGGTGTAACCTTGTGTGGTAGCCTCGTGCCTAGTGTATCAATGTGTGTGAGAACGGGTGAATGTGACTCGTAGTGCAAAAAGTGCTTTGAGCAGTCAGATGTCTAGAAAGGTGCTATACAAGTGCAGGTCCATTTACCATTTACCATTTCAATTGGGCAGCGTTTCACCGTGATTGGTTTTGGTCTCTCTTTAGCAGTGTGCTGATATGACAGCTCGGCCAGAAACTTAAAGTGATACTTAAGCTCCAGCTGGCATCGTTTCCTTGAGCTACTTTCAGATGGTTGTGGGTGAAGGTAGAGTGGGTCATCCACCAATTGTAAGATCGGCGGTCCGATCTCTGGCTCCTCCATTCCGCATGTCTAAGTATCTTTGGTCAAGATACTGAACCCCCCAAAAAAACTTAGTAGCAGGTGTTACCTTGTATAGTAGTGTGTGAACAGGTGAATGTGACTCTGTAGTTTAAAAGCACTATAAGTGGTTGGAGACTAGCAAGGCTTAACAAGTGCAAGTTAATTTACCATTTTCTGTTTTAAAGATAATTTTTATAATGTGTACCTTTTATAAAGGGTGCACAGTCATCAGTTATTCATCTGATATCAGGAAAGCACGGCGGGGGTCTCTCCTCTTGCGCCATGTGCAGACAGTCAGTAGGTGTGGGGCAGGCAGGAGAACATCACTTGCCGCAGGGCTCAGTTGTAGTAGGTTTCTGTGGTTACACTGACACTCCTGCTCTGAAACTTTCTCTGGATTTAAACTTTTGGAATCGCGAGAAGGTGTTGCATTATATTAGTGTAAGCACCATAGCTCTCATTACTTTCAAATGTTCTGTTGAGGATTTTACACAGTAATGCCTAAAAACAGTGTGATGTAATTGATGAATACAGTTCAGTACAGTAAACCTTTAATCACATCATTTGTTTATGTTTAATAAATTTGTATTTGAAAATGGATTATTTACTTTGAGTAAAGTCCTTGAAAATGAAAAGCAAAAATAGAGTGTCAAAACAAACTGCACATACATCACTCTGCGGAGTGAAGCTCAAACATCCAGTTAATTAACAATGAGAAAAACACATTTTTGACTGCAGATAAACAAGAACATTCAGTCAAGATAAGCTGTCAAAATAAAAATAAATCGATAAAGTAAGTTTAAAGGTTCATTCATTTAATTCTACATCAAAAGTAAGCTCATTCCTTTGTTAGCTCGGCTTTAGATGAGTGCGTCAGAACCAACAGCAGCATCAGGAGAGGGGAGAGGGAGATGGATGATTGGTTCTTGTCAGATAACATCATTTGTGGCCTGGTAGACCACACTGTGTGGACCGTTGGCCATTGCTGTAGCAGACAACAAATGATACTTAACTTCAGTTGGACTTCAAACCATATCTTTTTTGAAGGAGCACATCATATTATTTTGTAAGTTTTCTTCACACACACTCTCACACACAAAACAACAGCTATAATTGAACATTGTTAAAATGTGAGGTTTTATGCTGATTCTCCAGTCTCTTTATCTGTTTATATTTCTCTTTCGCACATATAATTATAGACACAGCTGCTAACAATCAAACTTGGATAATGAGTAAATCTTGTGCTTCCTTTAATTATCAAGTCTCATGAAGGTTCAGTAATATTCACAGCTTTTTTTTTAGGTTTATTTAAACAGATTTTCTCTTTTGAAGGCGTCTCCATCTCCAATCTCTCAAGTCACAGCATCACATCATCTGCCATTACTGTGACAATAGATTTAGAGTTGTTTGGATGGAGGGCGTGGCTAGCTAAGAGCTCTGGCTGTTTCAGTTTCAGCTGTTGACATTTTCTCACAGTAATTGGGTGCTGATTGCTGAAGCAATGATCACACCAAACTGAAACAGACAAAATTAGAGCCTCTAAATGTTTTTATTTTTTTATTATTATTTTTTAATGCCTCTGTGCCAGTGACAGGCTGGAGGCATTATGTTTTTTCGTCCGTCTGTCCAATTGTCCCATTCTTGTAAACGCGTTATCCAAAGAACTCCACAAGGTAATTTTTTCGTCGACTCAACGTTGAACTGATTTGATTTGGTGGTCAAAGATCAAGGTCACTGTGACCATGAGTCTGTCTAATTCTCGTGAACACAATATCTCAAGAAAACCTTGAGGGAGTTTACTCAAATTTGGCACAAACGTCCACTTCAACTCAAGAATGACCTGATTAGACTAGTGGTCAAAGGTCATTATAACCTCACAAAACATATTTTTGGTCATAACTCAAGAGTACATATGTAATTATGACAAAATGTTACACAAATGTCTGACAGTATATAATGATGAAGTGATGACATTTTACATTCAAAAGGTCAAAGGTCAACCTGACTATGGTATCATTATGTTCTGCGAAGCACTTTCATGGCCATTACTCAGTGTCATATTTTAGGAACAGGAGGAGAGACATTTGATGAGATACTTAGCCTATACTTTAGACCACGCACATGGCCTACGCCGTTGTGAGCATTTATATTTGTGCGATAGTGTGTCTGCTGCAGTTACATCTCTAAAACACTAGTTGGCTATGGGGTTTCTGTGAAGTGCTGTAAAGTTTACTTGATTCAAAACACACATTAAACACACATTAAACATGGCTTAATAGTGACAGTTTCAAACACAAGTACACAAATCAGCTTCACTATAACTCGCAGCATTCACAGACAAAGCACTTGTCTTTATCTGGACATATTTTCCCCACACATACAACATGCTAATGTTTTTAGCACAAGCCTATGGCATTTTACGTTGTATAAATTAGCCTAGTGGCTAGCGGAATTTTCCTCTAGTCATTTGAAGCCAGGGACAACAGCAACATTTAACAAAGGTAATGTTACAAAATTCGGCTCTATTACAACTCACAAGGTTCACCAACAAAACAGCTGTCTTATACTAAACACATTTTCCAAACAAATATAACATGCTAACGTTATTAGCACAAGCCTATGGCATTTTACATTCTATAAATTAGCCTTGCAGCAAGTGGAGATTTCCTCTGCTCCTATGCAGCGAGAATAAATCACACACAAGACTTAAAATGCTATTTTGTGGAGGCTTTATTGTCTTCACAGTTTATTGTTTCTTATCTGTGAAATTAAAGTAAATAAAAGCTTCGTTGTCACTGAGGGAAATGGTTTCAGTTTACAAGAGTAGACAGGAGGTCAGCATTGCCGTGACGTGTAGGTACATTTCTGGAAAACTGCATGTCAGGCTATGGTGTAGGGTACGTTGACGCAGAGCCTACGCAGTAGGTACGGCATTGATTCGACGCAGAAGTATAAATCCAGCATTAGGTGTCCACTTTGAAACTGTGCTGATTGTGTAGACATACTGTGCTGCCGGGGGGAAGATGTGTGTGAAGCATCTATATGTTTTAATGTAACTGCCACTTAACTGGTGCGCAGGGGTATGTTTTTTTTTTTTTTTTTTTTTTCCCAAAGCGTTTGGAGTTTAAATTATGAATAAGTCTCTTAAGAGAAAGAGACTGTATCTGTCTCTGTTTCATTATGTTATGGTATATTTTGGCCCTTGGTGCACTGGGCTGTTTCCCAGGGAATCACCCCTTCACCATGAGCTATTTGGGTTCCCTCCGTCTTGCTGCTTACTGTGTTTCAGTGATGAATTTAAAGATTTGAAAGATATTTTCACTGACAAAACAGCTCTAAATTTCATGTGTTTTGTCTAAAACCTCTGCAAAGGTTTTTGTTTCTTTCACAATAACACAGTTTCTGTCTCTATTATCTGTCTCGCTGTAGTCTCCTCTGCTACACAAAGGAACTTTGCACTGAGGCAGACTTCGTGAAATCTCATTGGTTGCGGGAGGTGACCAGATAATGAGTTAATTGGTCCTGTGAAAGGGCTACAATTTCTTTTATTGGTAAATGGATCGCAGCAGAGCCATTAGGTGGGAGACAGATCCATTACATGGCTACACCCTCTGCAGTCCACGGTGCCAAACTGATGGAGGTGTCAGTAAAATGCATAGATCTTTGTTTTTCATGCTTCATGTGACCGGTGGGAGATGAAGTTCTATGACTACTGATTTTACCCCCCACCCATTGCATATTAACACATATGTAGGAGCCCCTGGAATGCCAGCTCCTCTATGGGGCTCCAGTGGACTCTAATGTTGGGGTGAATCAATATCTCAGGCAGGATCCCATTTCTCTTCTCTGTTTTTGTCTCTCCCTGTGAACTCCTGGGAACTGGAAAACCCGGAGATAGACACCACATCTGTGGTGAATAGATCAAATAGACATTCAGGCTGTAGCGTTGCCATGTTTCCTTGTAAAGTTGCACAGTGAAACATGATGAACACCAAAGTCAAAGTAACTTCTCCCAAGGTCTTGCACATGCTTTCGACATCAATCAGCATTGTTACCTTCAAGTCTGACATTAAAAGATGGGGAATACTCCAGCTGATTTCACTTCTCCAAGGTATCTTACCTCCACTGACAACTGATAAAAGATGATTTATATTGCTCTCACCTTTGATGAAGCAATATCACACCAAATTGATTGAGGCTTTTCACAAGGCGTTTTTTGACTTTGACTATGCAGAGTGTGACTTTGTGGCTATCCCAGCTCTAATGAGAAGGATCTCTTTGGGGGGGTTCATGTGTTGTGCTTACAGTTAAAGCGTTATGATGTCCCAACTGAAAAAATGTTTGAGCCAGTCAGTAATATAGTCCTGTCCTCATCTTGATCATGTTATACATTGTGAGCCCAATGATAAAACTTACTGAGTTCTCTTTCCTAACTTTATAGAGGTGGTAGATTCATTGTATTTCCTCAGGAACACTGAGGTAGAATTGCTGTTTGCTGACACTGTGTCTTGAACCTTGTTCTTCCATCTGTAGGACAGTGTTTCTACTCGCTAAGCCACCCTGCTGACAAAGGGTTAGAGTTACAAGAATAGAAGAGTGAATCACCGCACAAAAACGAAAATTGCTGGTTCTACAGAAGTTTAATTGAACATGTCTGAACTTTTGTTTTCTAGCCTGCCTGAACTTGTCAGCTCGGTCCGCTCTTTCAGTTTGTCTGCAGGAGAACTAAGAGACACAAGGTCTTCCTCGCCACATTTAGACTCGCGCAAGAGCATATCAGCAACCACTGAACCATAAATGTGCATGCTCATTCATATCAGGTTTCTCACCCTTGAAGGGAAAGTTTCTGGCCTTTCTGCACCATGGTGTCTAAGCTTTGTAGCATCTGTGTGTTTCTTGTCGGCTGATATTAGCTGTGTGCTGTCATCTGTGTTTATTTTTATGTTCATACTTTATTGCCATACATCACTCAGCAAACACTGCAGGCCAGATGCCCCAATGTCAAGCATATGTGCAAAGGAAGAAGTGATGGATAACTGCTTGAAAATCAGACAATTAGTGTTTTGACATTCGCTCATAAAAAAACTTTATGGGTGTGTGTGCAGTGGAGGATTGAGAGGCCACAACTGTGAGTGTGAAAGAGGATTTTAAGCATTTTGTGGTGTCATTAAGTGAAATGATTTAATTAGTTTTTCTACATGAGCTGCTGTAAAGTGTCATTTAGATTTGGTAGTGCACATACTGTAGGTTTTTAACATACAATTATTATGTATATAAAATAATGGCAAGTGACTCTAAATATTTGCATCTACTGTACATTAAAAACCCGTATTAGACACCCTGCCAGATATTACCTATCTGTGTGGTTTTTGTTCCGTTTTACACGGTTGATGTTGTTTTACTTTCACATTTAGTCTGAAAGGCAACATTTCTGTGTTTAAGGACTCTAAGTGTTTGTCCATGTTGCACCCAATTACAAATTGCATATACTATACTCAGGCACTCTGGATTCTAAGTGAAACAGCGACTGAGGTTAAAGTGCCAACTCTCAGCTTTAATTCAATCAGGAGAGACTCATTCTGACTTAAATATTTATTAGCATGTACATAGAAGTATGAGAAATTTGAGTAGTCTTTGGCCATTAGAGCCCAGCATGATGACATACATTTTAAGGGGGTTGATGAAGCCGTTGTAGAATAGCAAACCCCCCCTATAGATCTGAGACCAGTGGTTTCCAAGTGGTGGGTTGCGGTCCAGAAGTGGATTCGGGTCCATTCTAAATGGACCTCAACAAACATGTCAAGTTCGTGAAAAACACACTTATTTTTAAGTACAGTGAATTTACGGTACATAGTTTATATTTTAAAGTGCCATTGCCTGCTATAGATAGAATGAATAAGGAACAGCTACTTGACAGAGAAAGTAAAGTAGCTTGACGACATGGCCAACTTCTACCGACCAGTTGGGTACCAGTGATATAGACAATGGTGGTGGTGGTCAGAGTGTGGATATCCGGTCCCAGCTGTCAGGTTCCAACGGTCAGACCAGTTTCGGATAACAAATCAGAAATTTTGCTCGGGTTTGGTTGGGGTTCGGCCCACTTGACATGCTGCTGTGTTGTGCTATGGCCTATTCAAGTACTGGAATTTGTTGTTTACGTGACAAGGCCTGAATGCAACATGTTCTTCTTGTAAGTCTTGCTTGTTACATGCATCGTCTCTTTTCAAAATACATTCTGCTTTCAGAGGAAATGCAGTTTCTGTTCGTTAAATGCATGCAGTCTTTTTCAAAATAAGTGTACAATATTGGCAAATAACTTAGTAAAGGATAAGGGAATAGAAGGGGTTAAAGAAGTCCTTTGTCTAGACTTTAATTTCCCCGTTATTTACTTTACTTTATAATTTGGTTCAATAAAAAACACTTGAAAAAAAACCAAAAACTTAATTTTTAGGTCTGCTTCCTAGGGTTTAAGTAACAAAAGGACATAGCTAGGTTTAAAGAAAAACATCATGGTTTAGCTTAAAATATAGACACGTGTTATTAACGTAATTTAACGTAGGTGACATATGTCATGAAACACATATCACTAGCATAGTATGCTACACATACTAGCACACTATGTCGTTAATAAAACAACTCAATTGACTTTTGGTTAGTCCTGTGATAGTCTGGTGACCTGTCCAGGGTGTACCCTGCCTCTTGTCCAGGGTCAGCAGGGATAGGCTCCAGCCCGCCGCAACCCCCAAGAGGATAAGCAGTTACGGAAAAAGAATGAATGATTGACTTTTGGTTTCACAGTGGACACAAACAACTGGCTCCTGGGTGAAAGTCCGGCGGTTGTTTGACCTGTCAACCTCCATACCCACCCACCAAGTGTGGACTTTCTTGCTGTTTATACTATGCTAGTTGCCCAGAGTGTCAACAAATGTTGCGCTAAAGTCAGCCAAAGCGTGCCTCTGTGTCTAACGCTGCAAGCCAGGAGTGAGAACAGGTTGTGGAGGAGGGCGCAACGATACAGCTAAATTGTCAGCTGACAGCTGCAGAAAGGGGAAAAAGGTTTCAAGTTTTACAGCAGCAACATGATTGGCTGATAGAGATTGAAGAGCTAACACCCATAATCAGCTGATTGTAAGAAGCGGGGGGAGTGAGATAGGAAGAGTGAATTGTGAATGAATGAAGCATAAAGATCTTCCTGATTGAATGTACGTTGAGCTTCTTTAAAAGATAGTTGTCATGCACATCCTCTCCAACTTAAGGGTGCCAGTGGTAACTGCATGATTGGAATGTTCAACTATTCCTTGGGCTGAGAGTATTTGCTTTTTGCTTTGTGCAAAAGAAAATAGCAGAAGAGTTGAATTGGGTGTGACATTTGCTTTTCTTGGCTCTAAACATAAAGAATAAAGGAACGTCAAAGCAAGACAGTCTTACTTGGCTAACACACTAGGTGTCTAAAAGTCAACTCTTTTATAAAATAGGATAGTAAAGAAAACCCCCTTTACAAGTGTCTAGAAGATAATCCTCTCTATGATGTCAAAGACTACCATCAGGAGAGGAATAGTCCAGCATAACCTTAGAGTTTCCCCCACTGGTTTACAAAACAAGTACTGCATGAAGTGTGGGGGACTGGAACAAAGTTTTACAGACAGATGAGACACATATCAACCTGTACCAGAGTGATGCAAACACAAAAGTGCAGAAACAAAAGGAAGTGATCCACGAAAAAACAAGGCAGGCACCTGCACCTGTCAGGAGGAGGTGGTGATTTGGTATGGCTGTGTGTGACTTGTTTTCAGTTGCTGAAGACCAGACTAAAAAGCAAGACGCCCCCACCACCAGCAAAATCTGTTGTATAGACATTTACATACACTTCTGTAGGTTAAAACTGCACTGTTTTTACCCAATATGGGTGCAAACATCCTGAAATTGAAACTAAAAATAGGCACTAAACCATCAGCAACACAACCAAAACAATTACCACTGTCCTAATATATTCCGACTGCGCTGTATTTTATATTATGTTGACCATTTTCCAAGCCGCCTTTTTTTACATTGATGGATGAAGTTTTTATGCAGCCATTGGTTTCAGTTCAAAGTTAAACTGCAGAGACTTGAAACTACTTCAGATATGTAATTCATCACAGTCAAAGTTCTATTATTGGGTGGTGGTAATGCATTTCACAACATTTATAGTATTATCTCAGTTGTTGTGTGGGAGGCTCCATGGATCCATGATTCGAATCAGCTGCTAAAGGCCACGTGACTTATGTTGAAAAATATTACCTGGAAGATGAAAATGAAAAAGCAGCAATGTCAAAGTCAAACTCGGTCACTTCTTAACTTCTCACATTAAAAAGATTGATGTTTTGCAGCCAACTCTCACATTTTAAATGTCAGAGCTTCCCAGCTGCACCTGAACACACCAGCCCCAAAGACAAATCATGATTAACTTCAATTCCATCCAGCAATAAAGCAGTTTTAACCAGTGGTAGAAAGGAACAAAGTGTATTCACATGAGTTCTGTAATTAAGATTTGTCAGCTGCACAGCCATGATGTGAATCTCCCGTTCCACCACATCCCAAAGGTGCTCTATTGGATTGAGATCTGGTGACTGTGGAGGCCACTGGAGTACAGTGAACTCATTGTCATGTTCAAGAAACCAGTTTGAGATGATCTGAGCTTTGTGACATGGTGCGTTATCCTGCTGGAAGTAGCCATCAGAAGATGGGTACACTGTGGTCATAAAGGGATGGACACGGTCAGCAACAATACTCAGGTAGGCTGTGGTGTTTAAACCATGCTCAGTTGGTACTAAGGGGCCCAAAGTGTGCCAAGAAAATATCCCCCACACCATTACACCACCACCAGCAGCCTGAACCGTTGATACAAGGCAGGATGGATCCATGCTTTCATGTTGTTTACACCAAATTCTGACCCTACCATCTGAATGTGGCAGCAGAAATCCAGACTCATCAGACCAGGCAATGTTT
This sequence comes from Epinephelus moara, assembly GCF_006386435.1. Classification (NCBI taxonomy): domain Eukaryota; kingdom Metazoa; phylum Chordata; class Actinopteri; order Perciformes; family Serranidae; genus Epinephelus; species Epinephelus moara. The sequence goes on from NC_065509.1 coordinate 31,280,283, forward strand.
TTCCATTTCTTTACACAAATCTATCCTTTTTATCACATGTCAAATCATTTATTTAATTTAGTGCACCCCTTTTGAGTGTTACCACTTGACTGAATGACCATTATCAGTGGTGGTCAGCCTCATAGGCACAGGTTAGAGGGGGAGTGTTCCACCTATTAACTGATTCCGAAGGGTGTTGTGAGCCAATGCTGTAAAACCGTTGCAGTTTCGTTAGAACTACGTGGTTAGATTTAGGAAAGCATCATGGTTTAAGAAATGTGACACAACCTGACTTCACCTGATGTAATGTAACCTAACTTCATCTGACTTCCTCCTTTGCTCCACTAAAGGTTACCGCCAACCAAGAAAAGGGCCATACTACCTCAAATCTATGACCCCGATTACAACTGATAACAACCAGTTAATAGGCTGATAACGGCCTTCTGAACCTACTAGTAGCAGGCCCCTTTTAACCTTTATCTATGAGGCTGATAACACCCAGTCAATCTTGTGATAACATTTGAAGAGGGTGTCTGGGGAATGAAGTTATCACACATCACAGCCGGCCGCTTAAACTACAAGACAATGGAAGGTCTTGGTCTCTGTGCACATCTGCACAGCGCTTTAACAGAAATGATAATATTTATCTTGAGAATTGATTCTACATTTCTGATGACTGTTAACACAGTGAATTCAGCCACACTGTGTACAGAAATTACTTTTTATTTGCTCAGTCTCGTGTGTGATTAAACTGTTGAATGCTTTTTTTTTTTTTTTTTTTTTTTTTTTTTTTATTAAAGTATGTTTTATTAAGGATTTTTTTTTTTTTTTTTTTTTTTTTTATTAAAGTATGTTTTATTAAGGAAGAATTACAAATCGTTGAATGGATTTAATGAAACTGGCTCCCTTTCTTTTGCAAGGCAAATGTTCTTAAAAGGCATCCACATGGAAATCATTCAGTGAAAACATCAGTGATGAAGAAATTAACGTATGTTCATAGGTCTAACAGATTCTAAGGATATCCTTAATCATGCAGCCTATATGTGACATGAGTCACTAATGAGCTGCATGTCATTTTGACACGTCATTTGTGACATGTGTCAAAGATGTTTCCAAATGATAACTTTGTTTGGCAGTTCTTATGTGTGATCTATATGTGTGTGTGAAGATATTTGGGTGCTTTTTTCTTCTCTCACTTTCTCTCTCTCTGTGGTCATAGGTCCTGTATTGCCCAATTAAAATCTGTGATATTTAGAGAATTACATTTGGGGCAGGTTCAAAGCTGTCAGAAGTTAAGAGGCTGTCCAAATTATCTGCCCATTTGCGTTCTTCAGACATTTATCCAGTAATTGCTTTGGGGGAAAAAAAAAATCCTGATGCAATATCTAAAATACCAACAAGTTTTCAAATAGTTTTCACAGATGCCTAATAAGCCTTGAGAGTCTTGCACCTAAACTGCACCACTTCGGCTAGTTAAGCTTGGCATGATTATAAGGCTGCAGATGTCTGGAAAGATATGAGAAGTTATTTCAAAAGGACGTGTCAATAAAGGCCTCTCCTTAGTTTGCCTTGGAAAATCTCCTCAATCTCCAACTGGTCCAGAGCTCTGTAATCAGTCTTTTAACAAAAACTTAAAGTAGATCACACATTACACCAGACTGATTTTACAGTTTCACTCCTGTTATACAAGGCATTACATCATCAGGCACCTCTCTGTTTAAATGAACTGTGTCGTCAAGGCTGAGTCGGTGTAAACATTTTCTAACTGGTTTGATATTAAGCCAAACATCGGACGTGACCGGTAAACTGAATTTCACCAGTTGTCACACTTGACTCAGCAGCCTCTTCAGAGTGGAACACAGTGATACCATGTCCAAACAGCAAAACAAGCATCTGACTATCACGCCACGTTGTGTAAACATCAGAACTCTCTGTCCACATTGAAATGATTAAACGCACACTTCTGTTACATCATGTTAACGAAACACGTAAATGTCAACTCGAGATCAGACTGGAGACGTAACCACTTTAGAGATGGAAGAGTACTTGCTGTCTACTTACGTTTGTACTGTTTAAACAGAAAACACAGGCAGGTTATTAGCGATGGTCTCTCTGGTCGTCTCCCTACACCCAGCTGCCACCTTTTTAAGCATGTAAATCAGTGGTTCCAAACTGATGGGTCATGGTCCAGCATTGGGTTGCGGTTCCATTCTGAATGGACCTTAAGTAACTTGCGAATGTGTCTTTATTTTGAAGTACAGTGAATTTCCGCAACAGAGCTTTTATTTAGTGCCATTTCTTGCTGTAGAGTGAGTGACTAAAGGACAGCTACTTGACAGAGACAGTGAACTAGCTTGACAACATAGCGAAACTCAAGAATGACTAAGGAGAAATCTGGACCCCCTGGCTGGACCAGTTGGGAACCAGTGATATAGATAACTCATTTTTTGTGAATCAGTAATTTCTCATCTGTTGCTGTGCTGTCAAAGGGAGCAACGGGAATAAATAGAAAATAGAAACATGGCATCTGACAAAAGTTCAGCCCAAAATGGCGCACCAAGTCGCTCACAGCCAGTTTGGACACCTCTTTCCTCAGCTTCAAATACAAAATGTTGTCATATTGGTGAAGTTTTGGTTTTCTTAAAAGACTTACTTTGCCATGTCTCCTCTTCTCACCCCAAAAAACACATAAACTGTCTAGCAGCTATCTAGTAAACACAACTTGCGCCACTTGTACCGCCTCCTACCTCTACTGAAGTTTTATTTCCTGTTGCTGGCTTCAGCTGGCAGTAAATTGAGCACAGGCATAATCATGTTGTCATGTTGCTTACTACTACTGCTCTTCCTGAGTTTTCTACCATTTTTTCCCTGTTAAAAGAGTTTTTGGTGGAGTTTTTCCTTATCCGTGTGAGGGTCTAATGACACAGGGATGTCATGTGCTGTAACACCCTCTGAGGCAAATTGTGATTTGTGATATTGGACTTTATAACTAATAGAAATTGGATTCAGTGTGGTGATGCTGTCAGAACAGGTTGCAGGCTACTTTTTAATTTGGCAAAACGTGTGGCCAGGTTCACACTACATGATATCAGCCCGCTTATTAGTGTTGTATGGTGTCGGTTCGGATCATGAACGACAATGAGTGTTGTATGCGATAATCCATCATTTTATTTTGTGTAGTGTGTTATAGTAGACGACAACTGACACCACGTCTAGGATGCCTCATGACGCTCTAACTTAAAGTCTACCATGTTTGATTTTCTTTTTGTTGTTCACGACTTCTCACCACAGTCACTTTGACCAATAGAAACACAGTGATCTGCTGCCATGGACGACTGTATGTCAACAAACCCCAGCCTTTTTGATATTTCCTCTAGGGATTACCACACAGAGTAAAAAGGGAAAAATTATGGTGTGAAACAGCAGAGGCACTTAAGCAATCCGATGAGTACTGCTGTTAGCATCAAGCTGGCAAAGAATGTTATTTCTTCATAATGGAGGATATAAAGGAATAAAATTTAAAAATAGTGGCTTTTACTCACCACAACTGCAGAGGCTACCAGCTTCATTTGAAACAGACTACATTAAAAACGGGCAGCTATTTATTATTCCCTCTGTATTTTTATATTTCTACTTTTTATCTGCTCTTGTTTGCCTTCTTAAAGTTGATACATTGCGCCGTCATGCAAACTCAACACTTCCTGTGCCCGTTTCAAATTAAAAGCCCCTTATAATTTCGGCTGAGAGAATCCCTTCATTTTCTAAAAAGGCTTTTATTGTGAAACATTTGCAGGCACTAGTTGTGGAGGATTCAGTGACTTGCATGTTTGCGTAAGGTACTTTAAATGTAGCTGCTGCCATCTGGTGGCACTATTTATGTTACTACAATAACATTTCGGCTGGAGTGTGAACAGACACAGTGACTGAAGTAATAGTAGAAGTAATAAAAATAGAACAAGAATAACCACATGACATCACACACGTCGTAAAAGATGACCAGGGATGATTGGTGTGGACCATCGTGTGACTCCACAATCGCCTAATCTGACATAGTGGCTGTCGGAATGGACAAAAATGTTGTGTAGTGTGAACCCGGCATTACGAATGAATCACTGGTTTGCATACAAGTAAACTGGTTCAATCTCATACACCAGACTGGACCAGTAAAACCAGAAATCAACCCAGCTGTAGTCCTCAGGTTCGCGGAAATGAAGGAAAACTGATGACTGTAATTTTGCTGCTGTTGCTCCTCAACTTTAAAACAGCCTCATATAAAGTAAACCAAATCAGTGCACAGATTTAAATTGCATTTGATTTTGTAACTTTATGGGTTGTACACTTATTCCTCCTTGTTTTTAACATGGTTTCCTCTGCCTCATCAATTTCCCATTTCACCTCCTCTTATTTCTGTAAAGCTGTTTTTGTGTTTTGAAAAGTGCTCTACAAATGAAGTTTGCTTGCTCAGTTCAGTGATTAAAGTTTTCTAGTAAAGCTGTGTTGTTTAATTAAAGGTAATTTTGAGGAGGGAGTGCGGAGAGAGAGTAAATGCTGCTCAGTCCCTGTATCACCATTTGTTCTGGAATGAACTATTAACAGTCATTCATCTTAATGACAGCTGGGAGTTGGTATTTAGTGATGAAGTAGTCTCACCAATAGACAGATGGATGGAGAGAAGAGCATTAATGTTAAATCTGGCCCTGATCTTATGGCACATTTGGCTCTCCCTGCAGCGGCGTGCTGTAGGTTTGGGATTGAAGGCTTGTATAAAAAATTAGCTTCAGGTTTACAGCTGAAGACAGTGCATCAATTATCCATGGACCTAATGGGGTAAAAAATCATCTTGCTAGCAATAATAACGTGCACTTCAGAAAGCACTAATGATGCAGAACTTGGAAGTACACTGCCAAATCAACGCCGCTGCGTGTGCGTAGCGTGTGCGTAGCGTGTGATTTTGCTACGTGCCGAACATGTATGTAACGCACCGTGTACTCACACACATATTTATTTTCTCCTCAGAGACTTCCTGCTGTTTATTTTCAGACACGAGAGTGAGGGTGCCGTAATTGCCAGCCTTTAAAAGCACTGGCCTTTTCTGAATCAAAATAACATATGACTTTGAAGAGAAGTCTTCAAAGGGAAGCTGGGGAGTGTGTGAGAGTGTGAGAGAGTGAGGGGGGGGGCCAAAGACAGAGGGTATAGATAAATATCTCTGCCCATACGCCTACATTTCAGCCACTGCTGCTCTCCCCAGACACCCACTTAGAAAGAGGAGAGGACCTTTACCGGTCAATGTGGAGCCTTTTGATTAATTTAAGGCCATTGTCTGGCACATCAAAGTTCAGACATATTTTAAATGAAGTGTAAGCAGCTGGAGTATCCCAATTGACTCTTCCATTAAATAGCTCTAAACTAGGCTGAAGAGACATTTGAAATAATGTCTGCCTCCTTCTTTGGAACATGGAAATCAATGTGAATCCATTGATCTGGCGGAGGTAATGAGGTAATGCTTCTCTGCTCATATCTCACACATACAGTTTTCCCGCGTTGCGTTAAATCCTTTTGAGTCTCAGAAGACACATCACTGGAGCCTTAAAAAGTTTGGGAATACCCTCCTTTCAATTCTTATTTCTTAAGGATTCTTTGAAACACGAAAGCGCTGAAACATAAGTGAGACTCGTCCTCGGAGGAAAATGTGTTCACGTTTTAACTTCTTTTCATTGTAAAATCCGGAATGTGTTACAAAAGGGGCTTTGACCATTCTTCCTACCTGTTCTGCTGTTACGTTATGTCTCCCACGTAACCCAGAATCAACAGCCTATTCAGTCTTTTTGCCTTTTTGTTTTCCCCTCTGAAGAATTGTATTTGTCTGAGCGACAAGGCGGCGGCGCAGTATTTTCCTCTGTTGCTCGTCTCTGGGGCATTGTTTTGACTGACAGCCCTCTATGGCAGATTTTTTGACAGCCGTTGTTCTTTTGACTTTATCTTTATTGTGCCTGTTAGAAGTTTGTTTTGCCCCTTTCACGCTTTTTTTTCCTGCCATAAGGGGTTTTCTTTGTCTGTTCGCATCCATTTGGTCTTCATGACTGACTGGCTGTTGAGCAAGGAGGGCTGAATGTCATCGTCCGGCGCGCATCACACCGCTCTGATGAATCCTCAAGTCATATTCTGACTCACTGTATTATAGATGAGCCTGATGAATCGCATTAGGGGAAACTTTAAGCTGCCGTCTTTAATTACCTTATAACTTCTCTGCGCAGTTTGAGATTTGGGGCGCACGTGGTTAAACTTACATGATTTAATGTGTGTTTTGTTTTATTAATCTCAAATATGAGCCACGCTTCCTGCTGCCATTTGGCTTCTGAATATTTCAGCCTGATTATGAAAGCACAACAGGAACTTTTTCCAATTACTTTTTCTAGAGGAGGCCTTTCTAGTCAATGCTATAGTAATTACCTGTGTGCCTATCATTGTTCATCCAATATCCTCTCATACTGAGCTGTGACATATTTAATAGGTATAGTAAAAACCAATTTTTATTGCTCTCTTGCAGGATTAGATTAGTATTTGATGTACCATATGCTTGGAGTCCGTTCTCGAGAGATGAGTTGAAGGAGTCTTTTATTGACTGTAAATAAATCCATTTTCTCTTGTCCGTCATCTTTACATTGGGAAAATGAAAGGAAAACAAAGGGAGAGCCCACCCAGGGGGTTCAAGTCAAGTCAGACAAACTAAGTCGGGTATAAAAAAAGGATGTGTGTGTGTGTTGGCGTGCCTATGGATGTCTGATTTAATGATCGAGTCTGTGGAGAAAAGACGGTGTACTACTGTATATTGAGGTGATTTGTAACCAGTAACACCAGTTTGTTGCTCACAGAAACACACACAATCAGTGCTAGAGACTGACCGAGCCACCAAGGCTAGTCAGCAGGAACAGCTCATAATCCAAGTTGGTCTAAGGGGAGCAGGAGGACACGAGGGGAAATGAGGGCTTGAGCGACAGGAGCAGGAAGTGGTTGTCTTGGCTAACCAGCTTCCTCCTCCTGTTCCTGCGGCTGCTGTTGCTGCTGGGTGTCGTGCTTCTGTCAGGATGGATGCTGACCAGCTCCGGGACCTCAGAGCTCCTCCACTTAATTACCAAACACCTCTGTGACCCGATAATCACGTACAAGCTTGTGAATACACCGCTATGTGCAGACGTCTACTTGACTGCCTCTGCTGCACTCAGCGGCGATAATGAGAGTATTTAAAGCGTTTACTGGTCAGCTGTGATTCAGCCAATGAAGACACCTCTGGAAGGCAGCCGAGATACAAACCTGATGGACAGGTGTGCGGAGTAAATTGCTCTGCGTTATCAGTGCATGCATAATATAAAAAATGAAATAAATTATAAGCACTCCATCTGCTATTAACTTCTCCCCACTGTGTAATTGCACCCTGTTGTGCTCAACCCATGTCTTGATTGTGAAGAGGGCTAAGCACCTCTCTTAACACCCTCACCTCAGTCTCCCCTCCGTGATTCAAATAGATTTAATTCGTGGAATTATGAAGAGTTTACAGCCGCACACCTGCATTCACCTGCTCAGCTGGTTTCAAATAAGAGCTTAAATGTTCGTCCACTCAGCTGTGAAATCTATTGAAATATAAGTGTAGTCTTGCCACTGCAACCACAGCTGACAGTTTCACAACAGTTTAAAGCCCAGTTCAGACCAAAGAGTGACGCCGAGACAAAACTGTCTCACAACGTTGGCCGTCTGAGCTTGACTCAAGCTGGCTGTCAACTGCAACTCAGCTGGTCAAGTCTGTTTCTACAGCCAGTCAACTTGAAGTGAAGTGAAGCCTGAAAAGCTAAAAACCAGAACACAAGTACAGAGAGTTGTTGCATAGAGATGATACAATGTCTCATCTAGTTGCATTGGTGTGAACCGACAAGGTTGTAGAACCTTGCAGAATGCTGCATTGCAAGTAGTTGCCTGTTTTGGGGTTTTTTGTTGCAAACCATCTTCTGGTTGTAGATGATTACGATAAAATTCTGGTTTACAGGCTGAGCGTCCTCTCTGACTGACAGATGATAAAGAGTTGCTCACTGGCAGAATATATGGTCAGTAATATGTCAACTTTGGAGGTTGTTTGGATCAGCGGACCCATCTGTCTCGTCGCCAATCTTTGGTCTGAACTGGGCTTTACAGACCATGTTAATGTCTTCTATTTTGTCAGATTGGTGATCAAGCAAAATACAACATTCTAAGTAACTGTTGGGCTAACTGTTGTGGAGCTCAGACCAAAGATTAATGACGTGACAAAACAGTTTTAGAACGTTGCAGAGAAACGTTGCAGGAGTGTGAACCGGCCAGTGTCCAACTCAGCTTGTCAAGTCGCCAGCGGCTAGTTTTACAATATAGGCAGGTCATTTGTTTCAACTGCCAATCAGCTTGTATAAAAGTCATCTGGAAAAGCCAGTTACATACAGTAGATGGCGTGTTCGCCTGCTGTGGCATTCTCATTTACATTCCTGCTGCTGTTGACACGTACAGTATGTTGTCCTCACAGTGTGACGATGGTGGATGGTGGGTCACTACTACGTGTGCATCACACACACATACACAGGAAAAAGACGTACTCATACAGTTGTTACTCGCTCCCATTAAAGCTGTGAGTTAGAACAGAAGTACAGAGGGTCTTTGTTGTGCGAGCAAAACACCATCTTCTGTAGTCGCATTAGTGTTAACTGACAAGTTTTTAGAATGTTGCTGACCAGCACATTGCAAGTAGCAGCAAGTTTCAGCTTGTCTCGTTGCAAGCCCTTGGTCTCAACTTTTACTTATGTGGACTTTAATCTTAACTTTAATTGATAAATCTTTTACTGTGTGTAATAGATTAATCATCATGTCGTTCTTCCTGTGAGGATTTGATGTTGATCTTTCACCACTGATAATTTCTTCCCGACATGAAGCACAATGTAACTAATCTGACAGCTAACTAATCTATACTATACTGTACAAATTCATTTTTTCAATACCTTTTGATCAAACTCTTTTTCATCTCATCTCTCTCTCATTTGTCATCACTATGATTGAATTTGTTTTTCATTACTGTTTTCACACAGTCAGAGTTGCTTGTATGCAGTGGTGGAATGTAACCAAGAACATTTACCTAAGCATTGTACTTAATTACATCTTGCAGTACTTGAACTTTACTTGAGTATTTCCATTTTATACTGCTTTACTTCTGCTCCACTATATCTCAAAGCTAAATACTGTACTTTTTATTGTGCTACATCTATCTGACACCTTTAGTTGCTATAAATTTGTAGATCTAGATTAATAATTTTTAAAAACATTTTAAATCAACTAATATAGTGTGGTTTTTATCAGAGGTTAACAATAATAATAATAATAATAAGCTAGCACTATATTTAAAAATTTTCAATAAAAGAAAACATCAAATTTCTCAACAAATTCTGGATATTGACATGAAACGCACAATCGCAGACTCCAGATTTTCATAAGGAATTGTCAAACTCCATTGCAAAGATTTAGTCAGATGAAGGAGAGATGATGTTGATAGATTTATTTGAGTAATTAATACAATTATTTGATTCTGGTTCTGGTAGCTTACCTTATTGTGTCTTGTAACCAGTAATCCTATAGATGGGTGGGCAGGGTGGTCGGGATGGAATCAGGGTTTCTGATTTCAAGTTGTCAATATATGTGATGAATGATATATGTGGTGTTTTTTTATAGACAGGGGTGGTGGTTTAATGAAAATTAAATATACATGTTTTGCATCTTTGTTGTGGGATAAAGACATTAAAAAAATCAATAAAGCATTTTTTTTTTTTTTTTTTTAAAGGCTCCACCATTGGTAGCTGTAACATTAAGGTGAAGATCACATTAATGCATCACTAATTATAATCCTTATATATAATTAAAAAACTGGCCAGTCTGCACAGTGAGTACAGATTGATGCTACTACAGTATCCGTCTAGAGAAGCACAAGATAACAGTGGGTTTTTTTTTTACTTACTTTAATTATTTACTTCAACCAAGAAAGTTTGCCTGGATGTACCCACACTTTATTACTTCACGTTCCTGCTGCACACTTTCACACTGAGCAGCCAAGTCTTTCACTCTTGGTCCCAAAGCAGCTCCACTGCAGCAGCCGCTGATAAAGTTCCTTCACTAAAGCCTAATCGATGGTATTTGAGGGAGGTGAGAGTGCTCGTCGTTTGGTCTGTCCTCCCACACTTTTCTCCATCGACTTGAAAATTCAAAGAAGTGGCTTTCAGTCACAAGTCCACTTCTCTAATCTTTCGGCTCCTGCTGCTTCAGACATGCTTTATGTCAGCCCTAACAAATTCTCCATGTAGCATGTTATCCCCCTCGCTGCAGCACTGTCCACACGCAGCCCTGTGTGTTCCTGCGAGTCACAGAGCAGGCTGTGTTGTCTGAGTGGACACTGACTCAAGCTGGCGTCCTGGAACACAACAAATTACTTCTGACAGTGAAAAATATGGAAAACGAAACACTAAATAACCTGAAAATATTCCCAGAACACATCTGCTTACAGGTTCCTGAATTACTCTTTTATAAGTTTTCTTCGTATTTACTTTGTTTGTTAAAACAAAAGACATCTGTTTCTGTGGCGTATTCACAATTTAAGGCAGTCGTAGGTGGTGTCTCCAGACTCTTCGTTTCTCTTGCTTAATTCCTGGCGGTATTAAAAAAACTTAGTGAGATGCTACTGTACTTGCCTGAGTGGTATAACTCATCAAAGACAAAACAGAGATGGAATATAGCAGACTTACCTGTTCCCCAGTGTTCATGTTGCCTGAAGTTGTGTTTTGCCTTATCTAAGCTGGTGAGGAAGTAAAGTGAAAATAAACCCCGTAAGCCATGGCAATTGTATTCTCACAAGGCGGTGTCTGTTATCATCCTCTTCTCTGTTTTTAATAATAGTGTGTTGATTCTGCAGGAAATTCAGAGGTGGAAAGTGAGTCACCGCTGCCGTTTAGCTACATGTGATATATCTGTATGTGTGTACTGTATGTTGGGAGATCCAGTGTGGTATTTCTGCTGCTTATGAGTACTTTCGCAAACCATCCTCTGGTTGTAGATGATTAAGATAAAATTCTGGTTTACAGGCTGAGCGTCCACCTTGACTGACAGGAAGCTGATAAGGAGTTGCTCACTGGCAGAATACATGGTCAGTAATGTGTCAGCTTTGGAGGTTGTTCAGATCAGCGGACCCATCTGTATTTCCCTGCTTTTGATTATTCATCAGTAAACATTCTGCCCCTGCCTGTCGATGCCGCTGCCTCGGTAATGGATGCTTTTATTAAGGTTGATTAGATTAATTGTAGAGGATGAAGACACATTTGCTGGCAGCAGACCCTCAAGGGTAGAAGGAGAAATGATCAATCAATCGTGTCCATCTCAAACCTCATAATGCACTGCTGATTGTTTGAAGTGCAGAGCTGGAGGAGATTTATATTGATGTAAGAGAGCTCAGGCTTTTCTCTCCCTGGCTCTATTATCTATCTCTCTCTCTCTCACACACACAGGCACTCACACACACACAAACATCCAGGGAATCTAAGTATCTGCGCCCTCTCTGCCTCCTCAGGCCAATGAAAAAGTCCTGCTTCAGTGTCTGAACAAATGCTGCTTCCTGACAACACAAAACAAGAAGAGATTTGTGTTCCACTCATCTAAAAATGACCTCTGATATAAAAAAAAAGGTTGTTTACAACCACAAAAGTGTACGCCTTAGGAAGTTTTTAACAATACACTGCAAAAACAGAATACTCTCCCTTTGTATGTCTGACTTTAATAACCCTCATTCAGATAGAGACATACATTGTAATAAAGTGGAACAAGAACCAGGACTTGCATAAGACAGCAGACAGCAGTGTTTTAGTTTAAATATTTTTCTCTTCTTTCCACATTTTGAATTTGTAAGACATCACGCAACTGTTGTGATACCAGATGCAATCCCTGTTTCATATATGTGCAAGTCCGGTGATACCTGCACTCCACATTGCAACGACACCACTAGTTATCCATCTTCATTTACAGGTAGAAAATAGTTGGGCTGAGTGGGTTTTTTGGCTCCAAGATCCTGAGATAGCTTCTATGAAAATCGCTGTCTTCATGCTCTTTGGCTGCTTCTTTTGCTCGTGTTTATTTTCTCGTGCTTATGCAGAGCCAAGCTCTTTATATAAAGATAAATAACACAACCAACACTAATCATTTGACCCCTGCTGGTTTCATTGTGCTGTAAGTAACAGATCAAAGCAGAGGAGGAGGGAAGTTATAAAATATTAACAATGTTGTGTCTGTGTTTGTGCAGTCGTGCACCGGGGAAAAGGCTGAGTGTTTGATTGACAAGCACATGGAATGATGTGTAAAAGCAGCTGTACGTGAAAGTGTGTGTGTCTTTGTTCATTAAATGTTTTATGCAGCTGTTTAACCATAGTGGACTACGTTTGAGGAAAATTTAAAGGGACAGTTCACCACAAAATCAAAATTCATATTCTCACTCCGACCTCGTCACACATCGCTGCCTGTCCACGTCAATATGTGACATGCAAGGTAGCCTGGGTGCATCTGTTGTTGATGTCCTTGGGACGTTATGTCAACTTCATCCTGTTCCAGTAACTAGTAGTGTAACTAATTACTCATGAAATTTCAGCAATAATATTACAGTTACTCCAAAACCAAACAACTTGTTACGTTACTTTTGTTATCACAACATTACTGACTTGAAATACAACAAACACATCAGCGGACTCATTTGAGTGATCGTCCACTGCACAGGCAGGTCATAAAGCAGCAGGCTAGTTGGAAACACTTACCTTAGTGGCTGGAAATATTCCGATAACTTTGGTTTTGTCGTGAGGAAAGATGGCAAGAACACTGCTGCTGCAGGTAGTCTTACTAAAACTCTTTCCACTGTGAAAAACACGTCTTCAGACCTCCAGTCTGAGACACCTCGACTACTATGACCGACAGCACAACAACATGAAGCTCCAGGAAATACACCTCACCAAAGATGAGCCCTCCTCGACCACAGAGGTCGGCTGTAGCCCTGCACCGGCTAACGAACCAAAACTGGATTTTACTCATGGACAGCTGCAGCTACAAAGATGTAATGAAGCTTGCGACTGGATATGTTGTGGATGAAATGTTGCTCCACGAGTGACTCTCCGTCTTTTGGGCAGTCTCTCGGAAAAATACTGGTCACAGGCAACAGAAAGATATCCACCCTGATATTCACACATCTCAATTATGATACCAATTTTATGGGGTGTAACGGAAAAGTAATATAAAGAGTAGTGTAACAAATAACTGTTGGCTGGGAGTAATAAGTAAAGTAATATTACTTTTGAGAAGACTAACGAGTAATGAGTAATATATTACATTTTGAGTGTAAGGAGCCCAACACCAAGCCTGTTACATGCCTTGTGTCTTTTCAAAATACACTTCTGCTTCACAGGAAATGTGCAGTTTGCAGACAGTCTCTTTCAAAATACAGGTACTACGCTGGTACAACACCATGAGTCTTTCCTTCAACACCAAACCCACATGGTTACGTTTAGCCAAAAAAAAGCACATGGTTAGGTTTAGAGACGAAGTACAGGGTTTGGCTTCACATTCATACAGAGAGTGAACACTGGCCTCCCAGGTGAAAGTCGGTGGTTGTTGAACCCATCCACCACATACTCAGACTTTTTGCCCCCTTAACTTACGTTGTTGTCTGGGCCGCATTTCCCCTTGACACTGTCAGGCACTGTTACACACTGAAGCACTGGTATGCAATGACTTTGGGTTGAGACAGAGTAGAATATACATATGTTTCCTCTCACCTATAGTGCTATTTATCAATCTAGATTGTTGTGTGAGTTGTCGAGTGTTGGAGATATCTGCTGTAGAGATGTCTGCCTTCTCTCCAATATAATTGAACTAGATGACACTCGGCTTGTGGTGCTCAAAGCGCCCCCAAAAAAAATACATTTGAAAAGACTCAACAGCAATGTTTCCCCGAGGATTTTTTCCAGCAGTGGTGCTGAAGTGCATGACTTTTATTTTGCACTGCCTGAGGATATCTAGCGCGTCCACTGACACAAGAAGGGCTTTAGACACATATTTGTACACAGCTGTGGATGATGAATTACATTTAATAAAATGCTTCCCGTGCTGTTACAATCCACCCTGTGTGTGGGGGCAGATGTAACATTTGAAATCTGGTGTTTCAATCAATATTCTGACTCTAATATTGCTCGTAAAAACAATTCACGACTGTAAATAAGTAGAGCACAGATACAAGTTATCTATATGAAAATTTTGTCCAAATAGTTCAAGAGGTTTGTAAGTAATAAAATCAAAACAAAAAATTGTTATGACTACACCCTTCCCCACTAATCAGCCCTGTCACAGAGACAAATCAACTCAAGTCCAGAGAGATGCAGATGAGAAAGAGCTGGTAAACATGAAGACATTGCAGGTGAGCTGAACAACAGGTTATCAGTAAATCAGGGATGTTACAGTGAATGTTCAGTGTGAGCTACAGTTTGTCACAACTACCAGACCAGTGAAGCTATTTCAAGGCCCAGTCACATCAAACCGACGTCAGAGGACTAGCGGTGACTAAGGCCCCCTGCTGTGTCAAGTGACGTCACTGTGTCTCAGCCAAATATGTTGCACATGAGCAAACTACAGAGGCACGTAGGTTCTGGGCCTGCTTGAGAGGAAAGAACTCTCCACATAGGCAGACGGCGGTAGTTTGTAATCCTCATTCAAAAAGGGGAACTAGAAGACCGTCTTGACGCTAGTTAGCACATTAACAACACAATCCAATGTTGAAAGAACAGAGCATACTGTTACCTCTCTCGGTGCTAGATACTGGCTCCCAACCATAGTTGGGAACACGCAACTTAACATGAAATTAGCTTGGCTCGTTATTAGTGGGTAACTGGCTTCTAGCAGTCCAGACCACTCTGCAGAAAATAAGGATGGCGAGACATTCAGGTGCCATTCACCGCTTCTCTTGAGGTTTAACAGTAGCCCTGAGCTTATCTAGACACTTAAATCTACTGCTATCATCACTCTTTGCCGCATGCGCCTTCACCATGACACCCTGAGAGAACTGCTTCCCTCTACATACACACTGAAGCACACAAGACCACCGCCCTTAAAATGGAAAAAGGGTGGACTGGTAACAATACTTAGCATGCGCCAGTGAACAATAACACAAACCATCATGAAACATTACTGTAATCTTACCTTATGTAACAGGTTTGTTTTGGTCTCACTCCCTCTTGACTTAAGCTCTTTGTTTACGTTCCTCACTTTCGTTTCCCTTCTTGTGCTGAGCTGAACTGCCAGTCGGAGTGATTTCATGCACCGATGGACTCCACTGGTGCCGACAGTGGGAAAAAAAAGTATACACACAAAAAAAGGTGGACTAGGGGCAACGGTGCTGGACACACCACACTGACAAGGTCGGCAGGCGCTCACCAGTGGCCCAACAGTTGACTTTTTATGTCTTCTGATCAGCTCTTCTGATCGGCCTCTATACTATTCAAAAAGACTATCAGCCGATATGCATGTGTTCTGTTTATAATCTTTGCTCATCCCCGATTTAGCTGCTTAAAGTAGAGATAGTGCGTTAACTGTGTATGGGGAAATTTTCTTAGCAGCAGCGCTAATGCTAAATGCACAAAGGGGAAACAGTGCAACAGCAATGTCTCTTTCCAGAAATCATGACCTGATTACACAAGATAATCCACAGACCTTATTGTGAGCAGTTTCATGAGGTAAGTTTTTCAAAATAATCTTTTTGGCGTTTTAAGCTCCCCAAGCCGAGTGCCATCTAGTTCCATTATATCCAAGAGAAGGCAGACATCTCCATGGCAGATATCTCCAACACTCTGTAACTCGCACTAAAACAATCTAGACTGATAAATAGCACTACAGGTAAGAGGAAAAATATGGATTTTTGAATTTTGGGTGAACTGCCCATCACAAAATCTTCATTTTCACATTTTATGATAAATGTCCCGGCCTGTGTTACAAAACGGTTTCATGAGATAATACATGTTCGCTCTTTTACTACAGTTTTTTTTTCACGCAGACACACTCTGGCTCCAGTTAAATTTATGATAGATTGCTCTCGGTTGGGATGATCCAAGTTTTGTGCTGATGTAGTTTCACTCGCCTGGTTGTGCTGATGTTGTCTGTAGGTGAGGAGGATGTGTAAAGACACACACACGCACATGCACACACGCTCAGTAAGGTCAAAAAGCCATCCACTACTAGAAGGCAGTTTTGCAATCCATGCATTTTATTGTGCCTGCTGCGTGTTTTCATGATTAAGGATGCAGTTGTGCGAAGAGCCCGTGAGGTTTCTCTTTCCATGTAAATGATCAGACGTCACCTTACATACATCATACCTCAACTGGCTAATGCTACATTAAGTGCTAACCCCCCTCAACCCCCCTAAATTGTGCAGCTTTTCCCTCCCAAATCATAATGGATATGGGCTGTTTATTTTCTGCATTTTCTTTATTTAATGAGCTTATTCGTGGGGTAATGCAGTTTTTTGTGTAAATTCAAAGAGATAGCCATGACAGATATTGCCTGTTATTTTGTATTTGTTATACCTCTGTCATCAGCTTCCTCTTTTCTTTCTCTCTTCCTATCTCAGTCCAACTTCGTCCTCTTTTCCGCCTCCCGCTTTTACGATAGTGGTTTGCTATTGAAAGCTTGCTCATTGTGAACGAAATGGTCCCCGGCTTCTCTCTCAGCTGGGAGGTTTACAGCCAAGAGGCCTTAAAATGGCTTCATTTCCCATCAGCCCCACCCCCCCTGAGGGAGCGTTTAGTGCAGCTAAAGGCCAATCAGGAGAGTCCAGGAGATCAGTAAAGCCTCGGACTGAAATCAATCCTCAGAGTTCACGAGCTCATGACTCTGGGGCACACGGGAAATCAACTTCCCATCGACAAATTCATTTCAACCAGACAGAGTCCCTTCAGTAGGACCAAAAGCCTGTCAGTATCAATCGTTAAAAAATAAGATGCATGACATAATAATCTTGTTGACACCTTGTTGAAGCCGTGATCCTGCTTTCATTTACACGTGCCAATCACAAGAGAAGCAGACAGATTTTTAACTGCTGAATTGTGAGTTCTCTCAGCTGTGAGCATGCAGATGTAAGATAAAATAAAAAAGGAATACTGTATCTGAAGGTTCCTACCTGTTGCTTAAACTGTATGTTAAATAATTAATGTACCATCCGCTGGCTGCTGGCTACTACAGTGCAGAGAAAAATGTCAGTGGATTGAAAGCAGCTGGCTGCGGGGTTCAGACCAAATTGACAGAAAGTACTGTATAACAGAGGGTACACTCTAAAATGGAAATTAAATTTTATGATCAGAGGCAGAGAAATCAAATGTAATATACTGCGGGAAATTCCTTTACCACCTCGGGCAAACCACAAATTGACTTATTAGACCCCAGAAAACAGTGTGAAGAGAATCATTTGTATTTCTCAGTGAATTTATGCACTTATTTTATT
The DNA here is from genome assembly GCF_006386435.1 of Epinephelus moara. NCBI lineage: Eukaryota > Metazoa > Chordata > Actinopteri > Perciformes > Serranidae > Epinephelus > Epinephelus moara. The sequence goes on from NC_065509.1 coordinate 31,297,837, forward strand.
AGCAAAACAATATTTACTGTGTAATGTTGACAGTAGGCTGAAATAGTGCTGACTCAGAACACAGGCGACTAGACTCAGCTCATGAGTTGGCATTTTACAATATCTGACACAGCAGGAAATGTAAGTCATCAAAAAGCACAAAGAAAATGACAAGCACTGAAGAATTTGTCTCTGCCTAATTAAATTTGCAGTGTAATTTGGCACTACAGGCACAGGGATAGCTCCTCATTCATCATTAGATAGGTGATAATATGCTCCGAGTACAGTACATCTATATTAATGTGTAATTGTAGAGATGAACTATTGTGTCACAGAAAAGAAAACGCTCCTCAGGCAGGAAAAGGAAGGAAACAAGTTTTATTGAAAGCCCTCACTAAGTCTGGTATGTTGGGTTAAAAGGTCGACTGGTTTCGACCTTGCACTGTCTTCATCAGGGTGGAATGAAAGACTGACTGAACATTTGGCCTCTAGAGTTTTGGGAGCTTAAAGTTTGTTTTGCAGGTTTTTCTCCCCAGGCTTTTGATACTTAAGGAAAAAGTAAAGCATGGCGTCAGTTACATTTGAGACTCTCGGCAAATCCTTGTCTAACTCCACTGATTTAGCATCGCACCTCGACAACAACAACATCAGACTCAGGCTTGACAGTTTAAAAATATCAAAAAAAAGTATCAAGATTGATTCAGCAGAACTGGAGATATTGTCTTTTTTTATTCCACACATTTGTCTTACTTGTCAAAACCCGGTGCTGAGACTACCCGCAGTACAAGTCGACCTCCAACTGTTGGCTCAGAGAGTCAGGTGTGTTCTTCTAGTAGCCATGAACGGCTAGCCTCCAGCAGAGTTAAGGATCTGTCTACAGAGATCTGGTAATGTGGCGTGGCCCAGCAATTAAAGTGCTGCGTGCTTTAAAATTAATTGGTCCCATTCAGCAACTACTTCTGTCGATGTCCTCCCATTCAGCATCACACCAACTTTGGCCTTGCTTGACCTCCTTGCCGAACCCAAAGTGCTCCAACCATTCGATCTGCAGAACAGCAGAGAGACACTGACGAGTACTGTGTTCCCCCCAGAGGACCGCTTCTCTCTCAGCTGCTTGGTTTAGCGTCTGCTGCATGCTCTCTTCCTGCTTTGCCCTGCCTCAATAAAAGTCAGCCCAATTGGTTCCCCCCCACACCTGTCGCTCATCAGGTAATTAGGTCATATGCCTCGGGCTGTGGGTGTGTCTTTGAGGGTCATGACAGTTACTGAAGTTACTACTCCGCTCCAAACTTGAAGTCTTCCATCCTAACCAACGCTGCCTCAAGTGACCAAGTGATCAACACCACTCTCGTGTCTATACAGTAAATACAAAGCTACAGCCAGCAGATGATTAGCCTAGCCAGGCATAAAAGAGCAAGAACAGCGGAGACAAATTCACCCACCAGCACTTGTAAAGGTTATCAATTAACACATTATATCATATTTTCACATAAGGAACTGACGCAGTGACAGATGAGACGGAGCTCGACAGGTAACCAGCAGACACAGATTGGCAGTTTTAGTAATTAATGAATGCAGGGTTAATCAGTCGGTTATTATGTCTCTTGACAAGGAAGCGTTTTTTTCTGAAAACCTCAGACTGCCTCTGTAACTGTAAATGATCCAGTGATGCTGTCGTTGCCATGATCAGATTTTATAGGAAAAACAAGCAGATGTTGATGATAGACATGTTGCATATGTGTTCAGTATTAACCGATCTGGAAAGAAATTTGGCTGAAATGACATTTTGCAGATTTTTTCTATATGATTGTTTTGTTGATATGTTTACTGTATGTTGATTGATTTGTGTTTATTCCAAAATATTTAACCTATAGAAAAGCATGGCACATAAGTAGCTGGACAAACATTCATGAATGGAAGTCAAAAGATGCCCGTTAAGTGCTATGCAAGTGTTACTGGCTTGAACTTGTTACCTTATACCTTACCTGTCAGCCTGGTCAGTATCTTGTCCTTTGAGGCCCACATCAATAATGCATACTTTCATCTAGGAAATATTAATCGTCTTCACCCATCACTTACACCTCAGAGTCGCTGCTATCCTCATTCACTCTTTGGTTACAACCAGTATTGATTATTGCAGTTCTGTCCTCTTTGGTCTTCCTCTCACGTGTCTTCATAAACTCCAGTTGGTCCAGAATCCAGCCGCCCGTATCATTACTAGAACCCCCTCCTCTCACTCCTATTTTCCAGCAGCTTCACTGGCTTCCTGTTAAATATGGCATTGATTTCAAGATCCTGCTCCTCACCTTTGAGGCCGTTCATAATCAAGCCCCTTCCTACCTGTCTGACCTCGTTCATATCTACACACCCTCCTGTAGGCTTTGATCCTCCTCTGCAGTCCAACTCACATCACCATCTGCCTGCTTGACTACCATAGGTTCTAGAGCCGTCAGCCGTCTTTTTTAACTGTGGTGTGCTTGAGTGCTGTGAAAGGTGCCTATAAATAAGATGCATTATTATCATTATTATTATTATAATTATTATTATTATTATTATTATTATTATTATTATTATTATCCTTACCTTTTGTTGGTTGGATTGGTTAAGTTTAGTCAAAAGGAGTGAGACTGGTTAGGGGTAAAGGGTAAAGCCAATCAAAGGAAGAGTTTGGCAGAGTAGGGTCATGCCTTTGCTATCCTAGGACACACGTGCATAGGACAGGGGAGCAGTGGATGAAGATACACAGCCTCTTTCATTACCTAATTCAAAACCAATTAGTGTTTTATTCATGTACAAGGCTGCTTAACTGTCATGCAGCCACCCGCCACTAGTAGGTGCTACAAAGCCGTCAGACAGCAGTCCTCCCCACGGTAATGCTCGAGTAGACTCGAGTTTTAAAACAGCATGGTGGGAAACTGGAAAGATGTCCTCTCGCAAAACCAGCGCGGTTTGGCAGTAGAGCTTAGACCGGGCCCAAAAAATCCAGCCCGACCCCACCCGAGCCCGTGCATGTTCTGTCTGAGCCTGGCCCAGCCCGTCCCTTTAACTGTAATTATGAGCCCGGTTTAAACCTGACATTTTTTTAAGGATAGGAACGTGGACATTAAAGGCTGACTCACGTCTTTCTTTCCATGGCAAGTCTTCGTCATGTGCCGCTTGAGTGTCGAGGTCCCTGTCTTTTTGCTGTCATGTACCAGCATCGTGCTGCACTTGGTTCACTCGACAAAGCCGACACACACGTTGTCACCGTCGACAACTCACATGTGACTGTAAAACAACATGTAAGCTTCTGTAAACGTAACATTTTAATAAATTCAACACATATTGTATGCATTTAAACAGTGCAAATTCTTATGTCAATACAGAACGTTTCTCCATACTGCAATGCCATTAGTGCATTGGATGATGCGTCTGATGACATTTCAAATGACATCACATGTGCGACGACTTCCGGTCAGCCGGAAAATGCAGAAAACGCAAAAAAATCGCCCCCGCAAATATTGCGGACTTTCGTTGAATTTGCGTTAATTATTGCGTTTGCGATTTTCTGGAGGGACTGATTAGTTGGTTCCATAGCCTAGGTCTATTATGAGGAACCCAACCCGTCCGAGCCCGAGGATAGTGGCGGGAAACTACGGCGGGCTTGGGCAGAGAATCTAAACTCTGTTTGGCAGTACTTTGATCTAGAAAATGAATTCAGCAGCAATTAATCTTTTTTGAGATGTTATATTATTTGTTAACTTTAAGTGAGTTGTTGTCAGATAATGTGCAGGGTTTACATTCAAACTGCACGATGCAACATGCCTTTCATTTCAGCTGAAATTTGATTATAATTTAGATGTTGTTTTATTAACTTTAAAGTGAATTGCTAACATTTCTGTCAGTGCAAGGTTCAAGTGCCCCACATTTCAGAGGCAATTCATTTATTTTAGATGTTATTTTAGTGGTTAACGTTTGACTGAGTTGCTGTCATTATGCAAAGTGTTTTGTACTTCAGAGGCATTTAAAATCTGACACGGTTGTTGAAGATTGTGATGAAAGGCTTCAAAGGGCTCCTACTACACACAATATTTTTGCAACAGTGTTTCAAATACTAATATAAATTTTGACTGTTTTCTGAGTGTTTCCCTTTTTTAGACTAGTTGACAAGTCTTTCAAATTTTGGTTTAGTCAACAAGGAAATTAGTCGCCAGGAACATCCCTAGTTCTAGGGCCTCTCTGCCTTACCTGGGACCTATGCAGAAAGCCTCTTCCACGCGCCTACGTGGAAAGCCTAAGGCGGAGAGAGCACACCTCTCTGCCCTTCCATGCGCCTTCATGGAAAGCCTAAGGCAGAGAGAGCAGCAGCAAAGACCCCCCGGGAACAGAACAGAGCAACATCAATGACAAACAGAAATGACATTGATAAGTCAGACACATGAACAGGATACTCCAAACCCAACCATACACGGGCTCATTCATGTTCACGTCAATGCACTCAGTGACTTCTTCATTCATTGTGTTGAACAGCATGGTGCCACATGTTGAATTAGCCTTTGGACAAACCAAAGTCAACCAGTGGCGACCAGCTGAGACTGATCAGATGAGAGCCGTCCCAGATGCCTCTCATTAATGCATTTTGACTCATTATCAAACTTTGCCTTAACCTTGACCCAATCTCCTCTTGAATCACCAGCTTAAAAGTATGGGGCTTTCAACTGTGACTCTGTTAATGAGACACACAGCTTCATCAAGCCAAGGTGTCTCTTTGGGGTGAATTGGTTTTGCACATTACTGGGACTGTCAATTGCTTCCGACAAATGATGTGAGCGGGATATGAGCATGATGAAATGAAAAGCAAATATCTGACAGTTCAAATAACATCAGATAGATGCAGATAAAGTGTTTTAGAGATGACTCTGCTGGTGTTATATTAAATTGTTTGCAGTATCATAAAGTTTAGATGTGGGTTTGTTGTCTCTGTTTGATTTTGTTTTATTGAGCTGCACATGCTTCTGGTGCAGTGTGTGAAATTGTATCTGCTTTGTTGTTTTATAGATACAAAACCGCTGCTGTTCTTCATCAATAGTTGGCTGATCAGCTAAGGAATCTCATGAAAACACAGTAATTGCACCAAAAAAAATACAGTCACCAAATCTTAAGGCAACCAGACATTAATCCACTTAGTTTGAATGTGAGAAGGATTATAAACTTTTTATAGAAAAATAAGTGTGTGTCAGCGGTATCGACATCATGTTTAAGTCAAACAAATGACTCAATCAATGAGGTCAATTTGAACATGATGAAATTAGGAAATTATAGTGCCAACATGTGAGGAAGGATTGCACACAGATGGAGAGAGTGGACCACATTTCATTTAGGAAGGAGAGCTTCTAATTTTCTGAGAGCGCACACACAACGGTAATTGACTTGTGTTGATTTGTTGTTGATTTGTACATCAGGGTGCAGAGATGATCGACATGACACTGGTGTAAATACACTTAGTAAATAACTAACCACAAGTTTGGCAAATGATCATAAATCGAGCTGCAAAAATAACAGGGGACTTTACCATGGATCAGCACTCTGCTTTTAAACATCATCACTCAAGACAAGCCATCATCAGTTTAAGACACACCTTCAAGAAGATAGCCCTGTTGTAATGGAAATGCAAATCCCTGCTGTGCTGGGCTGACGGCCCAAACCAAGCCAAGCCAAGCCAGCCCATGACTGTTAAAAAGGGGTACAAGAGTGGGCCCATGCCACAGCTAACACAGTCATCCTCAGCCTCCAGTAGTTAAATGGCAAACTAATCATCAGTTGGATCATAATGAGCAGTTAGATGCCCTGAGAAATAAAGGACTTATTCACATTGTTAGACCTGGCCTTTAGAAATCTAGATCTCGGTCTGGAGGGTAGGAGTTAAATTCACCCTGCAGAGGTTGAAACTACTGTTTTCTCAGTCAAGAATAAACTTTCACACTTGACCAAGGACAAATCTGTTTGTACAAAGATGTCAAAAACATGGCATTGTATATGATTTATATAACTACTATTGTGTTTTGTATCCAGTAGCTCAATATGAAGAATTAAATGAGGGATAAACAGTCAAATAGCTCAGATTATATACTGTGGCGTTGCCAACGAAGTTCTGCAGCTAATTGCTTGTTTGATTGCTACTACAAACCAAAAGTGCACAGTCATCTTGCTAAGACATTATTCATGACTTCAGATTGCTGTCAACTAGTTACTTTACAATCACTCAGCCTTACTGTCGTGCAATTAAAACAAATGTTGTTACTGGCAACATTTGTTAAGCATTTGTTGCCATTATTGGCATGTGTACGTGACAGCTCATCCAGCTCTGAGCACCTTTTTGCTGACAAATGGTACAAACCTCGTAAAGATTGATTCATCAGTTTTCATCTAATGGGTAACTGATGCTTTTCCTTACTTTGTATTCCAAAGTAGCAGCCCCCACAAACACACACCACACTACGCTCTGACTAACTGTGAGCTGGCACGCAATCTCGTTTGTTAAAAAAGACGTAAAAAAAAGTGGAGAGTGGGCCGATGGCAGAGGGAAGATAACAGCGTCACGGGGTGAGAAATAGTAGTCAGGAAGCTATTTCTGGGCACATGCCCAACTGGGCCAATATCTGACCTCTTTTCCAATCCAAAATCAGCGTTTCACTGCCAGCAGGACAGCAGGCAGTCTGTTGTTATACCCTGCATTAGTTTCATATAGACTCTTATCACTCCTTGTGTTGCAAATCTGCGTTTCAACAATCATGGATGTGTAGTAAACCTTTATGTTTCACCACTTCACTCCTCCCACTGTATTATCCCCTCTCTGAGTGTGCCGCCACCCAGGCAGCAGGACAGCTAATAGGGTTGTAAGCAGTTAACAGGCCTGTGAAGCTCCTGTCGGGAACATTAACATAGCAACACCTCAACAATGAGTGTATTATCGGGCCTCGCCATGGCAACATACTGACAACTTTTAATGCGTGGGTCTGAGCGGGGATGCTGTTGTTGGGTTAGTGGAATTTTTAGACGGATATTAATTAGCAGAATGAAAGGCAATGTAAAATACATATGACGAGCACATTGCAGATGGTTTCCTCTTTGTCAAAGTCGCTTTACGAAACGCAAAGCTACCAGCCTTAAACGTTAATTAAAAGATAAATGGTTATGGTTGAAATGTCAAAATGGCATCATATTTACTTTCATGTGGAAACATCTTGCTGTTTGTAAACATCTCGCCGGCATATTTTTAGAGAAGCAGCACACTGTGTTCTGTCAGCACAGGACTGAAATTGCTGATCCGAATGAGTTGGTATAACAACCGCAGACATGAACAAGCGAGGGACCGCACACATACACACACATTGAGAGTACAAGTGAAGCAGGCGTTGGGGAAAAACTTTTCTTGAGGTGTAAAATCCCAGTGCTGTTCAGTGCTGGTTTGTTTTACTACAGTTAAACTAAGTGGCAGGGAAGAGGAGGACAGGCTTGTGGCTCAGCCAGCAGCGGCACGCCGTTCGGTAATTTACAGGTCTGCCAGCGAGAGCTCAACCAGCAAGAATTGTAAGAGTACTTAAAGCTGTGAAATGAACTCCAGATCGGGAGAATGAGCCGCCGGTGGATGTACGATGTGTTCCTGTTGACTTTACTGCAGGGTCTTTATCTATGGGGATCTGAATGTGTTTGCTTTTCTATGCAAGACTTAGGGCTTGGCAGAGAACCACCAGCCTGAGGTTTTGTGTGGCAGATGATACTGTATGTGCGTTTGTACTGGTAGGTTTGAGAGTTGTCAGTGTTTGTATGCCGCAGAAATAATGTGTGCATTTGTACTTTGCTCTGAGGCGATGTTATATGTATACTGCCTTTGTGTATTGTGCATCAAGTTGAACTTTGGTCAGGTCTTGTATTTATTAAATTTCTAAGATTTGCACTGCTGTGAAGGTTCAACTCAGGAATGGATAATGTTGAGTGTGAGGAATGAAACACATTTCTCAATCTGGAGTGAAGTGTCTGACAGGTGAGCAGCATTTTTGTGCTATCGAAGTTGAAGTTGGAGTTTGTCACACCAAAGAAAGATATGTTATTAATAACCTAGCCAAATCTGAATGATTAAAAAATTAAATTGCCAAGAATATAAAATTGTGAGCAGCAGTGTTCTCTGCTCTGAAATGCTGAAAGCCTGTCTGCTGAAGGCCAGACTTTCTTAGTCCATGCTGACACATCGCAGCAACAGGGCAAAGCAGTCGACAGAGTGTCAATGTGTGACAAAGTAGCGTTTTTGTTTTTTCTTTTTCCTGGTGTCTGGACTTTTATTTAAGCTTGCACTTTTGTAAAATGTTTAAAGACGTAAAAAGTTGTTTAAAAACCTCAGCACACTCCAAGAAATTATTCACGGGGTAAGTGGATAACCCTTAAAATAAGTCTTTCAGCATGAAAAATTAAGTTTGTCACATAAACATGTTTTAGTCAGTTGACAATTTATTTTAAGAAGCTGGACAAAATCTTTTTTTTTTGAGTAGGTTGGAATTCAAATAGATAAGTTGGAATATCTTGAGTAAAATAATTTGGCCACTAAATGTTAGCACAACTTTTGGATACATATTAGGTTGGTTCAACTTAATCAAACTTTTTGAGCTCAAAGAAAATCATGTTGCTTATACTAAACTAATTGATCAGATTATAAAAGACTCATAGGACTGACTCAATAATGCAAGAATTGGAACTTACTTAAAAAATGCATTCAAGTAGTACCATATTTTTTTAAGTTGATTAAGTGGGTTATTTTTTTAGAGTGCATTAACAGATTTCATTTTTTCTTTAAACAATATTTATTTTTAAAAAAAAACCCTAGGAAAACATTTGCTGTTTGCCCAAAACGTTCTGTAGCTGTCACATAAAAATAATGCATAGCCTGCAAACAATCGATTGTAATCTGGTCAAATGCATGTTGCAAGCTTGTGACGATTGTCAAGTCAAAACTTAATTGCTCAGATGTTTGATGTTTCATCTTGTTGACAAACACAGACGATGGTAAAAGATGGTAGGTGCCAGTGGGTAGGTTGGTACTTACTCAGCTGGGATGTTTTCTGTGCAGATGGGTCATCTCCTGTCTTGGCCTCCTTGGTTTCTTGGCTGGGTTTGCCAAGTCAAGTTATGGCGGTAGCGTCTCAAGTGGGGCTGTTGGTTCTGACCACCTTTGCCACCCTGAATATCAAATATTTAATTTAAAATAAGCTGGAAGGTAAAGCTTTCAATTTACTGGTCCATCTACACCCAAAGTCGTAGGGTGGCTGGGCTCAGCCTTAGAGATAGGGTAAGGAGTTCAGACTTCCGGAGGGAGCTCAGAGTAGAGCCGCTGCTCCTTTGTGTCAGTTGAGGTGGTTCGGGCAGCTGATCAGGATGCCTCCTGGGTGCCTCCTGTTAGAGGTGTTTCGGGCACGTCCAATTGGTAGGAAGCCCCGGGGTAAACCCAGAACACACTGGAGGGATTACATATCTCGTCTAGCCTGGAAATGCCTTGGGGTCCACCAGGAGGAGCTGGAACGAGTGCCACCTTTATTCATATTATTGGCACCCCTGGTAAATGCAAAAAAGAAGAGAAAAAAAGTGGTGTGACATCCAATCAAGTGTTCAAATTGAATGCAAATACTCAAAACGACCCTGTTTGGAGTTATACATATTGTATCAGCTAATGTGTTATTCACCACGGCCAAGTATATTTTAACTCCAAGACATGTCACATCAGGCAATATTTAGGATCTACTCTTAACCAGCTCAAATTTAACAGTGTTTCTAAGTTACAGGTTGTATTCTTAAGTATATGAGTAGGAGTAAAAGTTAAGAGTTTGTACTTGTATAACTTTAATTTAGTCCAAAATTTCACTTTTAGGTAATTACTTGCTCTGTTTTTCAGTTGCAGTAGCTGGATGCTGTTCTGAACACTTTATAAACTGAATATAGAACAGCACAGGGTGTCTGTGTGCTCGTCTTTGTGTCTGTACATGTGTGCAAAAGCATTTTCATTCAGCTGGAACATTTTGAACAGAGGTCATAGGTCACTGAAACAGGAAGCCCCAAGAGGCCAGGCTGTTGAACCTCTGTGCGGTAGTTTCAAACAACTTCATGAAGAGGAATATATTGTACATAACAGTGTTGTAAAAGTCAATATAGAGTCAGACTGAAAGCCGGGTCACTGTGGCCTCTCGTCTCCTCTCTCCTGTGACAGAATTGAAATAAGGGGGGAGATCACAAAGCACTCATGTCAATAAGGTATAAGATTTTGTCATAAAAGAAAGCCAAAGATCTGACACCTTAAATGTAATCCCCGTTTTGACCCTGGACTTTCCCTCAACCCGTCTAAATCAATGCACATCTTTCTTTTTCTTTTCTTTTTTTTGAATCATCTGAAAAGGGAATTTTAAATCTCACTCTCTCGTTCCTCTTGTGTGTGTTTCTCTCCAGATGCAAACCATAACCTCACCATGGCTTCTAACTCCATGACGATGCCCATGTCAGACCCCAGCGCCTGGGCAACAGCCATGAGCAACCTGGGGATGCCTCCGATAAGCATGACTGGACAACAGCTCTTGCCAGGTACCACAGAAACAGGTCACAGTGAATATATTGATGGGGGAATTTCTGTCCCACAGCTCATAAAAAATGAATTTGTTAGATTTGTGTTGACACTTTTTGTGGTTAGGAGATAAACTGTAAGTAAGGTATAGCTGCATACAGAGGTGGGAGAAACAGCCGCCTAAAAGTTACCTTTTTTGGTTGCTGCCCTGAATCACAGACAGGCTGGGAAGAATGTGTGTAGGAGGACATATGAGTAACAATGTTTCCTCCCCCTCCGCTGCCCTCAAAGTGCCCTTGAGCAAGTCAGTGAGCATTAGCACCGGAGCAGTTGTACTCATCGCACTGGGCAGCTCCCCATGCGTCAGTGTTTGAATGTCTGGAGCTTCCCCTCCTCTGCATCTACTCCCCCAGGCAGTAATAATTAAGGATGTGCTGTTAGCTCATTTTCCTGCTTAAGTAAAGGTTTTAAAATGCCAAATGTGTCCGGAGGATGACGACGTGTGTGTTTTTATACCTGTGTGGGGCCCGTAGGGGCGGTAAGTCATCCTTGTCTGACTGTACAAAGTCCAGCTGGAGCTCAGGATGTTTACAGTATTTGTGGTAACACCTTTAAGGAGTTCCCTTGCTGATCAAGCTCTCAGAGGAGTTAGTAATCCTTACCCAGCCCCCATGGGGTTGACTCGGTTCATCCTGTTTGGCTGAGCAAGGAAGTTTTAGTGTAGGTGAAGGATTGTTTTGCATTTTTATGCCTCCGCTCTGGCAACAGCCATGACCGGAGGTATTGTGTTTTTGGGTTCTCCATCCATCTGTCTGTAAAAACTTCCATCCATCTCATTCTTGTGGATACAGTATCAGGAGCGCCTTGGATTTGGCACAACGTCCACTGGGACACAAGGATGGATTGATTCGTATTTGTTGGTCAAAGGTCACTGTGACGTCAAAAAACATGGTTTGACCATAACTGAAGAATTCATACACTTATTACGAGAAAAAAAACATACCAACCAGCCTCAATCGTGTGAAAATTGAAAGACATTGTTCTGAAGCTCAAAGAGGTCGGGAGTTGGAGTAGGGGCACATATGTTCAGCAGTGTACTGGGGTTGATGAAATTTTATATCTTAACACTTTCACTGCCAGAGTATTATTTTTAAGTTGCCAGCCACTGCCAGCATTTGTGAACACATTCACTCATCTGTCAAGACCTACAGAATAATTTGTTCAATGAATATGTGAACAGTATATACATGAAACTAAAGAGGAGGCCCTCTATTTTTAAACACAAAGAAACATTTTATTCATTCTTATTCCAACCCTTTTATTGTCAACACTTGAATTTGTGCATTTTCATAAAAATCAAAGAAAAGAAAAAAAAAACATTTCAGACAAAACACTGAGAAAAATATATTTTTGTCAAAGAATGCCATTTTCAAAAACAAAATGCATTTCACATTTACATTTTTTTTCTCATTTCCTTTTGTCAATTTGAATTGTATAAATGAAAATAATAATAATAATAATTATGAAAATAATATTCTCTTTGATAGCGTAACAGGTTGCCACGTTCAGTGTCAGTACTGTTGTCTCCCACTCCTCTGTCATCGTCTTGTCCATGTGTTGCTGCCACCGTCATGGAGATCCTGTTTCGTCCCACCAAACTCGTTTGCTTCTTCGTCCAAATCAGATTCAGAATGTTGATCAAAACAGGAATTATCGGAGTCTGAGTCCATCAACACGCTTGCGCAACCGTAAACTTTTCAGTCTATGCCAGCATTTTCATGCGGTTTACAAGCTGCAACATCTTCTTCCGGATTCCAGCAGATCTTCTTATTCTTTTGTTTTTGGACACGGCAGTGCTGTTTTATTTCACAAGATGTGTAACAGCGCCCCCTATCTTATAACAGTGAGAACATGGATTGCCGGAATATCTTGTCAACGGTAGGGAAGCGTTTTGTCATAAATGACGGGAAATCTTTTCAATGGCGGGGATAGTATATAAGGTCAAAGGTCAACTTCACTGTGACAACATATATGTTCTGCAAGAATATTGGCCGTTATTCAATGCTATAACTCAGGAACAGATTGGAAGACATTTGGTCGGATACTGAATTGGTGACACTAATCTTGGTTGACACTGTGATGATTGTATAGATCTTCATGCTGCTGGGTTGAAGATGTGTGTCAAGCATTAGAGTTTTAGAATTTAGAGGCATTGTACTGTCATGGCAGCAAATGTCTCCGGACAGACATGGATGTTAATTGCAACTTGACTGGTTGGCAGAGGGAAACAGCTGCAAGGAGGTAATTCTAGTTGGAAATTATTTGATTTCTTGCCCAGCATGTGACGAGAAGGTCGACACTACTCCCATGTCTGTACAAATGAAGCTCCAGCTTCAGTGGCTGGTTAGACACTGACAAGACTTATTCATCTAACCAAAGAAATAATCTTGCACATAAAACTACAAATTGTCTTTTTACTCTTTGGTTTTTCATTAGATTAAACAAAGGAATAAAAACATGTTGCGTGGCTAGCATTGGAGGCACTTGTAGGCAGATTTTGTTACCTTGGTCAGAGCCAGGCTAGCTGTTTCCTTCTGTTTCCAGTCTTAATGCTAAGCTAAGCTAACCAGCTGCTGGCTGGAGCTTCATATTTTTCAGACAGATAGGAGAGTGGTATCGATCTTCCAATCTAACCTAATGCAAGAAAGCAAATATTGATACTTCCCAACATGTCAGACCGCTCCAATAAAAGAGACGTCAGCCCGTGTGCATAGAAATGAGAGTTAAGATGTCCAACTACTGCCGGCTTTGGTCAGACCATACGGGGTCAGCAGCTGAAAAGGTGCCAGCGTGTGTGTGTGTGTGTGTGTGTGTGTGTGTGTGTGTGTGTGTGTGTGTGTGTGTGTGTGTGTGTGTGTGTGCCGGGATATCAAATGCGCCAAGTTTACAACAGAGGGGTTTAGGAGAAGATAATGTTTCTGCATGCTGATCCCTTCTTTATAACCTAGCTCACTTTAAGTCAAGATATATAAACACGTCAACATCCCTATAATCCCTCTAAGGCCTGGTTTCCTTAAACTACAGTCCCCATCTGAGGCATGAGCACACTCCTTTTCTTGTAAAGTGTGACTCAGTGGATACAGCTGTGCCCTGAAAACACAAATACACAGTTAAAGTGTAATAATAAAAACTCAATCAACAATAAAGAAGTTATTTGTACAAATACCATAAAGTTCAGTACACAAGATGGTGGTTTATGTTCTTCTCTATAGACTGTATCTCCAAGAAGAGGCGAGCATAAACAGCTCACTTTATTGAAATAAGAATACAGTTCCCCAGTTTAATAACATGCTGCAGTGTTGTGTCTGCTATTAAAAAAATTATCAGCCTCATCTCCAAAGTGATCTGTGTTTTAAAGGCAGTTTCAGACTAACAGCAGGCAATACATACAAGTGAAGCGGGTGTTGATTGGTACACCACATTAAAAAAGCGCTGAATTCCCTCTAATGAGGCGTTTGCACAGCATTTAATTTAGTGGAGCTGGTATTTTCTGTCAGTCAGGAATAGTATTTCATGAGAAAAATACTTGTGTGAACAGTTTCTCTCTCAAATGGCTTTCATAAATACACTTTTAACTCATCTACATTGATTTGCAAAGTGTCACAAGGAGGGTTGCATTTATTCTGAACCATATTTAAAAGTAATAATTTAAAAGGAAAATCATTAAATCGGAATAATAAGAGACTCTGAATTCACTAAAAGATCAACACTCCTCATTACAAGGTCTCATTACTATACTGTAATAACTTTACAAAGTACGTCATGTACCAGGAGTCAATAGTCGCCACAGGACAAGAGCAGCAGCCCTCAGAGCTCACCCTGGAGGAAAGAGCTTTGAACCCCAGACTAAAGTGCTAATTATTCATTTCACGTAGCTGTGAGGATCTGTGAGAGTTTGCAAGATGTAAATTGAGTCATCCGTTCAGATAATGCAGACATTTGTGCATCAGGGCTGACCTGGGCACTGCATACCGACTCAGTGGTGAGAAAAGCAAGGCAGAGACGAAAACCCTTTTTACACTGGCTGTTCAAGGCCGAAATTTCGTGTCATGATTCTACCTTGCCGTCTTTATAAGGAGGTACAAACAGCACCAAATCACATCTGTGTGAAAGACAGCCAGCAGGGCAGGACCATGGACGGGACAGGCATGACGTTTTGACGACAAGTTATGTGTGTGACCCACAGCCGGGAGATTTAAAAAGCAGTTAGCAGCCTTAGCAGCTGACTTAAAGAAGAGGCACAGCAGCCAAAAATGTCTTCAAACTGGGGACACAATGAGGTATGGGAACTCCTTACCCTCCAAGCAGTGGACGAAATCAACCATTAAACGGCTGAACACTGAGTTATTGTTATTTCCATGTAATGCCATTGTTATTGTTTATATAGCGCTGGTGCTTTGTGTGTAGACCTATTGTGCGTGGGACAGATGTGAAGCTCTGGCATCCCTGCACTAAAATGATCAACTTCTCCTCCATATTTCTCACAGACTGATACCTACAGAAGAAGGGAAAGATATCGGTCAGCTGTGATTGGTTGTTCCTCGTCACATGACATGTAATGCACCTGCTGCGTTCCAAAGATGAACTCAGTTTATCTCAGGGCACAGCTGTAGCGCCCTGGAAAATGAGCACTTGTGAATGTGTGCGTGAATTTGAGGGTTCAAAAAACGGGCGTGTGTACAGGCGCTGATTCTGCCATTGTTTGGCCTTGTATAAAACTAGCAAAGGCGGTGTAATAAAGGGACTTTGTAGCGGCCCTTTCACGCAACCTCTGCGTAAAAAGGGCTTTAGACGCCTGAGGAAATTCCAGGTATCCCCTCAAATATGGAGGAATTTCTACTCCTGGACCACAAGGCCCTGCAAAGAGTGGTTCATTCAGCTGAACATACTCTATCCTGCCTGATGGATGTTTACACCAAGTGCTGCACGAATAAGGCCAAGGGAATTATTAAAGATCCCAACCAGCCGGATAACTGCCTCTTCTTCCTGCTGAGGTCGGGAAGAGGGTACCAGTTAGACCAGACCAGCACTGAGAGGCTCAGGATGTGGTTCTACCCTCAGGCAACATGGAAGACCCGGCCTCAGACCCCCCTGACAGTACTGACAGGATGACATTTCACTGAGATTGTATTTACATGATTGCATGTGACAAATGAACAAATTGATTTTTAAGTCTACCTGCAGCCATGAAATTTATCAACTCACCATCTGTGTGTGTGAGAGAACTTCCGATTGTGTGGACACCAGGTGAACAGAATCACGTCCACTGTCGGCCTTGGTGTCTGCAGCCGTGTTCGTCTTGGATTATACTGGGTTGTCAGACGCTTTAAGAACACCCACACTGAAGGCTTTTCTGTAAACATACATTATATTGTTGTTAATCATCATGCTAATATTTGGCCCTTTTCCTGACACACTGGCTTCATCTATCTCTCGAGGTAATGGCTTGTTGGCATCAGACAAAAGGTGACTTTTACATTAATGCTCCTCACCGCTTCATTCAGACGTGACAGCATATTTGCAGAAAGAGATAATGCTTGCGTGATATTTGGCACCTGGTGTGTGAGAGGAAGGGAGAGCAGTAGTGAGTTAAAGATGTTACAGTGGCGAGGAAGCAGGCTGTGTCTTGCTCTCTCGCAGGCAGCATCACTAATGGATTTTAAAACTTATTTTGCCATTGAAGCTTTAATAAATTAACATCCTGAGCACAGGGGACGCTCGCCCCCTGCTTCGTGTAATGAATCCACTGATACATTTCTGTATCAGCTCCATCATTTAACTTTGTTAAAGACCGAATTCTGCTGCCTCTTTTATAATATCCGACAGTACACAGGCATTGAGTGACGGGACATGAGTGGGGATTCTTGTTTAATTCCTGTTAGCTGACATGCTGTATGTAAAGTGTTTAGCTTGATAGGCTTTTCATTTATTCTATCATGATTGTGGATGTACAAGGGGAGGACAAGGGAAGACTGTCTTTTCTTTTTTTGGGCTGATTTGAAGAATAAGAAGAATCTCCTCAACACTCTTTCACTGCAGTTTATTAAATTGTTTTTGGGCATAACAGATCAAGACTGAGATTTTGGTAGTTGGTATTATGTAAAGTGTTGAAACTGATAAGATTTGATGATAGAAGCTATATCCCAGCACAGGTGTTATGGTGGTTTGTGTTGGCTGGTGGGATTGATCCAATTAAAATGGAAACATGGAGCTGACTCTGGGAGATGTAGTTGCATATGACACCATGACAATGTAAGCATTACTCACATGCACACCATAGACCAGTGGTTCCCAACTGGTGGGTCACAGGTTCATTTTTAATGGACTGCGAGTGACTTGCAAACGTGTCAAGTTTGTACAGTGAATTTTTAGCACAGAGCTTTTATTTTGAAGTGCTGTTTCTTGCTGGTGGGTGAGTGACTAACAGTGGTGGTCTCGTTGCTCTAAAAATGTAATATATTATTCATTATTCGTTACTCTTTTCAAAAGTAATAATATTACTTAACTTATTGCTCCCTGCCAAAAGTGATTTGTTACACTACTGGTTATGTGTGCCTCTGTGTGAATGTCTGGGTAATCGCCGTTAAGTGTAGCTAAGGCTAGATTGCTTCTATTTACCTGGGGACTTCCTGTTGCCTGTGACCGGTTCACAAGGCTCTGATCGAAAGATGGAGAGTCACTCATGGAGCAACATTTCATCCACTACATATCCACCCACAAGCTTCATCATTTCTTTGTCGCCTGTAGCTGTCCACGATGGCGTCATTTTAGTAACACCTGGGGCTTCAAGCAGCAAACATGATGAGTAGGGATGAGTTAATATTGGCAGAGAAGTGTAGCAGCAGTATCGAGGTCCCACCCATAGACCTGTCTGACCCAATCGCAAGCACCCCGACTGACTGACACACAACATACCATTTTTGGTAAGAATTTGTTTGACGTGTATTTTGACTTTTTAATTTTGGCCCTTGTTCCATCCACTAACATGGCGAGGGCGGGGTTTGTAACCATGGGAAGGCGATCAATATGGTTTGGCTTCACTTTTGGGGGGCTGTCATGTCGTCCATCTTTATTAGACAGTCATTGATGCACACAGACAAACATGTACAGAACAGTGGCTCTGTCCAAAAGGTTGACTAGAGACAACTTCCTGTTTGGGTCAAAAGCTCTGACTTCATATAATGATGATACATTACATGCGAAATTGCCAAATAACCAACTCTCAAACCTCTCTGCAAATATTTCCAGCTGAAATTATAGTCCTGTATGATTCATGTTCGCAGATTCCTTTCAGAGTTAGACAGATTCTGCCTCCATGTTGCAGATAATGAGGGGAAAGGTTACAAGAGAACGCTACTCAAAGAGATTTTAACTCGTGGATTCAGTGTAGAAGCTGCCTCCCTGCTGCGACATGTCTTTTTTCCATTATAAACAAATGTAACCAATTGGAGAGCTGTGTCATTGATATGTCCTTAAGAGCGCACACACACCATCTTATTCAAATAAATTGGGCTCAGCCAACACACAGACTTATAACACTTCATTAACATTACTTTCAGAACACTGGATAAATATTTTAGAGCCGAGAGCTTTAAGATTAATGAAGCATTGACGCGTGTGCCCATCTGTTGATTATTTTCCAATGTCGTTACAACCTCGAATAGCACTTTATTTTTAAGTAGTCTGTGTTGAGAACATTACATTCAGTCTTAGCAATTCTGCTTTCCATTTATAACATGAGTATAGGCTCCACTGTTTCACCCTCCATCTGTGAGTAGTCGTTTCTCTCTACTTCATTGAGTTTATTTTTGCCTTTTTTGTGGTACTTGTCACCTGCTTTTCAGTCACATACGTGTATATGATTGACTATATTTAAGGTAAATAGGTGAGGAAGTTGCCGCCCTTTACTATTTCACTATTTCATTTGTGGTATTTACCGCTCTCACACTCACAACAGCCTCCGCCAGCTCTCCTTTCAAGAGCATCATAAACATTACCGTCAGAGTGGGGAGCTGCCCGTGATGGAGATGGAGGGAAACACTCTTGCCCACGCGTCGAGAGGGAGAGGTGTGTGAAGGCATTCGTTCTGTGCGGCAAACAGTGGATAAGGCCTAAGTCGTGGTAATATATCTTCATTAAAGTCGTTTTGCTGAAGCAGTTTCTGAAGGGTGGCGTAGAGAGGACTGAAGGGAGGAGAAAGAGATGGAGAGGGAGGAGGGTCGGGTGAAGAGGACAGCTGTGGCTCCCCTCATGGATCATCTGGAAAAGCAGCTGGTGCTTCCCTACCTTTGCCTCCTCCTTCCTGCTCTCTCCTTCCCTTTTCCACCTCCCTTCCTCCCTCTCTCCCTCTCCCTCTCCGGCCCAAATTACCCAACATCTTCATTAATGTCTCATTACCGCTGAGTCAGCCGCTGTAACCCACAGCCACATTAGAGCACACGCTACTCATGCAGGTTTTGAGAGAGCTGAGAGCTTTCACAGCTTTGGCCTTCACTCAGTCGCACTGAAAACCTCAAACAGCACATGCAATAAACTGGGTTGTGCTGCACACGGAGTACAATCAATTCAAGGAATTAACAAAATGGCACTACAGTACCTCAAATGTAATCCTCACATTCAGATCACTTATATTAAGGACATGAATTAAGCTCTTCTTTAAACACCTTCAGTTGATCATCATCATCATCTTTTGTGCTATCACTCATTTTGTGAGAGCATTTTTAGATGATACACATCTCCGTTCAGGACAAAACCCATTATATAATCTCCATGCTCATAAGGAAATCAGCGAGGTACTTCTGTCTCAGAGAAGCGCAGTATTATCCATCTGCAGACAGACGCATGGACACTTTGTCAGACAGGATGAAATCATTCTGTTTGAAGTACTCCTACCACTTCTTTTTCTTTTTACTCCCCTCCTACCATCTCTGTCTCTTTCCCTTTAACCATTTATGAAGCGGAAATCTCAGGTCAATCAAAGTCGACTGCTAAGTGCAGTCTGAGTTATGACTGTGCGTCCACAATGCCTGCTCTGCCTGCACTTAAACAGGCAGCTGAAAGGAGGCCTCCGAGCAGTAAACCTGACCTCTGCCCAGCTCCATCTATAATCCATAGGTCCAGCAGACTTCTGCGGGAGATGCACGGTCATATTTCCAGTCTGTTAGCTCTTTTGAGCCACTCTGAACAGACTCCGCACACGCAAATGCATGCCCCTGAGCCTCCACCACACACACACACACACGAACACAAGAAACACAGACAAGACAGAGAGCATAACTTGATGCAGGATATAAAAGATCCACACACTGAGTCCCACGTTGTGTTTCATGGTCTTAGAACTAATCCTGATGGACTGACCATCGACTCCCCATCATGACTGAAAGAATCCTGCTCTGTGTTTAAACTAGAGGAAGGTCGCCAGGTCTCTGTCACTTTCCAGCTGAACAGTGTGTGTGATTCATGTGAAGGTTGTTCATGATGTACAAACATTTGGCAAAAATAGGCCTGTTTGCTGTCATATTTGGATTTAGGTGAGAAGATGAATATCAGCCTCATGTCTGGGCGCTCAGTGCAGAGAGATGTTCCTGGACGAGTTTAGCTCAGCTTTGCTTGCAGACTTGAAGCCAAACAAGTTACAAGGGGAAAAGTACAGCTCCAGAATTATCTTGTCGACATGTTGTCTCTTGTTAGCTAGTGAGCTAGCCATCATTACACCAGAGATACAAGTCCTCATGCACCCATCTAACCAGTCAAAATAACACGTTCATTTTGATTAATTAATCACAGAAAGAATAACACGTTAAAAAAACTGATGCTCATTAATCACATTCCGTGGTGCCCTTTGACCCAATGCGTGAAGGCCACAGTGGCTTTGTCACATGAGATGAAGCTGCTTGACCCTGTGAATGGAACGTTTCCATTTAAAAAACGCCCAGATGGAGCTGTTGATAGAGCACGGTCCTCTGCAATTTCTGCAGTAAGGAATTTTTGTACCATCAGAGTACTTCAAGCCTGACATATCACCTCAATGCACAGCCTTTAGCAGTGAACCCGGAGGTCCGAGCTAGCACAGCCTCTGATGCTAATGCTAGCAGCCAGACTTGTCAAGCCACACCCAACCAGGTGTTGAGATGCAAACTGAGTAAGTCTACCTGTGACCGACAAATGAAGTCTCTTGCCAAAATGGACTACAGACCAGTTTTGGTGGTATAGGACAGGGGGGACAATTGTGTCCAAAATCCAGCAGCTTTACTACGACACATCTGGCGAAAGTCACTTGCATTGAAATTTTTTAAATACTGTCACAGCAAAAGTTGATGGAATGAATCACAGCTCAGTATCAATGGCGCTGCTTATGATTGGTTGGATGGGTACAGTATATAGGCGGGAAGTCTATACTGGCAGAGATTGCTATTGTGCAGACTCTGGCTCCAAATGACGTCACCAGCGCAAGATGGCAATGGCCGTATCCAAGATATTTTTGCTTCATTTTTGTACAGTGGGGGACGCGTTGTGCATCTTTATATACAGTCTATGATCTGAACCTGAAGTGTGTAAAAAACCTGATCCAAAAGAGAATCAACATCAGAGACCTGGGCCCAGATCCTAGTACACATGACCATTAGTTTGAACATTGTGCACCGTACCCATTTACCATATGCAAATATGTGCTGGAGTCCACTTTGGAAGGTGGTCTTGAATATGGTTTATCAACATCAGCTAAAGCAAAACACTGAGATGGACTGCTATAGAGTGGACTGGAGTTTTTGACCAGTTATTAAATGCTCTCAATTTAATAATGATGCCTCTATGTAAGACGGCAGTGCAGCCTACTGCGGACAGACCTAGATCTGGCTTCGCTGCCACCTTCAACTTGCAGTCAGAGCTCCAGCGGGCTTACGTGGCATCTGTGGCACCCTTTTCTACACTAAGGCTCAACAAAAATGTCACTCAGATAATGACGCAAGTATAATCGGAAACTAAACAGTGGTGGGGGAAGGCAACCGTCCTTGGGGAAGGTATGAATCAATCGTACCTAATTTGAAAACACCCTAAGTGACAAACTGAATAGCCCAGACCCAAAGTGTGGGCGACCTGAACGGACTAAAGCAGAAAGAGGAGACCAACACTGGCAATAGTGTGATGCTTCACCAATTCTATTCAGCAGCCACTGTTGAAAAGAGCAGGAATACATCCTCTGATGAGTGTGACGCTGCACATTCACACAAAGACCACAGATCCATGGCAATACAGCAGAATTGTTCCTGACCCACTTAGACTAAATATAATTTCGACAAGGCCCGACTCAGACACATGGTTGGGTCTTGGTTTCTAGGAACCAAATGGGGCCGTAAATACCTTCAATCGACAATAGTCCTCCGAGGAGACAGATCAGCCAATACTGGCTTATTGCAGATATATCTGTATTTAGTGATGCGCGTCACTAATGTCCGACTGTAAAGAATACCTTCACATTCATATATTGTCTGGACTGGCTCCCTCAGATGTTGCTGCTGCTGCTAGAATGAGTAGCATGAGTTTATTTTGTGCATGGGCATATGACCATGGTTAGTGTGCAACACAGTTATCTTTTCCAAGCTGCAGTTTATAAACACTGTTGCCGTTAGCGTTTATTAAACTCAATAAATAGTTTATTTCACTCTCACTTTTGTCAGATATGAAGAGACTGGCAAACACAGACAGAGTAAGAGATGCACTACTGAGCGAGCACATCAACTTAATGTTACTGTTTTTCTCCGACATTAAACTTGGAGAGGAGAGGACACAAGTTTACCTGATTACTGTTCTCGCAAGTTTTTCTTTTTTATTCTCTTTGTCACCAGAAAGATCTGCTTCATTCTGTCACTGTTGTAAACACTGACACCTGCTTTGACACAAAGGGGAGGTGGGGCCCTTGTATAGTGAATGTAAAGGGCAGCTGGACTCTGCCTGGTTACTCGCAGCTCAACAAAAATCATGTCACCAGTGAACCATCAGACCCCAATCCTAACCCTTCAAATTGACATAAAAAAAAAAAAACGTCATTAGCCGAAAAGCAAGTTGTTTCATCCCTGTTATCAAAAAATTTAAAGGCCCTGAACATGCAAGGAGGTGTTTTCTCTGAAGCCCTGTTTCCACTTAGCAGTTCGGTATGCTACAGTTCAGTTCGGTATACTTTTTTTCCGTTTCCACTGTGAAAAGTTGTGGATGGTACCAAAGGAACCGTTCCGCACTGTCCCCATTTTTGGTGGCCCCCTCTGTTGGGGTACCTAGCACACAGATCTGGTACTAAAAGGTGGAGTTGTGAACACTGCAGTCTGTTGATTGGTCAATAGCGGACGGTCACTCTGCTCAGGGCTGAGTTGTGGCTGGTTTTGAGACTCATGTAACCACTGTTCATACTGTGGAGAGTTTTACTAGTAGACTGTAACTATAAAATGAAAGGATGTTTTGCTGCCTCTCACAGCAGCTGCAGTCGGAGTAAAAAATAACTTAATTCACTGGGCCGACAGCCGACGACTTTTAAGGTGGAACGTTAACTTGTAATGTCACTCAATGCATGAGGTGATGACGTGAATCCATCAACACACCTTAAATTTCACTTTAACAACTTTGACCATCACTTTAGTTTTTATATGACATACACTTTTAATAGTGAGTGAATCTTCAAGCATTTATATATATATATATATATGAATTTCAGCCAGGTTATGTGAACAGCATATTTTCTAATCCTCACTTGGAGGGGAAAAAAAAGCATGGCGGATCGTTGTTCCTGTGGGCTACGGCAACACAAAACCTTAGAGCTTGCCATTGAAGGACAAAATACACAAACCCGCTATTTTTAAATATCCCATGGAGAGAGACCTATTTTGTTCTGAAGATGTCTGTGTGCAACCCCATTATGTGGACGAAAGAAAAGGTGCAGACTGCTATCTGTGTTACCGGTATGGAAAGAAATATAGTGAGTGTTAGACGGAGCAGTGAGTGACAACAACCCCGCCCACATGAAAGGGTGCTAGGATCTAGGTACCATGTCTAAAGTGTTACTTTTGGTTCCAAATGTACCATACCCAAAATGTTTGGTGGCAACGGGGCTTTGTTCTGGCTGGTCAGACCTCTGCACAAAAGAGTTGTGCTGGAATAATGTCAAGTCACCTGGCTCCATTTCGTCCCACTGTGGCAGGTACTAGAAAGCTTACATTACAGCGAGGGAGGCACCAATCAAGCAAAGTCTGTACACGCCCACACAGTCCTGAGAAAACCTCTAATCAGGCACAATAATTAACATCTGTGTGGGTATACCATGGCTGTGCAGGGCTTTTATACCCAGCAGCACTGACAGGACTTTCAATAAGCTGCAAGCTGTGCAATATGTCTCCTCTGTTTTTATATATGTTCGTTAGACAATGTGCATATGACAGCTTTTTAGTTGTTGAAAGCCTGGCCAGACTAAACAAATATTGGACTTACCGTATCTATACTAAACGGTCAGAGATGATATTGATATTGATTAGTTGATAAGAAAACAAACGAGTATTTCCCAAAATGTCACAGTTCTCCTTTGATTTAAGAGTCCCTGCATTTTGTCCTCTGTGATTTAATCAGAGCTGTCCAGACAGCTGCACCAACAGACTGTGAAGCACTTTGTCAATTCTGCTTTTAGATAAGTGCTATATAAATATAGCCGATTATTGTTATTAAAGTATCACTGGTGTGGACAGATACAGTAATATGACAGACTGAATAAAGAGTGTCTTCTGCAAAAGTGTCATGACTTTGTCAGCACGGAAAAGTGCCGTAATTTGATTTAATTCTATGTTATCTGCCATTTTAGATGAGTCATTTGTCATTGTGTAACATAGCCATCTTATTTTTGGAATTAAACTGTTTTCTTTTCAACATGGCAGCAGGAGGCAGGTCTGGGATCAGTCTGTGTCAGTTTGTTTGTTTGTTTGTTTGTTTGTCTGTTACGCCAGTCATCTGTATTTGATCAAAACTTTTTGTCAGGGGCATAACAACTAAAGGTCGAAACAAGGCAACATATTTCTCATTGGCGCAGAAAGGGACTGAGTTACATTTTTGTTTTCTTTGTGTTTTACCTAATAAGCAGGTAAGGCCTGTGACATCATCAGCATGCAAAAGAACCTGTGCAGATTCACGACAAAATTTTCTTATATGCACAAAGATGTTCTTTACATCATAATTAAAAAGCCGTGTGTGAATCTGTCTTTGTGGAATTGGATGCATGTGCACACACCTCATCTCCACTTCTACTTTTAGCTATAAATAGATGTAGAAATGCTTTTAATCATCTGTTTTCATATCAATACTTCTGCCTACTCCACCTGTCAATGGAGAAAAACAAATGGCAAACTGCAATTTTACCTGTTGTGCCAATTAGGCAAAATTCTCCAACAGTACCTGAGCAGCTGTCATTGTGTGAGACCATTACACACAGCTGATATATCATTAATTTCTTACATATACCTGTAAACTACCTTTGGCAGTGACATCTCAATTTATCACTACTAAATGTGAGAAAGATAATCAGGGCTTAAATCATAGCGAACTTTACAAAGTGCTACATATTTAATAGTAATATAAAGCAAAACATTAACATGGGAGAATAAAAGGACACCTACAATGAAAGATCACACAATATAATTCAAATAAATCAGGTTCATGTGTATGTAATGGCATACACAGTGTTTGTACACCTTTAGAAAGCTGAGATAGTTAAAGGGAACCAATCAATTCCTACTAACCAGTTGAATATTGCAATAATAGGCTAATGTGTGGTTATCACGAAATCCCACGGCACACCTGGATTAGCATCACAGCCGTGGCACACCGTTTGAGAGACACTGGTCTACTGTCACAGCTACAACTTTGTGTTCAGTCCTGTGCCTCTGGTAGTCCACCAAAAGCGCATATGTTTTGCTGATATTTCACTTTAGGTGATAATCATTTCATCATATAACAGCTCTCCACCAGTCCTCTGTAAAAATAGTCTCCAAGTGATGACAGCATTTTTCTCACTGGAAATTATTCACTGGAATCATACATGTCAGTATAGTGATAACTTTTATTTCACCAGAAAATTCACTTAATACCTTTTATTAAAGTCTTCACTACATATATACAATCAATTAAATCATTATTATTATTATTATTATTATTTTTAATACTTTATTTATAGTTTTTCAAGTTTAAACCACATACAAAACACACAGATGAAAATAAACAAAACAAAACAAACAAAACAAGCTGCCAGCCCACAGAAATGTATACAAAAATACAAATATGCATGTCTGTTTACATACTGATTCAAGAGTCCTGAAGTGGATTATACAGTCCGAGACAGAGTCCACAAAACCGAGACCAAGTGAGGTCAAGGAGACTAGTAGCTTGACTGTTCAAAGCACGGTGCAGTCAATACAGTACAAAGTAATACAGTCCAGTATAGTTAGTTCTGAGGATGCTGCCTATCCCTTCGAATATACTCAATAAAGGGACCCCAAACATCAAGGAACTTGTGATGAGTGTCTGACAGAGTATATCGAATTTCTTCCAAATATATACAAGAAACCATATCATTCAACCATTTTTTGAAACAAGGAGAGGAAACTGATTTCCACTCTCTCAGACTAACCCGTTTTGCTACAACCATACCAAACATGAGGGCTTGTTGAAGTGATAAGGGAAGAGTGAGAGAGAAGTTGGAGCAGCCCAGTATTATCAATTAAATTATTTAATCACACGATTGTCCATAGTTAACTTGGAATTAATCGCAATTTAATCGCAATCACTTTTTATTTTTTATCTGTTCTAAATGTACCTTAAAGGGATATTTGTCAAGCTTTTGATACTCTTATCAACATGGGAGGGCACATCAATGCTGACTATATGCAAATGTATGTTTATTAATATTGCAACAATACAAAACAATGATAAATACTGTCCTGAATATTCTCCAGAATAACCTCAAGGGTACTGCATCCATCCATTTTCGTAACCGCTTATCCTCTTGGGGGCCGCGGGGGGCTGGAGCCTATCCCAGCTGACATTAGCAGGGGTTAAAGTTCTCTGGCACAGCGGGTACGGGCTGAAGTGCTCTGCAGTGCCAGCATTTCACTCGCATTTGCCCCTAAAAATATATATATGTGCAAACCAGGAAAATGATGAGTAAACACAACCTACTAGGGCATTAACGACTTTGATTTTTTTCAGGTCGACTTATCTGTCAATAAAGTCGAAGTCGAGTCGACAAGTCATTTGATGACGTCATCACATTGACACGGCGGAGGAAAGTGAAATATCTCCACACATGTGATGTGTGTCTGTCAAGGCCCGAACATACTCGGGCGGAACGTACGCGGAACGGACTCTGCGGAGGTCCACGCGGACTCAAAGCGGACGTCTGCAAGCCCTGTGCACGCAAAGCTCAGATTTTAGTGACTGCTCGGCATGTATTTTTCACATCGCGGGGATTTTTCACGGACATTTTTACAGGAAACTACAACGCGGAAGCGCACCCGACTATGAAAGCCCGAATGACTGCGGACATTCCTCGCGGAGTGTGCTCCGCTTATAGTCAAGGATAAAGTATCAGCGTAAGCCAATCAGAGGCAGCGATTGCATTCCGTACACAAGCACACACACAGAGAGAGAGAGGGAAAAAACACACAACTTGTCGACTCCTCCCGGGGGTATCGACTTGTGCCACTGACGTCGACACGTCGACAAATCGACTTTTCTGTTAATGCCCTACAACCTACTGTTTACCATAATCGGCATCGGACGTTTTTTCATCGATAACCGATCAAATAAATGTATTTTAAAACTCACTCCTTTGGCTCTGATACAGCCGTCTCCTTCCCTGCCTGCAGTCCCCACTGCACTGAGCTTTGTAACAATGTCCCGCCTACAGCCCCCTCTGATTGGTTACACGGCACAAGTGATAGCCAATCAACACTGATGCCTGTGCATGCTTTCACATCATGTCACATTGAGACACAGAGCACAGACGGAGCGGGAGAGGCTCCGGTAAGCCAGCGGTAATGTTGAAGGTGAGGTAACAGAAACCAAACAGAAACGAAAGTTGCAATAAAAATCCTCTATGCTTAAGTTTTAAAGTCACCACCACAACATTATATGATCCATTTCAATGATGACATGCTTGCCCAGAGGCGAAATTTCGACGTAACTGCCTGTTTAATTCAAATCAAGCGTGATACAATTTTGCAAACAGCCTGAATGATTTAGCTTCTAAAAATAAATAGCACCAAGACAAAAAAGAGATGCAGGAGCTATAAGTCAAAAAGTCTGGTAACCACTGAAAGTTTAATCTTTATTTATAAACTCATTATGCTATAAAAGTTTAATCTGAAAAGTAACTACTAAAGCTATAATCTTTTTGTTCGTTTTGATAATAAACACGTTCCTTTGCAACACATACATTTCTATTTCTTCATTTTGTGACCGCAACACCAAGCCCCCTGCTCCGGAAAAGATTTCAGATTTCAGGCACACAAATCTTCCGTACTCCATGTACTGACACATAGAGACAGACAACCATTCACATTCACATTCACACCTATGGACAATTTAGAGTCACCAATTAATCTGCATGTCTTTGGTCTGTGGGAGGAAGCTGGAGTACCCAGAGAAAACCCACACTGACACAGGGAGGACATGCAAACTCGGCACAGAAAGACTCCCTCCTGGGATTGAACCAGGAACCCTCTTGCTGTGAGGCGACAGTGCTAACCACTGTACCACCGTGCTAAGTAATGTCATCAACAGTAAATGCGAATAACTTTGGTCTTGTTGAGAGAATCATGTGACAGAGCTTCGAAAATGAACTTACCATTCAGAAGACGCCTTACTTTATTCATTTGTGCTCACAGAGGTTCGTTTCTACTTTCCATCCTTAACATTACTGCTGCATCATTTCCTGATTTCCCAAACTACAGGGTGGGCCAAGGGTCATAATTACAAAAGGTAAGTGCATTACTGGCGCATCAAGAAAATGAGTGCCATTAAAAGGAATTTGTGTTAACTAACAGCCTCACATATACAATGAAAGTCTGGACAGACATGGATGTAAACTTCAGCTTGACTCGTTGGCAGAGGCATACAAACATGAGACGGTATTTTAAGTTTTGCTTGGATTATAGTTTATTCAATTATTAGATTATAGTTTATTCGTGTTGATTGGCACATTTAGTTTCAACTTAATCCCTTCCTCATTTTATGTTTATAAAATTATAGAATTACAGCTGAAAAAACAGTAAGCCAGCAAACTTTTTACTACAGTTACCATATTAGATTTATACAATGACTACCATTCTTTTCTGTCTTGTTAAAAACATATATAAAGAAGTTTTAGGTTGTGTGAGACAACCCAGGCAACCCAGTCCAGGCACTGTTTTGTCAGCACAGATGAATGTTATTGAATTCAGTCAGGTAAACTTGTATTCAATTTGAGTTGTGTTGACCATAAAGATGAGAAGTCTATTGATCTCTATATGATAGATACTTATGGTCAAGGCTGGTGAATGGAGGTTGTGTATGTTAGCGCGGTGTTATTATTGGGATATTGAATGGAGGTTGTTATTTCACTGAGTCATGCACCCACACTGTGATGACAGCAGAGTGCCGTGGAATAGCCAGAAAAATGGTTCTCCTCCATCTCTCCCCTCTCTGTCAAATATGATTACGTCTGTCTCTCTGTTTCGGTGTGTGTGTGTCTCTCCCTCTCTCTGTCTTCCTATCTCTCTCTTCCTCTCTGACCTTACAACCTTACAAGCTACCACTTATTATCACAGACACACAGACACTCTCATCTCTAAATCTGGCAGGATTTATTCACTCTGGCAGCCATGTCTAAGACACTTTATCTCAGGGATATAATTTAGCTTTTTTCAAGAGTTTTCAAGAGACTTAAGGACTCATAACTCATATTGTCCTCTGAAGAAAGATTAAGGCAGTTTTTTGTGCTGATTACAACCATGTATTCCTCTGTCCTCTGGTCAACCTTGCCAACAATTTATAGTCTTAGCCATCAACGAGGTAGAGTACATGCCACAAATATGACTTCTCAAGTTAAGTTGTCTGAAAGATTTATTTCTTGTTCGCTTAATATTGACAACTACTTTTTAGATTTGTGTCAGTGCTTCAAAAGGCCGAGCTAAAGTCTGCTGATGTTGAACTTCTGCAGTGAAATATTATTGCTCTCGTGCTCAGTTCCTCTTTGTTCTTCTGTTTAAATGATTATGTGATGATAAGGTGGTCCTAATTTTGTTTATTGGAGGCTCGTTGTTTTTCTCTACAATAGTTTTTGATCAGCCTGCTGGTGGCGCTGGATTTAAAGTCAGCACTAAAGTCAGCAGCAGTTCCTGTAATTTGAATCCTGAGTCACTTCCTTGTACTTTAAAGTTCCCCTTTAGACACGTTTTATGATTAATTTTTTGTTGCATGAAGATGGCTAGCGTTAGCATTAGAGGAAACATCAAAGAGATTCAGCCATACATGTTTGAGCTTCAGGCTGTGTCCAAAATCATTCACTCATTCAATAATCCGGAGTCCTGTGTAGAGCATCATATAGTGATCTCATGTGCAACATGAACAAACAGCTAACAGCAGTCAGGGTACCATTGCTATGACATGGAGGACCCTCCACGGATATGCCTCCCCAGACAATCACTGACCTCCTGCCAAAGCGGTCATGCTGGATGATGTTACAGGCAGCATAACATTCACCGACGTAGGGCCCTCATGCCAACCTCGTGGAGTCTGTTTCTGACAGTATGGTCAGAAACATGCACACCAGTAGCCTGCTGGAGGTCATTTTGTAGGGCTCTGGCAGTGCTCCTCCTGTTCCTCCTCACACAAAGGAGCAAATACCGGTCCTGCTGCTGGGTTGATGCCCCTCTATGGCCCTGTCCAGCTCTCCTCGTGTAACAGATGGTCTCCTTGTATCTCCTCTGTGCTTTTGAAACTGTGCTGGGAGACACAGCAAACCTTCTTGCAACCGCTCATGTGGATGTGCCATCCTGGAGGAGCTGGACTACCTGTGCAACCGGATTGGGCTGCAGGTACCGCCTCATGCTACCAGTAGTGACAAGGACACTAGCAGAACACAAAACTAGAGGACAAGCAATCAGGAACGATAAGGAGAGAGCAACTGTCTGTGGACACCACATGTAAAACCATTACCTTATGGGAGGTTGTCTTGCTTTTGCCTCTCCATTGCACCTGTTGTCACTTTGATTCGCACCAAAGTAGGTGTTGTCTTAATTTTTTTAATAGTGTAGTTACATGACTGAAGCTATATCATGTAACTCTGTGATGAAAGAAAAAAATTATAGCCGTGAGGAGAGCAAGAGCATGTAAAAGCTCACGCAACAGGTTACAGACGTGTAATTTGATGATGGTTAAAATGTCCAGAACAGTGAGGAGCACAAATTACAGAGGAGCACAGTGAATATTTCATCCTTCTTCCTGTAACGTTAATTTAATGTTAAACTGAAACTGCTGGAGCTGGAGCTCTGCCAGCAGGGGTTGCTAGTAGCAACAGGATGTTGAACTGAAACTAAGTGCCGCTGGCACGACAGTGTAATGTGAATGAATTAAACTGTCAGCTAATTAGTGATTATTTACCCTGGATGTATATTTTTATTTTTTTAACAAGGGAGTGTGTTAAACAATATGCTTGCTGCCAGCTTTAAACCTAAACCATATTTGATTTCATGCCTCATAACACTTATTTTCTTGGTGCCTTTTGTTTTCTCATGCAGCCCCATTCATAGGTATCACTGCTGTAATTAGTTATGCTCTATCAGTAATAGTCCGGTGTTCCAGCCTTCTTTATTTTGTCTTTTAACTTAAATTAAATTCTACAGAACATCAAAAAGGCCTTGACATTTTTTGTGTGGCTTTCAGAAGGCTGTAGCTACACTTTTATGTTGTGCTTTTCACAATAACCCTGTTAACTCGTAGGGCCAAGCACTGTCGCTTTACACAAAAGTACAAGAAGTATTGACCAGAGGTGTGGACTTGAGTCACATAACTTGGACTTCAATTCAATTAAATTTAATAGAACTGTATTTATTCTGAGGGAAATTCTTGTGCTTCAAATTGCAGTAACAGTAAGTACAGTAACCACAATTTAATGTTCACAACAAGTAACAACCAGAACAAGTGGGTTTCCCGCATCAGGGTCATTTGCTTGGCTCAGTTTTAGAAACAAAAGAGTAAATATCTGGCAAAATATACAAATAGACAAGATAGAAGTGTATTCAATGAGCAAAAGCATAAGAGGCAATAGGAGTAAGATAAGTTCGAGAGGTACTAAAAGTGAACTAAAATGATGGAAAAAAACAGATTGCACCTTTGAGACTTGAGGTACAAAGTGATGACTTCAGACTCGAGCACCAATGACTCGTGACTTCACTTGGACTTGAGCCTTTTGACTTGGAAATAGTTGATACCTTGCCCGAAGCATACTTATAAAAGTATGTTAGTTAAAAAGTGTGCCACAAATCAATTAATTTCTTGAATCAGCTAACATTAGTGCTTTTCATTCCCAGCAAGTCGACACTAAAGGTGCTCTCAGACCTAGAGTTGTCTTGCTTTGGGCTGAATCAGGGACTAATTTTGTTACAAAGTTGCACAATTGCCTAGAGTTGGTTTGTGTTCTCTCGGCAGCATTTACAAGTGGACCAGATCAAATGCCTTGCACGAGAAAGCTGCTCTTGATTGGTCAAGTGCACTTGCAAGATAAATGTGACACTTTCTATGTCACAATGGAGGAACAACTACGCAGGTTGATTTTAGCGGTGGTCATCGTGGACTATATTGCTGTCATTGTTCATTTTAGTCAAACCATACAGTTTGAAAACAAGGCGCGGCTCCAACTAGAAAACAATGTTTTGATGCATTGGATGTGCTGAATGTGCATATTAAGGCAGTACAGGAGGAGGTGCACATTAATAATCCTCCAGGACTGTAACATGCTCATGTTTAACCCAAACAATGGGTAATGAAGTTGGTTCGGATTGAGGTCACCGTAAACGAACCACACCAGAGTTTGTTTGTAACCGGACCGAGACCACCTCTTCAAGAAGGTCTAGGTCCAGTTGTTTTGGTGAACACCTAAATGCGATTTCTGTGTTCACACCTGCCCAAACGAACAGTACTTAGGGGGTCAAATGAACTTGAGTTCGAACCAAACAGTGCAGACGTGAAAGCACCCTTAAATACCCCAGATCCATTTTGTTCGAACCAATCCCACAGTTTCCAATCAAGTTGCAGGGGAAAACCATAAAGAAGGGACAAAATGATACCAAAAAGAATTTTGTTTGCGTATAAACACTATGCAGTGGTCAATTAAATACGGATCGCAGTATACAAAACGAAAATAACCAACGGAAATTCAACAACTTCCAACAAACTAGTTTTAACAAATAAATACAACATTTAAGAAGTATTCATGATTTTTCTAAGTTTGATTTAATTTGTTGATAAGATTGCATTACATTTGGTAAACAGCCTTATGACTTGTTTAGGATTCAATACTCAAGGTTAAGGACTTGGGACATGATTCAGGGCTTGCCTCTTGACTTTGGACGTCAGTGCAAAGACTTGAGACTTGCTTAAGACCTGCAAAACAATGACTCAGTACCGCCTCTGGTACTGACTCGAGATCTGAAATTCAGTGCTTACTTGCCTTATTACATTGGGAGTCAGCTAGAGGGATTAAGTGTTTGTCATACATATCTGGTGCTGCAAGTCTGTAACCACCAGCCGCCTCTTAGTAAATAATAATGAATCGTCAATGTATCTCCACATTAGTATTCACTATGAAATGGCAATTCAGTTAACTTCCAGCACTCCAGGACAAGAACAAGGGCATTTATGATAGGCTCTGCTCATAGGAATAGATATTTCTATTACAAGAAATTGATTGGCTGGCTTGGACTGATTAGAAGTGTTATTGAATAGAGGCCACAAGATAGCTGCTAATGAGACTATAAGGAGAATATGTGGATGAATTTACTCTCCTACGGTTTCACACACAAACACACACTCATACACACTGCCATCACACAGAGCATTTTTACTCACAAACACACACGACTCAGATCGACAACTCACTTGACACTGAGTTTTTAGCCTCTTTGAATGAACAAAAGGGCTCACAGGAGGAGGAGAGTGTCCCGCAGTTGTCTCTGCTGCGTTCCCTTGACACACACTAGTTATTCATGACCATATACACACACAAGCACACATTTTCTGTGATTTGATCTACTGAAGCAATCAGCAAGAGACGGCTTAAACTGGCAATTAATATCCTACACGGTAGAGTCAGGGGAAAAATGAACAGTGCAAAAAATTAATGATGGAAATTGTGGTTCATAAAAATTTCACAGAGTTTAACAGGTGTAGTCTATGCAGATCACATGAAGAATTCCTTATGGTTAATAGAAATTGATGGGTTTTCACGAGATATCAGGCACAGATTAGGAGGGAAATTGAGATGCAGATGGGGGGACAGTTGGCAGGGTGAGTAAAAGGCCAAGTTCCAGGAGGCTCAGGCTTGTCTCTTCATCAGAAAATATTACCCATATTACCCAGCATGCCTCACAGCGGCTGTCCGTGTCCCCCCGACCGCCACCCATCGCTGACTCTGCTGAGAGGGGAACATTTACTGTGGAAATCACAGTTTGAGGAGGAGGAAAGAGGAGGGGAGGTTGTGTCAAGGCGGAAAAGAGAGTACAGCAGTGATAGCCAGGAGCTTATTGTAGTCAAATTTATATATTTTTTTAATTTAATCTCATGTCTGTGCTTCTCCCACGCAGGCAGACTGAAATGCATTTACATTTACGCAAACCTCCAGGAAAGATTTTACATTCGAAACAAAGCACTGAGATCAGGTTGTACTGTACTGTAAATGCTTTAGAGCAGCGGCATGTACAGTAATGAAGGAGCACACAGAGAAATAGATTTAAAAAAAAAATCCAGAGTCAAACAGTGAGCGCGAGAAAAAGAGATCAGAGATAAACAGACACAGAGACTGGCGGCCTTGTGTGGGCGGTCGGTGAACTAGAAGGTTTCTCTTGATGTTTTTGTTTAAGGGTTCTTTCATGATCTCCGGGTCTCGGAGGAGTTTCTCACTACAGACCCCCTTTTGCACTGAAACCACTCAAACACTGGGTCATCGCACCGTTAGTGATGAAACATAAAACATGGCTTCCGGGCTGAAGCGCCATTGTTGCCATAGCGATGTGAGAGCAGCAGCAGCAGCAGCTGAAAATCCCCTGGAAGAAGAGACAGTAAATAACATCGCATCACGCACGTCTTTGCTGCTGCTCCCTGCACGTGCACGTGCTCTTACAGGACATCTAAGCACACGCTGATGGTGTGCTTGTGTGTGGAATGATGGCTGTAGAGAAACAGGACTGTTGTGTCAGGTGAGTGTTGTAAAATGGACTCAATCACCATGGTAATGATGACAAAGTGACAATACTTACACTTATCATTAAGGAGTGATCACTTATTGAAAAGTCATGTGATTGTTTTTCCAAAGTGGACGGTTGCTCAGGCTGTGTCTGGTGGGTAAATCATTAGTTGTGCACGTGTTTGGTGATAAACCGAAGCACTGGACAGATTAAAATTTTTACCTAATGATGGCACTAGATGTAAAGTTAAGGGATTACCAAAGGCCTGACATCCTGAGGGGACATGACTGTTTGTCAAGACGGTTTACTTAAAGGAATAGTTCACCCTTAAAATGACCATTTGTATATTAATTACTCACCCAATGTTACATTGAATTCATAACAAAATGTTTTTCACACGTGCCTCCAGGGTGAATGAAGAATCCAAAAACAGAGAAAATTCTCGTTGAATTGAAATAAAAAAGGGTCCACGTTTAACAACTGCAAAACTATATGAAAACATCCGTTTACAAACTCTCGTGCAGATGTTATGGGTAGCACTCTTTGGTATTAAAGGTTCTGATCTTATGTTAACCAGCTCCCAACATAACGTGATATTATTTGTAAGCCTAATAGCACATAGATTGACATTATAAAATTGGAAGCAAACACGGGCTTGGGCAGTTTAAATGACACAAAACATGGTCAATCTGACATTTTTCTGAATAAATTTCTGTAAAAAAAAATTAAAAAAATCTGTAAAAATGATATTTTGTTTTGTTTATAACTTGTTTGCCATACTTCTGTCTTTTTCTGTACATGTGTGACAACTCATGTATGTCTTTTTCTCTTATATACTACTGCCACCGTTTGTTTAACTTTGAAAACCCCAAGTTGGGAAAAACAAAAATGTGCAGCACAATTGAAGTCTCATTTCTCTAGTCATATGCTCAGTACTTTTAGCATATGCATTTTGGCCCAAGAGTTCTGCTGTCATTTTCCCACGCTTGTTGCTTTTTGACCAGTGAACAAGCTTGGATTTCAATTGAATGCATGAGCAGAGTTCACACACACGCGTTTGCCCAGGCGTGCTACTTGTCCCTGCCAGAGGCTTTTTATGCCAAAGTGTTATAAATTTTAGATGCAAGTTTTCCTCACAAACTCAAGGTAACACAGGTTGAGTAATTGATATACAAATGATCATTTTGGGGGGTGAAATATTCCTATGAAACCACAAAAATTTCAACCTCATGGTGGTGCTATGTGAAGAGTGAGGGGATTACCAGAGTCATTAGACTTCATCATCTGGGAACCATAAAAGTCTGCATAGTCTGCAAGTCACATAGTTGTTGAGATATTTCAGTGATGGACCAACCACCACTGACATCCCGAGAGCTACCTCACTAGCATAGCTAGAAAAACAGATGCTGCTTTAATTTCTTGAAAATGTGGCAAAGTAGTCACAAACTTTTACCACTTTGGTGCTCCTTTGAATCAAGAAACTCACAGTGTGTGGGTTTCTGGTTCAAACCCAGGGTGGAAGGTTGGAGCCCCGAGGTGGGAGAGCCCCTCTGTGCGGAGTTTGCATGTTCTCCCTGTGTCAGCATGGGTTTTCTCCGGGTACTCCAGTTTCCTCCCACAGTCCAAAGACATGCAGGCTAGGTTTATTTGTGACTCTAAATAGTCCATAGTTGTGAATGTTGGAGTGAATGGTTGTCTGTCTCTATGTGTCAGCCCTGAGGTACTCTAGTGACCTGTCCAGGGTGTACCGAGCCTCTCGCCCAATGTCAGCTGGGATAGGCTCCAGCCCCTCTGCGACCGCTAGCAGGATAAGTGGTTACGGAAAATAAATGAAAAAAGGAAGAGTTGCATTACAGTTTATTTTGCATTGTTTCGCAGTTGGCTGGTTTGTAACCCTGGGTTATAGCAGCAGTCACATTGTGAGATTTCGATCCTGAAATTCAGAGCCTCAGAAATTTGACTTTGGTTGCCCTAAACTCTAAATCAGCATCAATGGAGACGTCTCACAGTCTCACTTTTCAACGTTGGACTTAGACAGCAAAATCACACAGTATAAAGGTTCCTCAAGAAAGTGAGACATTTTCCATTTGTGGGAAAAATTGAGAGTCAATCCTGAAACGTCTCGGGGCTGAAAAACTACTGCGCATGGAGAAATGTGTATTCCTTTATCTCCCATTATGGACTTTGATTGTATGATTTGACAGCGTGATTGCTGAGTGTTGGGGCAAAAGAAAGAAGCTCCTTCGATCTTTGATTTTGATGGACTTAGACTAAAACATGACATTTAGCTTGATGGTCGGTATTGCTCCATCTTTTTTTCTGTCTGTTGAACTCCACAGCTACTCTGCTGGAATTGTGTGTGAGATGTGTAACGAGAAGTCACTATGTTTTATTTTGTCTTCAGAAACAAGAAAAATAACACCAACTACCAAAATATGCCCAGAGATCCAATCTGCTTCACCACCACTTGTAATTTAACGCTTTTAGATTGAATTCAGGCACACTTTTCCGGATAATACTTGTACTGAGTCTTATTTCAGTTCTGTTTATAATTATCACTGACACATCGGTGAACTTTTGTAATTTTGTTTTGGATCAGGGGTTAAACAAATATGTTATGTTCTTCAAGATATGCCCAAACAAATATTCACCACAAACACACACTGGCTTCATTTGAGGTGAGTCGGCCATGCTGCTAATCAGATTAGTTCTTAATCTAAATACAAACTTAATTTGTCCTCAATCAACATTTAAGATGTGAACGCAACAGGACAAATAAACAGCCTTTCCTGCTGGATTTTTTTTTCTTGTGTACAGGAATATCAGCTCGGAGTCTGATAGGATTACGGTGGCAAAGCAAGTGGAGCAAAACAGATAAACAAAGTAACAATACAGAAATGTGCAGGCGTAGAAGAAAGCACATCCACACAGAGTAACTCAGCCCTGAGCAGTCAGATCGTGTCTGTTGAAAGTAGTGCGCTGACCTGAGTTCAGAGTACTAGAAGCAGGTGAAGCCGGGATGTAACCCTGGAGACGACTTTTTGTCTGATCTCTATGTTTTCCTGGGTCAGACGGAGCCTTATTTAATCCTTTGTACAGAAAGTACAAAAAGTAAGAGGAAACCACACACACTGACAGACAGGATCACATTCTGACAGAAAAATATAGAAATGATAATCATTTATATGAAGATCTAACATACAGAGACACGGCACACAGGGGAATAAGTGCATACACACGACAGGTGTTCATGCTCAGTTTATAAATGCTGCTCATATCTCACATTTTCAGACGACTGGTCATATCCATTCAGGATGTAAGCCGTGTCCCTCACCAGTATGAACTGTCAGTGATGGTGAAAAGTCATGCGTGTACAGAGTAACAATAGCGTCCATTTTCTCTCCCACTCTTCTCCCACTTGGTTCCAACACATTTTGAGACAGAAGGTGCCTTTGACTTTTGACTGAATGGATGCTTTTCTTTAACTTTTTTTTCTGTTGCTGTGTCCTCAGTGCCAAACTGCAAATATTAACAATTAATACAACAGTGTCAGTTTGATGATGTAAGATTGACTCCTTGTCATGGTAGTCAGATCTGAGTGAGCAGACAGGTCTGATTTTAACACTTCAGGAGCCAGATTGGAACTAAAAAGGAGGCCATGCAACAGAAATCTATTTGGCTGTTTGTACTGATTAGAAATCATCAAATCACAGTCCATCCATCCATCCATCCATCCATTTCCATCTGCTTATCCAGGGCAGGGTCCTGGGGGCAGCAGGCTAAGCAAAGCACCCCAGACATCCCTCTCCCCAGCAATGCTTTCCAGCTCCTCCTGGGGTACCTCAAGGCATTCCCAGGCCAGTGTGTTCTGGGTCTGCCCTGGGGCCTCCTACTTGTGGCACGTGCCCAGAACATCTCCAACGGGAGGGGCCCTGGAGGCATCCTGATCAGATGCCCGAACCACCTCAACTGACCCCTTGCAGTGCGAAGAAGCAGCGGCTCTACTCCAAGCTCCCTCCGGATGCCCAACATTCCTTACCCTATCGCTAAGGCTGAGCTATGACACCCCACGGAGGAAACTCATTTCAGCCGTTTGTATCCGCGATCTCATTATTTCGGCCACTACCCAGAGCTGATGACTATAGCTGAGGGTTGGGACGTAGATGGACCAGTAAATCCAAAGCTTCACCTTCCGGCTCAGCTCCCCCTTCACCACGATGGTCCGGCACAGCGTCCGCATCACTGCGCCAAACTGCCGATCCATCTCACACTCCATTCTATCCTCTTTCGTTATGATACTTGAACTGCCTTGCTTGAGGCAGTAACTCACTCCCAACCCGGAGGGGGCAGTCCACCGGTTTCCATCATAGAACCATGGCCTCAGATTTCAAGGGGCTGAATCTTATTCTGATAGTTTCAGGCTGAAACTGCCCCAGTGCATGCTGGACATCACGGTGTGATGAAGCCAACAGAACCACATCATCTGCGAAAAGCAGAGATTCAATTCTGAGATCGACAAACCGGACCTCTTCCTCCCCCAGCTGCGCCTCGAGATCCTGTCCATGAATATAACAAACAGGATCAGTAACAAGGGACAACCCTGGCAGAGGCCAACACCCACCGAGAACGTGTTTGACCTTACGGCAAGTATGCAGACGCAGCTCTCACGTTGGTCATACGGGGACCAGATGGCTTGTTGCAGCGAGTGTGAAAGATAATCCGTCAGAGAAAAATTTCAACTTGTGTGTGAATTAAGGAGGCGCAGGTGACGTTTCCCTTAATATACAGAACATGTGCATTTGCCCCCCACCAGTATGGAAGACATGAAAGTAGCAGAGCACTTTGATTTTGGCAAATAAAAAGACATATACACCATAAATTGATGCAGAAAAGGCACAAATTTGTGCATAAAATTCACCAGAATGCAGGAAACTGTTTGATGCTGAAAACTTTCTGGTAAAGACCCCCAAACCTCACAAGTGTGTTGTCCCCTCTCCACGTTCAAATAAAACCTACTCCCTTGCAAACACCACTATAAACTCTCACAATCCCAGTCTTAACCTCATTTTAATTAGAATAGAGAAGGGTAATGGAAAAGATGTGGAGAGTGCCGCAGAGCATCACTGAGGGCAGAGGAGTGTGATGCATGCAGCCTTGTTTCTGCTCGCTCCTCAGATGCTCTCAGCTCCAGTGCCAAATGTTAGCAAAGTCGGCTAAACAGATGCTGGCACCGCTTCCTCTATTGACATCCAGTGTGTTTGCCACTTCGGCTCACAGAGATTTCAGTAGCCACGCAGAGGAGGCTGAACTGTGATCAGGACACATGCTCTCTATCTATATCTATATTTTCACTTCATGGCTGATGGTCAACAGACCTTATAACCATGAGACTTGGAATGCACAATGTTATAAGAGCTTATTATCAGTAACATTGTTAACACTGTGCTACATTGCACACAAATGCACGTCACACACTGAGCGAGCCGCCTGTTAATGACGCAAAGCAGTAATGATTGTGCTAAGTGGCTAATGGGCATGTAGCTACTTCCATGTTTCAGATGATACGTCATGTTTGTAGTCGACCAATGAAGATGAGTTTACATATCACCTTGGGTTCGTCCTTCACCTTCTCAAAATGATCACACACTTTGGATTTCCTGCCCGACATGTTATTAACTAGCCTGTGGAATAACCACAGGTACCAGCCCTGGAAATTAGGGGCTGTACTCATGCTGCATCTTTAACCACCTGGGAAATGCAAATGCGTGTGTAGGCCTATCGTCTGTGGGACAGATGTAAAGCTCTGGGTAGCCCTGCACTAACATGATCAACTTTCTGTATTTATCAGACTGAATATTTACAGAAGGGAAAGATATCTGTCGGCTGTGATTGTTTTGTAATGTGACTCCTGACTGACTGCTGAGCGTGGCCTATTCCTGTGTCTGTCCTCTCAAATTAAATTCCCTCATGGTCCAGTCATATAGGTTTTGATTTACTTTGACAAGGCGCAGCACCTAATAGAGTTTCACTTTTTTTTTTCTGTGACTAAGCGACCAATGAAATCTTGCCAACTCATGACCTTTCTGGTCAACTAACATTTGGTCGACTATCAGGAGGCAGCCCTAATTTTAACTTCCTCAGTAACAAGCTGGTGTCTTAGAGCCAACTCATTTTGATGGGGTATAGCGCTGCCATTCGTGTTCATCAGTGCTGGAGATTTTCCAACCATGCTGCAGTGTGTACATTATTGAATTTTGTCCGCTTCAAGGCAACCATTAGTTTTTGTTTTTTTTTCATTTCAGTATGGTTTTGTAAATCAACTTTATTGAGCTTTAAATGATCTATTAGAGTAAAGTGCAGTACATTAAATACATCATGTTTTCTTTCTTCCTCAGTTACCTCACTGTTACTGCAGTGTAACATGCAGACTCTGGAAAAGTTTAACTCATGTTTATCCTTGTACTGATTAAACACTGAGAGGCAGCTGCCAAACAAATCAAACTCCGAAAACAGACAACAACAAAACATATTGTGTTATTGTGAAAAGGATACATTTCATAACAATGCTGCCATACCTCAGCAAGCTATTGTTTTGTTTCTCAACAAATACAGAATACAATTAGCGACATCCGCGACCGCCCCAGACGGATACAGAGATACCGTTTTAATGGAAAACACTACATCCTGGTTCGCCGTAATAATAATTGGATCAGATTTTATGGCTCTGTTTCTCTTTTACTGCTTCACTTATCTCTCTCCCTCCGCGTTATCCATCTTCCTCCATCCTCCACCTCACCAGAAGAAGTCATTCATTGCTCTGCCAACCAAACAGTGTTTTCATTATCACCTGCCTCCTCTCCCTCTGTCACCTGGCTAAAGACGGATGTCGGGGTCGTCAACAGAAGACAGAGAAAGCCAGCCGAGTGTCGCCGCTCTTCATCTTTATGGTGTTTAGTTCAGCAGCATCGTGTCGCTGATAACTTTTTCCACCCCTCCCACTCCTCTACTGCATAATCGAACTAGATCTCTCTTTCTCTGTTGACTCCTCCCGGAAAAGTAAACCTCCTTCGCCTCCTCTTCAGCGAACATTGCATCAGTGTTTTGTTGTTCTTTCATTTCGGTTTTGTCTCAGTCAAGTTTTTTGTCACTCACGGGGATGGAGACTTGGCATGCACAGCATTGCAAACGCACACATGCACACAATGGAAATTTTTCTGCTGCTGTCTGCTGCAGGTGCGGTGGAGACTCGAGGGAGAGGGCAATGTATTTCCATATCAAAAAAAAAGCAGGATGTGTGTGTTTGTGTGTGGCCAGGTGCAGTCTAAATCAGTACCTGTGAATAAAGTGGGTTTTTTTCCCTGAAATTTCTTTGTGATGTTACAGGTCATCATTCAAAAACTAAAGAGGAGGAGATAGGGAGCAAGCGAGAATATAATAGTTTATGATTATGTGTGTGTGTGTGTTTGTGTGAAAGTTAGATAGTGAGAGATTTCAAGAGAGGAAGTACAGACACCAGCAGAGAGAACGCCAAAAAGACAAGAGACTAAGTAAAAATAGTTTATATATTCATGTTCCGCGTCAGATGATTAATTCATGAGTGCCTGATATATTCAGTTATTTATAAACTGCTTGTGTGTCACCACTGTTGACAGAAGTGTTGCTCTGTGTTCATGGAGGAAGTACACAATGTAAAATAGAACATGAAACAGCCAGCATGTGCTCAAATGATGTCACTGTAAAGGTTAGCAGTGACTGACGAGCAGT
The DNA here is from genome assembly GCF_006386435.1 of Epinephelus moara. Classification (NCBI taxonomy): domain Eukaryota; kingdom Metazoa; phylum Chordata; class Actinopteri; order Perciformes; family Serranidae; genus Epinephelus; species Epinephelus moara. The sequence continues at coordinate 31,340,686 of NC_065509.1, forward strand.
TCACACACAAAAGCTAATTTCTTAATATGTGTGTCACTGCTTCCCCGAGCAGCTGCTCCTCTCTTACTTGCTATGTATTCTCATCCATGTTTCTCTCCTGACTCCAGATTTTGACCCCGGTCTCGGGCTGATGACTGGCATTACCCCCATAAATCCCATGATGCCCAGCCTGGGCCTGGCGCCCCCGCCCCTCTCCCAGGATGCACCAGTTGTCAAGGAGATCATCCACTGCAAGAGCTGCACACTGTTTCCTCCCAACCCCAGTAAGTCTCATCGCAGCTGTTGTAACGGGTATAACAGTCTGTCCTTAATAAATCTTAAATTGTCTTCAGTTAGATTTTATAAACATTAGCCCTTAAAGGGGAACTACGCCCATTTTCAAAACTCATATGTCATTCCTATGGTCCAAGACAGTCCAACAATATAAGTAAACATTGCCTAAGGAGCAGCTCCAGACTTTGAACACTATGACAGGGCTGTTCATTTTCAAATTCAACAGGGCCGGATTTTAAAACCAGAAAATGTCGACATGACATTTTCAACAGCGAGCGACCTATTTTTTTACTTTTTTTTAGCTTTTGAAATGAAAAAAGATATTTTTAATCAACTGAGGAGAATCACAATGAATAAACAGAATAAACAACACAAGCTACGAGTCACCACTCAAACACAGGTAAGTATTCGAGTAACACACACACACACAGCCTCTCTGCTGCTGTATCGCCTGCTGGTTCCGACTGTTCCAACCAGTCGTCACGGCAAGGAGGGGGAGGGCAGAACCTATCATGAGACACAAAGGGAAAAAGCAGGAAACAACAGAAAAGAAGGGCAAGCCCACCTTTCACCCTTAAATGCAAATGGCCCGATCTAGTGCAAGTGTTTAGGTTTGTCCATTCCAGGCTGTTGTAGAAACATGGCAGTGCAACATGGCGATCTCCTTAGACAAGGACCTGTTATATGTTGATATATACGACTCACTCTAAGGTCATGAAAACACGATTCTTGTTTTCAGGTGATTTATTATCAATCATACTAACTGTACTAATAATTATAGACTTAAGAAAGTAAACTTATTATATTATGTTCCATTCCATGATTAAAATTTAACAGAAGTCTTTGGCACTTGGACACCAGAGGGAGATATTTTGTGATCGAGGGACATCTGAGCAGCAGCAGGATAAATCCCCCATAGAGTCCAGACACTGGTGGTGGCGGCTGCTGACTCTGTGGCTGCTGAGGCGTATGAGGCTGATGAATTGGTAAAGACTAGATGGTGATGGGGAGGTGGACGGCGCACACAAAGAACTACGGCAGAGAAAGAACCATATTTAAAATGAGGAGCAGTAAGATGACAGGCTGACAGAAGACGTGTCGCTGTGCTATTGGTTGATTGTGAATCAGCTGATAACTCAATTGACCTGCCCAGACAATAACACCCAGTGAGCATACGTGCAAGGAGTGAATGGCAGGGTGAGACAGAAACCCATAGTCTAAGCATGACAAGTGTTGTCTTCCTGACTGAACTTTTGCTAGAGCTTCACCTGTTGGCAAAATGTAGAATAGCCTAACTCACTCTAATAATCATATTCCTACATAAAAGCTACCTCTGCACAGGGTCACATATATACTAACCTTCAGACTTACCTGCAATGCTTGCATAAGAAAAAGATGATTTGTCCAAAAGTCGGTCTTAAAGTCGGTTAAAATGATCTTCAAAGGTCTTAAAAAGCTTAAATTTTAGTGACTGGACCCTGTTTAAGGTTGGCAGACACACTGTGAGCTGACCCGTCATCAGTGAGCCTGCGTATGTTTTATTTATCGATGCAGCAGTGTGCATTATCCATGACTTATCTCTGTCCCTGCAGTCTGGCACCTATGCACCAGCCAGATATTGTGTGACAACGCAGAGGCAGCGAGTCTTCCTCCTTAACGTCACCTTTAATACCTCTTAGCACCTCTAGCCAGCAGAGCGTAGCTGATTTGCATTCACGTTTCATCAGGAAGGGTGGGAAGAGGGGGAGGTGGGGATTAAAGTAGGTGTAAAGGTGTGTGTATGCATGCGGGTGTGCACTTGTGTGATGTCTGTGAATGTATAATTGGAGGAGTGACCTCTGTGAGCACATAACACAGCGCTGCTGTCTTCAATATGCCAGGCCAAAGAGGTGATGGACTCTGTCCTCCTCTCAGCTCAACTCACCCTTATCGCTGTATCTCGTCTTAATCTCTCTTCACCTGCTCACTCTACTGTACCATATATACATATGTAGCCCGCTGCCTCGCTATCACACACTGCATCTCCTCTCCTCCCACCACGCAGTTAAGGGGTCAAATCTACTTAATTACCTGATCACCTCTGAGTCTTCCAACTACTACTTCCAGTTCAAAAGGTCTCTGTCAGGCTCTGACTGTTACATATGTATATATACCAACACACACGCTTCTCTGCACACACACACCTGGACAAGTACACATTTGGACTTTTTATACTACAAAGTGTTAGTACATCAGGAGCTGAAAAATGAATCCTTGATCCGTGACAAAATGGGGTATGAAAATAAGGACAAAGGGGCAAAAAGTCTCTGCTCTCATAATTAAATTGTTAAATTGTCATCATTACTTATAGCTACAGTACTGTCCCCTGTGGGCCATTATAGGTGATTCATGGTAATTGGCTTAATCTTTCCGTGGTGTGCTGAAGGAATAAAAGGAGAATTTTTCTTTCTCTACCGGGAGAAAATGTTGGCAGCACGTGTTGACCGTACGAAACAGCAGGTCAACTAAAGTTAAACGGCCAATATTACATAAAACTGAGCAACAGAGGAGTGGAATAGGGAGTGAACACCATTCCTGTTCTCAGTGGTGGTTCTGGGATGGCTCCCAAAGGGGCCATTGCCTTTGTGACAACAAGTCCAGTCCCCCCTTATAGCCTTTCATAAAATGCCCCTGCGATTTATGCCAAGATGCAGCACAAATGTATTATTTCATATTTCAGTAGCAAAGCATCTGAATAGGATTAGATGATATGACAATATATGCTGTTAGATGATTTCCCTATACCATTTTACACTGAGGTTCTATTGCCTTTAATACCTCTGGTTTTATGGGGCCATTGTGGGTAATGTTGCAAAAGCATTTTCAGGACAGCTTGATGACAACATGGGGGTTATAGGATTTTGCATTAATGTGATGGAGTCCCTTGATTTGTCAAGTATCTCATTTACATTCCCATCTGGTTATTATCTATCTGGAAACTTAATACAATATGATTTTTTTCTCTCCAAATAGCTACCTTTATGTTTAAATTCAATGTGGGAACCCTTCTTAACAATTTCAGGTCAGAGTCACTCCTCCCACCTCCCACTCATTTCTGTAAACCAAGGATGTTTTACATTTGTATGTTGCATGTGTAGCAGATATTTTGAGACTCTAGGTTTCTAAACCCTTCAGTTTTCAATTTGTTGATGTGACAGTGCTGTGGTTGGGTAAAGGCAAAAAAAGCCACCTGGTTAGGGTTGGAAAAACATGTTTTGGCTTAAAATACCACATTTAGTCACAAAAAAAAAAGTCTGGGAATGTTCCAACATGGTGCCAAAGAATACCTGGTTTTGTTGCTGCACGGCTGCACATGTCCCAAACTCTCATTAAAAATAACTGTTTTTGTTGTTATAAAATACCAGCTCTTCTCACTTAAAAATACCCACTTTGGTTGCTACAAACACGGCTGGAAATTTCCCGACTTGTTAAATAATAACATCTTTTGTCGCTACAAACATGGCTGAACATGTCCCAACAACTGATTTAGTAGCTACAAACAAGGCTGGAAATGTTTTGACATGTCAACAAATACCCACTTTTATTGCTAGAGACATGGCTGGAAATCATAGGACATGTTGTCAACAAATACCCACTTTTATCACTACAAACACGGCTGGACATGTCCCGAACTCTTGTCAAAAACACCTGCTTTTGTCATTATAAAATACCCACTTTTGACAACACAAACATGGCAAGAAATTTCTGACCTGTCGTTGAGAAATACTCACTTCTGTTGCTACAAATATGGCTGGAAATGTCCCAACTTGTCAGTAAAAAATCCTCACTTTTATCACTACAAACATGGCTGGACATGTCCCAAACTCTTGTTAAAAAATACCTATTTTTGTTGCCACAAACACAGCTGGAAATGTTCCGACGTGTTGTCAACAAATACCCACTTTTGTCAGTACAAACACGGCTGAATATGTCCCGAACTCCTATTAAAAAATACACACTTTTCTCATTTAGAAGTACCCGCTTTTGTCGCTAATAACTAGGAACATGGAAATGTTCCAACAATTTATTAAAAAAATACCTGCTTTAGGTGGTCTCAATCAATGGCCTGCTGCTGTCTGCTGCTTGGCAACCATCTGCCGAGGTGTCACGTCATCCACCATCCCCTCCTCCTCTTGATGAGAAACTCAGCTCATACATGTAATCTGAACTACGTCATACGAATGAGAAGAACAGTTGTAACATATCCATGGTTTTCAGAAACATAAAGCCAACATTTTCATGATTTGATTTAAGAGTCACAGCTGGAACTTTCTTTCTCATTTGGCTGAAATTACATTCTGCCTAAGTCCCACAGAGCATATTTTAAAATGACATTAATTTCTGGTTTAAATTCTTGTTTTTTATTTGTTGTATTATTTAATAATTTCGGTTATTTGTATGCCATCTGTTTGATATTAACCTGGGCGAATAAACAAAACTAAATTGTTTCTCAATGAATATTAAGTTGCCATATCAAGATATATTAATGCTGCAGAATAAACAGCAAAATAAAACATTTCTTTCACACTTGCATTCTGCACATAATTAAACATGATCCCAGTGTTTATTTCCTGCGGGAGGAACTTTCTCTCTGTCTGTCTGGAGGCTTTTTCAAGGCCGTCTCTCACGTCAGATGGAGAACACACCAATTTCAACCTAGACTATCAGCGAGAGCGTCTTTCTACAACCAGCTCGGGAGTCTGCCTTTGATACCAAGTGTGTTTGAGTTCAGTGTTCACCCTGAGTATAAAGCATCACTCTCATGTTTTAATGCAGACAGAAAAATTTATCACACGCGGTAAATTAATTAATGAATACTTTCTCCGCACCTTTAGGCCTTTACCCGAGCTTTGTGATCAGAGATGAGCACATGGATGAAAAACAGTGTACCTCAGACAGAGTTCATTCTGCTCCTGAGGCTGAACGAGGAATCTGACTGTAAACCGCTCGGCGTTACAACACAAAAACCTGCTATAAACACTCACTGTATGACCCAAGGTTACATTCTTCCCTGTGTGAGCACTTTAACATTTTCTTTCCCTTTTGTCTTCACCCAGGCACAAAATCGAAGTCCTTAAGAGCCGTGTTAGTCAAAGATATTCTTTAATTCAAGCCTTTACTTCACCCTCCGAGTCGTTTTATTGTGTGTATGACAAAAGACGTACAATAAACAGCCAAGAGGCTAAAGAGAGATTAAAAAAAAAAGAAGAGTCTTTAACAGGGATTCATATGCAGCTCAGCGGGTACAGATGGCACGTACACTGCTAAGGTTAAGGACTCAATCTCCTATGGGCCCTCTCTCACACAAAATTTAAGCACTCATGTTACTTGTAAAGCACTTTGGATACAAGCATCCACCCAATGGCGTGTTACGATGTAAAGTGGGGTACGCATTAAGCTTCTTGAACAAAATCTCTCACTTTAACCCTTCCTTCCATCTTCCCCACAGCATCATCGTCGCATATCTCTGCAATATTTCCTGCCAGATTTATTCTCTGTCACCTTTCTGTCTCCCTCTATTCATCCCCTTCCCTTTATGTCACCTTTGAGGCATGAAGAGTGCCACAGACGAGAGTGGGTCGAAAAGTTAGTCTTCAGAGGAAGCCAATTTACTCCCAACATGAAAGAGAAGCACTTTCCTCCCCTCTTTGAAAGACGCCGCTGTTGCCTTCCACAATAGACCAAGAGGGTGTCAAAACTGTCCTTTGAAACCAATAAGAAGACATTCCTCAGTCGCAGACATTTTTCTAAAGAGAAAGAAGGGAATGTGTCATCTAAATAACAGCATTTCGGGGTAGGAATTTTAACACAGCAATTTATTTGAACAGATGGGGAGACGTTCACCCAGAGCTGAGCGGAGCCATTGAGGAGATTTCTCTGCTCGCTGGTAGGTTTCCGGCTGTAATTGAAGCCTCTGGGGTTCTTCTGAGGGGGTCACAGCATGATAAAGCTCCACCACGGGGCACGACGCAGGGGGTCACAATAGATAGCTGACATGCGCCTTTCTTTAAATTTATTTTTTAAAAGAAGTATCAGAGGGTGTTTGTATTCGGTGTGTGTGTGTGGAGAGCAAAAAAATATGGAGGGAATGGAAAACATGGGCAGAAATGTTGCTTTGGACAGTGTTCTTTTTCTCTCTGCGTGCCGTGTGTGAAGTTAGAGGATGATTGTGAGTCAGTGCTCTTTTTCCCAAGGTATTTGTTATGTGTCCAGCAGGCGATAGCAGTGAGTGTGTGTGTGTGTGATGGGCATAGAGGGCAGCAGGTTGCATATGGTGGCTATCACAGGAAGCAGGACCCCCCAGCTACTCCACTTTGGACACTACATGCAGCTTCCTCCTTATTGACCTTTAACTGAACAGCACTGTTCCTCTGCCTCTCTGTATCGAGCTTTAGTCATATCTGCATCTTTGTCTTTATGTTTCTGCTGCATTTTTAACTTAGATATTCATGACTACTTTTGTCTTTTATCTTGTTTAATTTGTAATTATCTGCTTTTATAATGCGGGTGCATCAATCTTAAGATTCTTCTATGTTTGTATCTTTTTAAAATTAGTTACTAAATTATTCTGAAAATGAGAAATTGTAATGAAAATTTCAAATTTTGTTAAATTCTTATTTTCCTCTTTGCTTTTATAATAAGCCTTGTAAAGAATTACGTAAATTAAGAGCTAAATTCACCATTATTGAAGAGTTGGCGATAGAGTTGGGTACCAAACTCTGTACTTTTACGGCTACAGACCGAATTCCGTTCATACTACCAAGTAGGGCCAGGAGATATAATGACGATGTACGATATACCAATAGCCCACCCACACTCAAGCGGGAAGCAGTGGCATCTTGTCTATCGCAGCAAACCCCCGACAACCCCGCCCCCCGAAACAAGTGTGTATGTTGTGAGACTCTCCTCACCTCTGTCTGCAGGAGACCAGAGAGAAAGGTGTTTTTAAAAGACTCTTTGTGTTCAGCTCTCAGTACTTTTGTAGCTTCTAACTGAATCTCTGTGGTTTGGAGTTTAGTTTCTCTTCTGCATCCCGATTTTACTTTAGATATCTGATTTATTTTACTGTTTCATGTTCGCCATCAGCTGTATTAAAATTTGTGTGAAGTTGCTGCTCGAAAGAGTTTTTACATAACAAAATAACGGGGGACTTTTATTGTGAAGAATCTATAGGAAATTAAATGTGTTTATCACTGAATTAGCGGCACTTCAGTCTAATGATACAGCAGGGAGGAAGAGTAAAAGCAGAATCAGCCACAGTGAGATGTTGATGAAGAGCTGCAGACAACAGGCTCTTCCTGCACCTCTGCAAACAGCTCACCTCCAACAGGTGAACTTCTTTTACCTGCCTTGCTGTGGAAAAACACATGCAGCAAAAATAACAGGGGACTTTAGCCCTGGATTAGCTTTCAACTTGCTACCAAACATGTAGCCCACTTAGTAGAAAATGCTGATATATCGGCATTATATCGCCTTTGTCTCTACGTGTGATTAGAGAAGAGCAGAATTGTCTATCTATCTATCTATCTATCTATCTATCTATCTATCTATCTATCTATCTATCTAATGGATGTACAGGAACAACGACAGCATTGCTTTCATTATCTTAATGTTTGCCCTTTGCTTTGCTCCATCTGTCAGGCTCAAATGTACTGATGCTTTGTTGGCATGTTGGTGTCATCACTGTCATTAACACATTGTGATCACACTTTGCGCCTTTAAGTGTCATTGTGCCGATTTCACACATCAGTTAGAGGTCTTCATTACTGCATGTGAACAAAGTTACATAAAGACTTGACAGTAAAGACTGTTAGTAAGTATAATTGTAAAGAGCACATTCCCTCAATAAGCCGCTTCTCCAGTAGGCCTAGTTTTTGTTTCATACAAGGTTAAGACCTTTTCTTATCACAGACAAAGTTAAGATTTGATTAAACTTTGTCTTCTTCATGACTCCCGTACAAACAGACACAAACCCATTTTTGTCTCTGGCCCTTTAATGCTGAAGACCTAAATTTCATTCACTGCTACAGGGAATTACTCTGTGAGTGTCTTTAATGGTCATCAGTTCCTCCGGCTCTTCTTTTTCCAACACTTTTTCATCGATGTCAGGCTTGTCTGTCTGTAATTACCCTCAAGTAAAAGACCAAAGATGCCCTTCAGAACCCTCCTGTCTACGTGCCTACATTTCTAAAAAGTCCCCAGTATGGATTTCATCCTCCTTTCAAAGCCAAACATTTGGTAATGCAGTCACATCTCTAGTGTGTCTGGAAAAAAAGTGTTGATTTTGAAGGGAGGCTTTTATGAAGCAAGGATGTCAGCTAAATGTCAGATTGTTACCTTGTTGTCCTTTTGTATTGTCCTCCTCGCAAATTGTAATTTAATGCTGAATCGTGCAATGAAGCGCAGCATGTTTTAGCTGAGGAGGGAAACTATCACCTTGGTGCTGTCCTACAGTTGATGTGTGTGTGTGTGTGTGTGTGTGTGTGTGTGTTTTCTAGCTTTAAGTGTGTAAGTGAGGGAGCAGCCGTGAGTATGTGCATGTTCCAGTTTTAATGCCATCATCATCGCCAAGGTCAGGGGACAAAGGTATTTGGGCCATGTGCCAGAGCAAGCTGTGACATGAGGAGGACAAAGCCATAAAGTACCTTTGATGTGTTTTACCATAACTTTGCTACAGGCTCTCCAGCACTAAAGCTACAGGACTGGATAACGGCTCCTCTTGGGCCCATAATTTAAAATTTCATGTCCAACCCTTTGAGTACTGAATGAAAAATACACTGTATTTTTTTCCTAATTTAGGAGATGATTGATGGGAAGTTGTATGATTTTAGGCCACAGCTTTATAGCCATGGGAAAGTGGTTTCAGTAGCTCAAAGTGTACATGAATGAGTCCTACATTTCAGCTCTGCTTGAGGTACTTTTCACATAACTGCTGAGTCCAATTTGTTCTGTGTGTCAGTCAGCAAATGTCACTAAACTTTTATGACGGCTGCTGTAAGAATAGGATATTATTTTGGGTGTTATATTTTGAGAACGACATACTCTGTATTTGAACATTTACATAAGGAACATTTTTAGCTTTAACTTTCACAGCTGTAGTTCAGTTCACGTAGCCAGACTGTAACCAATTACTGTTTAAGCCTTATACTAAAACCTTTTCAAAATATGTATTATATTTTAAGCTCACATTACATTAATACCTCTAGTATCTATTTCTTACCCAGAATATGGCTGGGTGACATGGCAAAAAAAATTCATATCTGTTGATATCTATAATTATCAGGATAACTGTCAAATCATTATGTCTTTCAAGTTTAAAGGCAGAGTTTTGCTTCTACACACACACACACACATTAAAATCTGATGTACATTTAAAGCAAATATGGTCAAAATAATGTCAATAAATGTCAAATATAAATAGACAAAGACATCATACTTCTGGTCAGCAGCATGTCAAACCACTTTGTAGAGATTGTTCACAGTAAAACATTTTCTAGGTGTTTTAGCTGCCAGTTGTAACAAACAAAAAAAAAATAGACAAAAGCATAATGTTAAAGGTCTAGTGTGAAGGAGTTAGGGGGATGAATTGGCAGACATGGAATAGAATATAAGAAGTATGTTTTCTTTAGTGTATAATCATCTACATAGGTAGCAGGTCCTCATCTATGGAAATCCCCATTTTGCACCGCCATGTTTGTACAGTAGCCGAAAGCGGACAAACGAAACACTGGCTTTAGACAGGGCCCACACGTTTTTGCGTTGACTGCAGTAGTTAGCAGCCCCTCTGCAACAAGTACTTTGTTCAGTGTTAAGACCTCTGGGATTCACTGGGCTCCCTATAAAAACCTCCTGAACATCTGTATCCTAAGTTAGCAGCGATAAAAGGTGAGCACATATTAACAGGTGCTTGGCTAGTGGCCTGTCTCCAACATGCTAAACAGTATCAGAGAGAGGAGAGGCTCCCGGTAAGAACTTCCATAACACCAACTGAAAAAATTCTAACTGGGAGTTGTAGCTGGTTGCAATCTACAATCTTCACCACTAGATGCCGCTAAATCCCCCTAAATCCTACCCACTGTTCCTTTAACTGCAGTCAGTATTTTCTATACAAATTTTAAACAGACATTATTTAATTTCTGCAGTTTTTCGGTCACAACAATAACAAAAGGTCAACTCAAATGATGTCGTTAAGTAACGTTAGCGTAGGATCATTCATTGTCAAGTCACTCTGCTGTGACTCGGACAAAAATTATGTTCAAAAATGAGGAGATGTATTAATGCTTTATTCACATTTCGTTTAGTCGCATTATGTCATATCACTCTAACAAAATAGCAGTGAGTCGGTCATGTTAACTCGCTAACTTACCGTTAGCATTAGACTAGCAGACTACCCCAACAGCGGTTATGTGACAGATTCAATCGCTGGGCAGCCCAGCGCTGTTATCCATCCATGACCATGTTGAGTTGTTGTAACGTTACAACCTTTATTCAACGCCTTACCTTAGTGGCTGGTCTCCTCATTCTCTACTACTACTTCTTTTTTTCCTTCTTCTTCTTCTGGTTCATGGCAGGTGACAGGTGTATGGGTGGTTTAATTATATTGAAAGATTCTTATTATATTTCTATCGAGAAAAATTATATCGAGATAATTATCATTATCATGCCACACGCTAACCCAGAAATGCGCTCTGTTGACAGTTTTCTTTATGTACACCTAGCTGACACTAACACGGCCTAATACAACAACCCTGAAATCATTTCAATTTTCAGGAAGATTATGATTGACTTTGTTGATGGTTGATTCAACTTTGTGATCATTTCTGAGGTTGTAGTTTCTGCTGCTGTTGAATTGTACTGTCACATACTGAGTGGTGTAAGTAATATTCTGTCCATCATATTTATATCAGTGAGGGCACACTCAATATGCCAACCGTAGTGACACCAAACTTGAGTTATGCTCTATACCATCTCTTCTAGGTTAGATGAGAGTGCTAACATTAAAGCCCAGATGGCTTAGCATCAATCAATTTCCCAGTTTCCCTTGTGCAGACTTAACCAGTCACTCATATCATCCATGGAAAGCCTCATCTTTCTGAGATTAGATCAGTCAACATTTATCTTTGTTCAGTGTGTAACGTCCTTCATGCTTCAAACAATCGACACAAAAGGATCAACCTCTCTGCGGACAGAAGGATTTGATTTTCATGCTAGGGATGGCGTGACATGATTATCTCTGTAATGTTACAGTGATTCAAGCATATTGTTTCATGTTATTGCTTTCCATCATGGTATGGCTATAGAGAAATCTTTCCCCAGCTGTACATCTCATCATTACCGTTTGAGAGGTAGGCTTACATCACTAAACCCCCCGGTTGGTGATAATAGTGAGCATGAATTTGGCTGTGTTGATAATATGACTTCTTCTCTGGGGCGGCCCTGACCTGCTGACCTGCTTCACCCTGCTGGAAAAGGCGCAGCTATATTACCTAGGAATTTGGACAGGTGTTCATGTCAAGTTTGACATTACAGATTTAGCACCAGCAGGGTGCAGGTGATTAGGGAGCTTGCCAGGTTTATAGTTAGTGCAGATTTGGAGTCCACTTGCTCAGTTAATATGTCCAGCTAGGGAAATCTTCACATCATCATCGGACTGATAGCCTAGTTTACAACATTAGGGCTGTTTCCCTCCCCTGCCAACCTACTCACAAGTTGTCTCTACCTCAATATGTGAATTACAAAAATCTACCACTGGCGGGTATAAAGTGTCTCACAAAGCACCTGAAATGACTGAGGCAATTGTAATTTTATCTCCCCACCATCATATGGTGAGGTCAACAAAATGTTCTATTAATAATGTTATTGACCCTCTGCTTGTCTCTCTTTTTATTTCACCTATTGGCCAAATTATACGCAGTCATGGAATAATAATCACTGCGACACAGATGACACTTAGCCATTCCCAAGTTACTAGATTAGAGTCCTGCTTGTCTGCTGTGAAAGACTGGATGTCACGTAATGTCCTGCTGATAAATTCTGATAAAACTAAGAAGCCAAGAATCTTGATGTTATGTTTGATTTAGTCCGACTCACAGGATGTAGACTGTGGCTGTAAACCAGCCACTGACTGCCTATAATAGAGTGGTATTCTCCATCCTTTTTGCTATCTGAGTGTCACCGTTTCCAAAACCCTGTCACACACTGATGCCAAGTTGTGACAAAGTTTTGGATCATGCTGTAAGTCATGCCTGCGTTGTTCTTTCGGTGAATTGTTGTAATGATCTACATCAGTGGTTCCCAATTGGTGGGTCGTGGTCCAAAAGTGGGTTGGGGGTCCATTCTGAATGGGCCGCAAGTGACTCGAAAGTGTGTCAAGTTTGTAAAAAACACACTTTATTTTCAAGTACAGTGAATTTCCAGCACAGAGCTTGTATTTTTAAGTACTGTTTGTGGCTGTAGAGTGAGTGACAGCTAACTATAGAGACAGCAAACTAGCTCGATGACATGGGCAAACGCAAGTATAACGCTGAATAGCTTCAATGGTATCGTTGTAATAGTGCACTGCAAGCGCCACACACAGCCAGTAAATCATCTGGGGTTTTAACAGATCCATTGAGCTCCTCCAGAGCTAAAGTATAGTCAGGGTTCACCTCTAGGGCATCGATTATCAAATTATGTTTGTCTTTTCTTAACAGTAAAGGTTGAAACACACACTTGACACATTTGTGACATCAATGTTTTCTTTTCTTTTGTATTGCTGTCAGGCCTGCCAGCTGCTGGTACTAAAAGTCTTCAGATGGTTAAGAACGCTTCAGCTAGAACTTGAGCTAAAACTAGAAAATTTGACCGCATTATGCCACTTTTACCTCCTCTTTATTGGTTCACTATGCCCGTGTCAGATCAGACTCTAAGATGTTTCTGATGACTTACAAAATTCTTAGGAAAAAAAGGTTGTGTGACTGTTTAGTGTTTGTCAGCACCTGGAAGTTGCTTGACGAATCCACATCCTTCATATATCTTTTGATCAATAACTAATATTGTCATCCTGATTGTCCAAACTGTAATTTTACTATTTCAATTTATTCTGTACAGTCATCATCTAGTGTTTCTTCCTGGTTTCTTCCATTTTTTTCCTCCTTAAGAGGATTCATTGGGTTGAGATTTTTTTCCTCATCTGAATGGAGAGAGTGTGTTGTATCCTGCACAGACTGTAAAGCCCCTTGCGGCAAATGTGCGATTTGTGATATTGGGCTATGTAAATAAAATTGACTTGACTTTCTCCGGTAACCTTTCAGTATGATTTTATAGGTTTCTCACAGAAGATTTCTCTGCCTCAAAGCATGTCATTATTAAGGTGGGAAAAGATGTGGAACTAAATAAGCACTACAAATGTCAAGAAGAAACACTTTCAGGGGAAGAATTTTCATCATCCAGTTTTCATTTGTATAATGTGGCTTAAATATAGTCATTTTAAAGCACTCAGTTTGATGGCATGTTACAGTGTTATATGCATATGATGGACTTGACTGAGGGAGAGGAGATGTACCCATGATTACCTTTCCCTTATACAAAAACTTTTTATATGTTTCATTAGACTTGCGTCACTCTTGAATACAGCTATACAGCGTTTATATTGAACTTGAAAAGGCAACATAAATCTAAAAATTCATGAGCGCTTGCTGCAAAATTTTTGCCACTGAAGCCTTTTAAATTTCAGATGAGTGCAAGTACTGACAGCAGCTAGAGTAAACTGTGTATGAACAGTGGACGTTGTGGGAATTAGAGCTCTATTTGTTGGTAACCTGAAATGATTAAAAGTGTCGACATGGCCAGTGCTGGGTAAGTTTCTTTCAGAACATGTTACATATTGCTACTTACTTTTATTTGAAAGTTGTAATTTAGATTACAATATTACTGTGTGTGTGGAGTTATGCATGCATTACTGATTACATTTCTTTTGCGTTATCTTTCATCTAAATAACCTCAGAAATACGATTAGGCATTATGAAATGGAAGAGAGTTGTCTTGGTTTATAGCGGGTAATCAAAGCACAGAAGCTCAAGTTTATTACAGTTCATTATACAGCCTAATGAAGGCTCTCCTCCGGTATGCAGATCTGGCCCATTCATGCATTCAAATGCAGTGGTTGCCACTTTACATTAAAATCCCCCCCATATACTAACAATAGTTTGTTGATATCAAACAATTAATAGATTTTATGAGATAGGGATGAAGATGTGTAGGTATGAAACACAATAGACAAATGCTGAGGTTAGCACAACAAGCAGGTTTGCATGCAAGTTCATCACTATGACGAACGCAAATGAAACACTAGAGCTGGAAGACCCAACTGCAGGTTGTCAGTCAGCTAACAGCAGCAGAGAAAGAGTTGTATGACAAGGACAGTGTGTCAGTGTGTCTCCAAAAAAACCTACTATGCTTTCTACGGCATCACCCAGGTGTGCCTATCACCAGGACGGGGACAAACCAAACCAGAACCCAACCCTTTATTTCCTCTAATGTCAAACAGACTTCAATGCAATCGCAGAACAGGATACGCTGTACATGTGGTAGATATGTGGGTCCAAACCCATATTCGGCAGTATCACCCAGATGCACCCTTCTATAATGTAGCCTATAATGACACGACAAGACACAATTTTTTTTTTTTGGTGGCACATTGGCAGAGGTGGTGCGATTTGGATGGATGAAGAATGAAAACTATAAACACTTAAGTTCAAGTGGTACCATGTTACTTTACATAGTAATTATATCACCCAAAATCCTACTAGTAACGTGCTATATAACTTTGTCACTGTTAATAGTAATATGTTTCTGTTTTGAGGTAACGCATTACCCTGAACACTGGGTATGAACTACTGTGACAACAGGACAACAATACTGTTGATCTGTTTAACAGCATTTTTTTACTTCAAATCATGGAAATCAGGATGCTACCTCTCTTTTCTCTTTCTGTTGAGTGCATTGAAAATGCCAAACTGACCAAGATTGTATTTGAATGAATTCATGAAGAGCATGTCACAACCTACAGCAGCTTTATGAGGGCAGATTGTCGACCTCAGAAAATGAATGACTTTTTGGAAAGCAATGCAAAGCAAACCCAGCCAACTCTGCTGGACTGAAGTTGGAAAGCAGCCTGAATCCGTATGGCTTTACTCAAAATAACCCTGAAATATTCTGATATCATTCATGATTAAAACTTTTCGTAAAACTGAGTGACAATCAACTAACTTTAATCTGGATTTTCGGGGGATTTCCTGGAGCTGAATTTTTCCTGCACAGCTTTGGGACTTACAGCCGTGCCTTCAATTGAAATAATTGTGTCTCTCTTCTTTCCTTCTCCATGTTTGACAGACCTTCCGCCTCCGGCCACAAGGGAACGCCCTCCAGGGTGTAAGACAGTATTTGTCGGGGGTCTGCCTGAGAACGCCACTGAGCAGCTCATCGTGGAGGTCTTTGGACAGTGTGGGGATATTGCCGCCATCAGAAAGAGCAAGAAAAACTTCTGCCACATCCGATTTGCTGAGGAGTTCACTGTGGACAAGGCTCTCCTCCTCTCTGGTAAGATACCTTACCTCTTTTAAGTACTTGGGTAAAATATTCCATCCTGTGTGATGTCTTTTTATTTGAGAAGGAACGCTTTATGTTTAGCAAACCCTCTGTTACATATACAGTTTGTTATTTTATGTCACAGCCTCACTGCTGTGCAACGGAAACCCCAGCAAACCTCAACCTTGTTTTTAGGTATTGGTTTACATTGGGCTTAAAGGTCAGAGGATAACAGCTTTCTTTCTTACTGACCTGGACAATATTGAATCTGTAGAGACTGCTTGTATTGTCAGTCCACTGCTATCATTGCCGCAGCACTGCTTCACCTCAGGTGGAGGAAGAATGATGAGCTGTTAACCTTTACTCTGATGGAAATGAAAGGGCTGATATCCATCATTCAGCACTACAATTCTCCAGCCTCACACATGCACCCGGTACCATCTGACAGATGGATAAATAGATGGAGGGGATGGATGGACAGGTAGATGGAAAGTTTGCTGCATTCCATACAAATAGTTTGGAAGTGAACAGTGGATATGAAGGAACAAGAGTGTCGTACGGGTTTGGAAGCCAGATTAAGACGAAATTAATGGACTCCTGCTACTTTATCAGTCGCAGTCCTTTGTGAATATTCACACATTTATTATTGGTGCTTCTCTAACTTAGCTGTATTTCCTACATCTGTGTATAGCTTGTATAATTTCATGACTTTGAATATACAGCTGCAGTTTTGTCTTCCTCTTTTGTTCAGTGTTACCTCGTGTGTTTTATGGTCCTTACACGTCCTGCACTTGGTGCGTAAATCCGTCATTGTGTAAATGGAGTAAATTAGCTGCAATTTAACAGGTCAAAAATTCTCCTGCACCCTTTATCACAAAAGTAAAAGACCATGGCGGATTAATGAAGACTTGTGAACAGATGTACAGTTGATTTTGGGAAACTAAAAAAGAAGGAAGGGTCATTATGTCATTATCTGACAACATTACAATTGTGTATTTGTACCAGATTTTGGTGCCACTTCTATAGAAGTAAATGGGGCAGACGTGGCAAGTCTCACTATTACTCACTGAAACATGCTTCCACAAATAAAAGAGCACACATTACGTGATGTTTGCTGATGTCTCGATCTAAATGTGCATGTTTGTTTTCCTAGTTATTGGTCTCCAAACAGATTCATGGCTCTGTCCTGCGACTGCATGTAGCTCAACTTACATCATGATACATGACCAAACAGGGCCTGTCATATTGTGACTGACTGGACTGCATTTATAACCACATCAATTTATTAATGACTCTGATTATATCATACCAGACTCAATATGGCCTGTCAAAGTTAGGTAAACATTCTTAAGTGAAACTAGTATTTCAAGAACTTCGTAAGGGAAACAAAACATATTTTTGGCTGAAGAATCATTATAGTAATTATGACAAAACTTTTACACAAATGTCTAACAGGATAAAATTATTAAGTGCTGACCTTTTATATCCAAAGGTCAAAGGTCAACTTCACTGTGACATCATAATATTCTGCAAAAATACTTTTCTTGCCATTATTCAACATCATTTCTCAGTACCAGAAGAGGAGACATTTAGCCAGATACTGAATGGGTGACACTAATCTTGAAACTGTGCTGCTTGTAAAGATCATCTGTGCTGCTGTAGGGAAGATGTGTGTGAGGCATCCATGTTTTCACAGACCTTTCCCTTGGCCAGTGAGTCAAAAGGTAATTTGGGACACTGATAAAGACTGGTGCCTGAGGCATACGACCATGAGGCGGTCATTCTAGTTTATTTTGTGGAGGCATTTTGTGGAAGTCAAAGGTGAAACAACACAGAGATGATGGGTTACAGTGAGACTTGTCAAGTTCGCCCCATTAACTTCAACAGAAGTGGCACCAAAGTCCGTCATCAGTGCAAAATTCGAATGCTGTCGCTGATGTAATGACCTTTCCTGTTTTTTTAGTTTTCTTGGCTCAAGTAGGGAAGTGGTGGTGTAAAGGTTGGAGAAGCGTGCTTGTGACTGCATCATCCATCAGATACATCTGGGAGGGTAAAATTGAAAAGAAGTGCAGGGTTTATAGTTAATGTTAGGTGTTAATGGCCAAACCTGCTGTAGACTGTTGGATTAAACCTGTCGTTACCATCCCTGAAGCATCTCCCCGATGAATCATACGTGATCAGGCTTTATTATGCTTTAATATTCCCCACAGTAACTGTTTTCTTCCTTTTACTTTGTGATGCAGAGCAATGGCATGCTACGCACATACTTATAGAACTTGAGTTACATCACGGTAACCTCTAATTCACCTTGTCTCATTACAGAACAGGAAACTCTTTTTGTGTTGTCGCTATGTTTACATTCTTTTATTTCCTGTGATGGGGAGTGGGGTTTGCGATGAGCAGAAGGGTTCACAGTGGAGATGCCTTTGCTAGATGTGTGTTACTGAGAAGGAGCCCTTTTTTCAACTTACTGAAAGGTGTTTTTACTGTAAACAATCCACCGGCATCAGAAACTTAAAAGTGGCATTTGTGTGACAGCTCACAAAGAGCCGTTCTGTCACTCAACTTTTTTTCACCTGTCTATATAATTAGAGTCACAACAGTCACCCTCTACCTGGAGGGAACCCATTTACCAATAAAACTTTGGAGGATAGAGGTATTACACCTCTTCAAGATAATTCAATAAACTACCTTTTGTTCTACTTCAGAGTGAGGTCAGCTTGTAAACTGTGACGGGGCAATAAACAGGGATTCAATTTGGTACTTTGAGAAATCCAAATCATCCATCCATCTATCCATTTTCATCTGCTTATCCGGGACCAGCAGGCTAAGCAAAGCACCCCAGATGTCCCTCTTCCCAGCAACATTTTCCAACTCCTCCTGGGGGACCCCAAGACATTCCCAGACAAGTTATGTAATCCCTCCAGCTTGTTCTGGGTCTGCCCCGGGCCTCCTACCAGTGGGACGTGCCTCGGAACACCTCTGATGGGAGGTGTCCAGGAGGCATCCTGATCAGATGCCCAAACCACCGCAACGGACCCCTTTCAACGCGAAGGAGCAGCAGCTCGACACCCCACGGAGGAAACTCATTTCGGCCGCTTGTATCCGCAATCTCATTCTTTTGGTCACTACCCAGAGCTCATGACCATCCAAATCATCAGTATTTACATTTCAGTACAACAGTGGACCCTGCTGCACATTTCCTAAATGTTTATTACCACCTTTCCGTTACAGACAAAACATTAGTCTGTAAGTCTGGCTGGCAGGCCTGACTGCAGCTATCAGTATCATAGTCCTGCATTGGAAACTCCCTTATGATATCTCAAGTATTCATTGGCTTCGGAGCTTTTTGGACATTTCTTAACTGGAAGTAGCAAGACGCAGTGATGCACGACGAAACACTTTTTTCATGTGACACACTTGATATCTTACTTAAAGGATCTTCTGTCTAAATAAGGATGCTCTGTGTTATTGCTTCACATCATGTTGGTTAGTGGAAGAGACAGAAGAGGGCCATCGACAATCTGTTGTAAAGTCTTTGTTTATGTTGCAATAAAATACATGTGATAAAAAAGTACTAAGAGCCATAAAAGCTTGGGATAAGCACACATTTGCTCAAGCTGAGACTTGCTTAGATGTGTATTCAGCTCAGTTTGCCAGACCGATTTCTACACCTTATACAATTTGCTCTATTTCAATCTGAATACACCATTATACTGAACAATCACTGTTTCTTTGCTACAGATGGAGGCCATGACATGAGGCCATGACATTGTTATATGTCAGTATGTCATAAATATGTCAATATTTATGTAACTTGGCCAAGGTTATCGTGAGACAGTATCTTTACCACCAGGAAGTCTATCTCTGTTTTTCAGTTACTGCTTGAGCTCTATGCTCCCTGACTCATAGTATCACCTGCTCTCATCATCACCCTTATGGGGTAACACCACCGGACAAATTAATTTGCTCACATTTAAGACCCCTCAACCTTCGAGGTGCTGCTTTCACTGCTCCTTGAGAAGAGGAGGTGTCTCTGTTCATCATGTGACACAGGCTTATGATTTTTTTTTTATCTCCTTCCAGCAGCTTCTCCTGCACAGACGCCTTAAATCTCTCGATGTGAATGGCTGGCCATATATTCCCTCCTCACAAAGCTCATTTAAAAGACCAGCCACTGCAATAATACCCTCTGCATTATTTAATGTGCGTGTGAGTCTGTGTGTGATTTCATCTACCTCTTCCCTACAGTAAGACTGGAGCTATAAGTCCATATATTAGCCAGATGACAGACCTGTGTAGCTTTCTCATAAATACTACTTTCAGTAACACTCGGGCCTCTTCTCCCAAAACACAGTCACACACACACACACACACACACACACACGCACATTGCTACAGCAGCCTCGGCACACTGAAGTCTCCCTTTATGAAAGATTGAGGTAAACCGAGAGCCTTCAGCAGGGAGAGCAGACTTGAGAAACAACTCAAAACTCACACTCATATCTCTCTACTGCTCGCACCGACGCCCAACTTTATCTCCACTTTTCTCCGATGAGAGTGTGTGTTCATATGTAGTCGGAGGAAAGGCTGGCCCAGGGCTTTCTAAGGCTACATCCACAATAAAAGGTTTTCATTTTAAAACAGTGTTTCAAAACAAAATCATATTAGTGTGGATGTTGCTTTAGGCTGATGACAAAAGATGTCGCCTTGGGGCCCTAACTCACCAAACCAAATGTCAGCTGTTGGTCAATATCGGGCTGTCCGTTAGCATCTGTCGCCATAGTTTGGGCAGTGTGTCCCACACCATTGCCACAAGTTGGCCCATGTCTGTTCTTTTTTGGCCAATGCAGCATGTGGACTCGATGCTGGAGACAGCAGGGCTCCGTTCAGCTTCCTGCACGAGAAGAGAAATGGAAGAGAGGAAAGCAAACAAATGACCAAAGTTGAGAGGGTGTGTTCAGGGGTAGCTTTTTGGTCGAGACACAAGTGGCGCAGCAGTCTGCTGTCATTGCCACTAGTTCTTGATATCAATGTTGTGTGTCTGGGCCATTAGGCTACATCCACACTAATACGTTTTTGTTTTAAAACACATAACTATGCTATACTTACAGTTAGCCAGCATTTTGAAACTCCTAAAACGCAAACCTTTGAAAACACTGATGACTCTTTTTAGCTTGAAAACTCCAGGGTTGCATTTTAGTCTGGACGGGATGAGACTTTGA
The DNA here is from genome assembly GCF_006386435.1 of Epinephelus moara. NCBI lineage: Eukaryota > Metazoa > Chordata > Actinopteri > Perciformes > Serranidae > Epinephelus > Epinephelus moara. The sequence continues at coordinate 31,361,790 of NC_065509.1, forward strand.
AAACAATGATGTAGACATCTATGTCCACTTCCTGATTGGATCTTATCATGTCGAGCCAAAACATTGTAGCTAGGTTTTTAATGATGTATTCTTCATGTGTGCGTACTCCTTTTCCATGGCCATAGCTCCCTCCTGTCATAGATAATTCACCTGGTGGCACAGTTAGCACTGTCGCCTCACAGCAAGAGGGTTCCTGGTTTGATCCCGGGTGTGGGAGACATGCAGGTTAACTGGTGACTCTAAATTGTCCGTAGGTGTGAATGTGAGTGTGAATGGTTGTCTGTCTCCATGTGTCAGCCCTGCGATAGTCTGGCGACCTGTCCAGGGTGTACCTGCCTCTCGCCCAATGTCAGCTGGGATAGGCTCCAGCCCCCCTGCGACCCTCAAGAGGATAAGTGGTTAGAAAATGGATGGATGGACGGTTATGCTGTGGCATGGCAACTTAAAGTAGATGCAATTAAGGCACCTTAGCTGAAAAAACAGTACCATCAGATCACTCTAAAGCGCTCCCAGCTTGGTGTTTCTTGAGGAGCACCTGGCATCTTCAGCTGGGGAAAAAAAATGCTGTGGTGGACATGTAGCCTTAGTATGAATGGTGATTATTTCTGAAATGGTGCTAAAACACTTGTATGTAGGGAGATTGTTTTCATTTTAAAACACTGTTTTAAAGTGAAAACGTGTTAGTGTGGATGTGGCCCAAAGCTTGTTTCCCAGTTTGTCAGTTCACACTGTTCTGTAAACGGCCCAGTCTCTCACAGATCATTCAGACCAATCAATTAACAAAATGAGTGTGATTGCTCTCCATGCCCACACACAGGCACTGGAATGAGCTTTGAGTGTCAGGTGGGAGGCAGTGGGGCAATCCTGGGCTACTGCTGTAATTAGTGTCTCACACTTGTGTACATACAGAATTAAAAGCTCAAGTGACTTGCTCGGCTTTTTGGCTTTTGTCTGTCTAGTACACACAGACACACAGTGAGAACAAAGAGGATGTGTAGATCACCTTGTTCCTTCCTATCTGAAAGAAAATGAGGACAACCTGATCAATTTAGCCTTGTCAGATACCTGTGTGAGTGTGCACGTTTGTGTGTGTCCCTTTTGTCTTCCTATCTGTGTATATCTGCCTATTTGTGCTTGTTATTCTGCTTGTGCTTATCTCTGTCTTTTTACTGTACATCAGAATCAGAGTAGGTGTTGATAGAAATGGATATTTCACCCTGTTGCAACTCTCACCCAATCAATGAAATGCCTCAGTTATCTTTTATTTCCTGTGTTTTTTCTCTATCTCTACAGGTTACCGTATTCGTTTGGGCTCCAGCACAGACAAAAAAGACTCCGGTCGGCTCCACGTGGACTTCGCCCAGGCCAGAGACGACCTCTATGAGTGGGAGTGTCGGCAGCGCATGTTGGCCAGAGAGGAGAGGCACCGGCGCAAGATGGAGGCGGATCGCCTCCGGCCGCCCTCCCCTCCTCCCATCGTCCACTACTCAGAGCACGAGTGCAGCGAGCTTGGAGATAAGATCAAAGGTTTGTAGACAAACATTAAACCTGCAGACAACCTGAGTGCACTCAGAGTATGCCGCCACAATGTATGCAGCCAGTAAGAGTTTGCAGCTTCAGTGGCCAACTGAACAGAAACATGGAACAGCTCTAACCATTTCACATTAGGCCTAAGACTAACAAGCCTAAATTTGCCATTGTCATTAGCCATGCTAGCGCCATGCCTTTAAGATGGCAATGTCAGTCGGTTGGTCCATACACCCTCCTCCTGCAGCTCTCTCTTATGTGCTCAAAGCCACACTCACCAGATGACCACAGGCGTATGCACTCAGTAACCTGGTGTTTCCAAGAAATTGATTTATTTAACCCTGTTTCATTGTAGAGTTGCCCTGCTCTCATTTTCTGTTTATTAGACCATAACTGAGACAAGAATTAGCAATCTAGCCACAATCGGGAGAAGCACCTTCAGTCAGCGGCTGTGGCAGCTCAAATTTAGCCAGCACAAACCCCCCCCACCCAAAGCTGGGTTTCACAAATGGTTAGTGGCCAGCAGCAGGGCGGGTTCTAACCTGTGTAACAGCAACAACAGAACGTTTGCTGATCTGGTGGGGAGTTGGGGATTTGGGTTGCTGCATCCAGTGACTTCCACCAATGATTTCTGCAACCAATAACTTCCAGAGCTGCTGCCAGTTCTCCCCTGATGAGGTGGTCTGCAGCAGCGGGGAGTGAGGTGAAGGACACACTGTACTTTGAGGCCTTAGCTAACGTTTGCTGCATAAAAAGCGACAGCTAAAGGCTAAACTATTAGCAACATTTTCTCTTCACATCTGAAACACTTCTGCAATATTGACAAGTGTATTATTGCATTTATTCTCTGGTTCTATTTTTGATTTTTCTTGTATGGGTTGCTTTGTTGAACAGCCAATAGGAATGCCCTCTATCTGAAATGACCTGTGATTGACCAAAGTTACCCGACATGGGCTACATTTTCTACAGACAGAAAACAGAGACAAGAGGAGGTGCAGAAGTCCATTTTTCTTTCAGTCCACTTCAATTACAACATGCTCAACATTTATTATGTGATTTGTGCCCAATGACGCCACAATAAAACTGCCTACCCCAGCTTTAACATGTCAAACATCACATGTGCTTGACATTAGCACATTAGCATGCAAATATTAGCATTTAGCATTAACATTCCAGCAGTTTCTGATTCTGATTCTAAACACAACCCGTCTCTTTTCTGTGTGTCGATACAGCATTGTGTGTTGGGCTCAGACCGCTGCTAAAACATAAATAACCTGCACTCAATACTGTGCCTGATGAACACACCCTATGTAGACAGAACATGCCGCTTTTACTGCGCCTCCTGTGTAGAAACAGTGTTTATCTTGTTGCTTGATGACTTAAACGATCAAGGGATTATCAAAATTGTTGCTGATTAACTTTCTGTTGATTCACTTACCAAATAATCACCTAAACCTTTCAGCTAAAATTAAAATAACACGTTCAAAATGTAACCTGACTCAGAGCATTCAAATGTGGACAACCATGCAGGGACGAAAATATGTTTAAATTGAATCTAAATTTATTTAGAGCCAGCAGCGACTGTAATCTAAACATACTTGACATTTCATTAAGTGTTCCTCAGTGTCTGCAGACTTTTTCTCATTTGAGTGTCGTATACTTCTGCTTCCTACCGAGAATTTAAAGTGACTCCATACTTGTTAATCATATTCCTTGACTGTGAGGAGTTGTGCTATAATTTGAAATATTTAAATGCTCTGTGTGGTTGAGTATAGTTCCCATCAGTGTTCAGAGCACATATAAGAAGAGGGTGGGCTGAAGGGGCCTCTGGGATGTGAGAAAATCTTGTTGAGCCATTTAAATTCTTAATGTAATCAAACCTCCATGGCAAGAGATTCCTTGTTGATCCCCAGTGACATTCTTGTCCTTTCTCTCTTTACTGTAACATTAAAACTAGGAAGGCGCTCACTCTGAAATAGCTGAAGAGATCCACTAGATCTGGAGTGGAAGGTAGATGCCTTCAATTTTTATTCATGTCTTCTAACTGGCTACTTAACAACCACCACTGTCAGAACTGTGGAGGAAAGGTCAATGTTTTTCATTTTCTAGTGATTACACCGACTTTGATTTGATTGCTCAATTCACACATATTTTGGAGTCAGTTTGAATAAAGAAATGAAAGCATGGCAGAACAAAATTAATTGAGAAAAGTTAGTGGATGAGTTCCCAGGAAAATAATATTTTTGCAACACCATTTACTGGGATGTTTTACAGATTTAGATTTTTTTTTTTCTTGCAGCTGTTCACAGGGATTCTTTTGGTTGTTTACTCAATGACACACTCTGCAGTATAGTATCTCTTTGTCTGGTAGAATTGTTATGGTCGGGATAGTTTTCTGCAAATTCAAAGTTACTATCCCATCTGTTCTTTGTCAGAATAGCTTTGACTTATGGATGGATAGAAAAACACAGCCAAACAAAGAGGCCAGAAGTTTTCTAATGGGGTATTTATTTCTGATAAACCAAGTAATAAATTCTTGTATTTCAATTTGTGTATTTATGCTTGGGTAATGCCTCAGCTGAAGACCCATTAAATGAGAATCTGAATCCATCTGGCCTCTGGCCATTGTCAGTGATCGAATACCACTAATATTCCTCCAGATTGTCTATTAATAATGCCGCTGCAGGGAGCCATGTATTATGAGACCCGTGTCTGCCTATAAACAAACAGGAACACCTCAGGGATTCATGAGATAACACCTTGATTCAATATCTGTTGCTGTGATAGATCATCATTCATGCAAGCAGTGTGATGGACCCCACTGTGTGCCTGTGTGTGTGTGTGTGTGTGTGTGTGTGTGTGCCTTTGAGAGAGACAGAGAGAAATTGAGAGCATCTGCAGAACGCAGCTTAAATAAATATAAACCTCCCCAGCTGCTCGATCTGTAAAGATGCTAAGTAATGTTTATGTGTGTGTGTGCATGATGCATGTGTTTTGCGCACTGACGTCTACGTGTGGGAGCGTGTTCCCTCCTGTGCTCCTCCGACTCGTAAGCAGCCCAGCGAGGCCGTAGAGGACAGGACAACCACGGTGGAATAATAACAATAGCAATCAATAAAGTCTCCTGACATCATCTGATTATTCACCAGACAAAGCAGGAGTACTGCTAAACAACCTGAGCTTTGTAAACAGTAGCTATATAAAACCATACTCACCTTTTCTGTAGACACTTGGCGAGGGTTGTTTACCGGAGATATTTATAGGAAAGACAGGAGTTGATTGATTTTACCCTGACACTGTTCTTCTTATTTAACCTCCTGCTCTTTTATGCTCAGCGTATAGATATGATAATTTGTCTCCTCGATCATTTATGTAATCCATTCGCTTCCTTTCATGGCAATAAGTTCTTGAAGTTATTTTCATCTCATCATCTTCATGTCCTCATTCTTTCTCCGGAGACACTTGTGTGTACGACCTGGAGACAAACCAGCAAACAACTCCAATAGATGTTGCTACGACAGCTACGACAAACATTAAAGTAATGTACACACATTAATTACATTGAACTTCAGCCATTGAGATGATTTTTACCACTTGTCCTCCTTCGTGAAACACTTTTCTTGTGCGTACGTTGTGAAATATTTTCCTTATTTTAGCTGATGTTGAACTTGTTGCCTCCTGCATGTTGCTGATCATCAAATGGTTCCAGAGTAAATCTGCAGAGGCAGCTTTTCTTTGCTCCTGATGACCCAAACTCTTTCCTTCTGTCACCTTTTTGGCCAGGCAAAACTTTAGTTGGCAGAGGCTGCTCTGTTATTGTACTGCTGTGTTATCGATTTTGGCCACATTTCTTTTTCTCCTTTCCTCCTCCCCCTTTTATTTAACTTTCTACGTTCCTCCTATCTTGTGCAAGTGTCTGAGAGTAACCTTACTTGGCCCTCTGTCATTTAATGTAAAGTCCCACGCCAAAAAAATCTTGGTGTAATCTTTGATTCTGGTGTAAAATTTAATAAACAAAAACTCAGTTGTCAGCACTAGCTTCTGCCATCTTAGGTTACTTGCAAAATTAAATTTGTTCCTGCCAGTGAGAGATTTGAAGACCTGGGGCGCCCACTAGCTCATCTGGTAGCGCAGGTGCCCCTTGTTCAAAGGCTGTGTCTTTGCCGCAGTGGCCACAGGCTCTAACTCATGGCCCTTTGCTGCATGTCATCTCTCCCCTGTTCACACTATAGCTGTTCCACTGAATAAAGACTAGAATATACTATACCCCAAAAAATATTTTAAAAAAGATTGGGAAAACTTAAAGGGATAGTGCACCCAAAAATGAAAATTCAGCCATTATCTACTCACCCATATGCCGAGGGAGGCTCAGGTGAAGTTTTAGATCAATTATGTGTTTTTTTTTTGTGGACGTTTTAATCTGGGGCGCCGTCAGCCTGCATTAGGTGGAGTTGTGCTGCTACCCACTCTCCCCTGGGATCTCCGCAAGTGTTGTGAGGACTCTAAAACTTCACCTGAGCCTCCCTCGGCATATGGGTGGGTAGATAATGGCTCATTTTTGGGTGCACTATCCCTTTAAGTCCACGTTTTATTCCCCCTACCCTCAATTATTGAAATTCCCTCTATGTAGGAATCAGTCGGTCAGCCCTATCTGACCTGCAGCTTGTTCAGCATGCGGCAACACTTCTCACTGCTACCAGGAAGAGAGAACATATCTCCCTTTACTGGTCTCTCTTGACTGGTTACCAGTGAAGTACAGATTAATGTAGGAATTCTTTTACTTGTCCTTAAAATACTGCATGGACTAGCACCAGGTTACATCTCTTAACCACTCGTCCCCCTATTCCACCTCCTGACCCCTCAGATCTGGTGACCAATCACTGCGCTCCATTCCAGGCACTCAGATAAAAAACAATGGTGTTGGAGCCACAATAACATTCTTTGTATTTGTTTTGGTTCATGTTTAACTAATAGTGACTACATGTAAATAGATGCAGTTTTGTTGTTTGTACACGGGGTGGTGCATGTTGTTTATGAAATAGCGATGATGTGAAGGTGATGAAGGAGACTCCGCCGACACCGTCTTGCTTGTATAGAAAGGTTTATTACAAGAAGTCCAGCATCAAATCAAGCACCTAGGATTACCTGAGAGAGGGTTCGAAGCCAATATGAACTGCTCTAAATAACAGCTCCAACTACACTGATTATATAGGTTGGTTGTTCTTGTAAAAAGTGAGACAAAATGAAACAGATGACAGAGAGACACCCTAGATGGACTTCACCAATCCTTGACGTGGGCCATAAATACCCTCTTGACCTGGGCCATAAATACCTTCTTGACCCTGGGCCCCTAACTGGGCCCCTAACTGATCATCAGACCCAGGACGTCACGTACCATGTAGAACTTCAGATACTACATGCACTAGAGCAGGAAAACAGAGGTAATGTAGGTAAGGTGCAGGTGATGAGCAGCAGGTGTGTCACGGCCGGGGTAAGCAGTTTTTGACCATGTGAAGTGTGGCTGCATGAAGAAACTGGAATTGATGAATAGAAGCTTGGACACTTAACTGTTGAATGGACACTAACCTGTGACTGACTCTGAAACTGTTGAGTAGAAACCTACCTGAGATGAATTACGGACAGACATTCTTTTAACTGTGTGAAGGTGAGCACGTGAAAATAAATGGGTCACTGCACTCAAAGAAATCTGATAAATTGGATGTTGGTTTATAGCTGAACACACGTCAGAAAAGTTCTCCCCGTTCACCCCTCAGAACCTTAAATGTAACGTTCTTTGCTGAAAGACGAAAGACGAACACAAAGGTGTTCAGGCATTTTCAGTTGTCGGCCCTAAAATGTATATAGAACAAAATGATGAAGCGATGACATTTTAATATTCAAAAGGTTAAAGGTCAACTTCACTGTGACATCATAATGTTCTATTAACAACATTTTTCTAGGGGCTATTAGGCGATCACTCAACGTCATATCTCAGGAACAGGAAGTGAGACATTTGGTCAGATACAGAAATGGTGACACTAATTTTGGGTGTGCTGATCATATAGATTTCCTGTGCTGCAGGGGGGTAAGATGTGTGTGAAGCACCCATATTTTTATGAATATGGATGAATACTGTAAGTGCAGGTTGACTGGTTCGTAGAGTTAGACAACCATGAGGCCATAATTCTAGTTTTAAAATGTGCTCTTTAAATAAACCTGACTTGCCTTGACTTTCTTATGTAGTCTCCTTTCTCCTTGACTTCTGCCCAGACTTTTTATTTATCTATTTTTATATAACCTTATTTTTTTACCAGAAGTAAAAGACTTACTGAGATTAGAAAGCTCTTTCCAAGAGTGTCCTGACAAGACAGGCAGCATCACAAGTAACACAGTTGCAGACATATAACAAACGTATAACAATTTAAAAAGGAAACAATGAATAAATTACAGACTTACAAGACATCAAAAAAAATTCTTCAAACATAAAAAACATCTACAGACAGATGTGCCCTCGTCCAAGTCATTTAGAATCATCTAAAATGAGTCCAATGAGACCAGCTCCCAAATATTAATATTCCATAGCAACTGTTTAAGGTATAGGTGGACAAGTCACACCATCTAACCCGTACATGCAGAGAGCAGTGTATGCTGCTGATAGTAAATATACTGAGGCAAATTTTCTCTTTATCTCACCACACTCATATTGACCCAGACTTCATCTCCTCCCTTCTTCCTTAGATGACAACAAGTTTCCCGAGGCGGTACATGTGCTGTTGACCTGGCTGGAAAGAGGTGAAGTCAACCGCAGGAACGCCAACAACTTCTACTCCATGATCCAGTCGTCCAACAGCCACATCCGGCGGCTGCTGAGCGAGAAGAGTCAGCACGAGAAGGAGGTGGAAGAGGCCAAAGACAAGTTCAAGACGGCGATGGTTACCATACTCGCTCAGTGTGAGTCCTCTCAGCACAGTCACACAGTGCATGTATATGTAGTTTAAGATGTCACTGGGTCAGTAGCTTCATGTGAGTTTACGGTACAACTCACCTACCATAGAGCATGTATTAGTTTGCCTTTTTTAAAAACATTTTTTTAAATGCAGTTTACATGCAAAGGGCAATGCGACCCATAATCACATTTCCTTCTGCCCCTCCCACGCACATTTACCAGCAAGCGATTCATGTCGCATCACCAGCAGCAACATTTACTAACAACACACAAGTCACATCAGTGAAAGTGTCTTTGCAAAAAGCATCATCTTTTAGTTTACAAAGCATAGCATCACAACTTTTTAAATTTGGTTGGTTAACAGCTTCACAGCTGTATTTAATGATCAGCAAGAGACCAGTCATCTGACTGACCTATGACTACAGGCAGTTCCAATAATCATGCTGTGATTAAAATTTTAAAAAGCAAATACTTTTCCACTATTTGAAGGTCATCGGATCACAAAAAGACCCTCGTTTGTTTGCCTCGACAAAAGATGCAATTATTGCCACACTGTAGCACCACCACACTAACAAAACAGATCAAAATAAAAAAGATCACACTGAAATTACTGGTGACACACTTTACATTCATGAGCAAGCCTTTGAAATTTTATTTGAGCAGGCCGAGCCATTTGGGGACCAAATAAAAGGATCTTTGATTTTAACTAATGAAGCTTTTATGTCTCACTTCACAGTTCATGCTTGTGTAAAAGGGGAAACTCAGGACAAGTGTCATAAAAGCTTTGACCACCATGTGTGACAAACTGTAACTCTAGTACACTTAACAGTTATCACACCAAATGTCTGTACAATCTCCTGTCAGATACCACAGAATTACATTATAGTCAGGGGGGACATATTCACCAACAACTGTTCCAGGTTTTCATTAATGTTAGACTTTACTGCATCTCCAGTGAACAACACTTGGTGGCTATGAACACCATTTACTGTTTGTGCTCTGTATTCAGAGATGTTTTGTTCCTATTTGCCTCATGATGAAGGACAAATTGTGTCTTCACATGGAAAATTGGCCACCAGTCACAGAAACAGGATATTACCCGGGAGCTCACAGGTTAAGGAGCGTGCAGGCTCTTTGAGTGCGTCCCTCTCAATCACACATACATGAACTCGGTAAACAATTTCTCGTATGTCACAGCCCCCCGGAGAATAGCGCACCATCCAGAAGAATTTACCATTCGGTTATTGCTATACTTGGGTAACAGGTGCAATCGACCACGCTGCACTGCAGTAATTCCCATGACACTCTGCAGTCTGCCGTTTTATCACAGGTCACCGCTCTGTACACGGCATATCAAATGCTCAAATACCCAGAGAGAAATACCATGACATAAATACGCTCTAACCCACACATTTTCACACATACACTTACCAACATACTCTCCTTCACTCAGTCTCTCACACACACACACACACACACACACACACACACACACACACACACACACACACAGAAAGCGAGCAGTACTTTGCATTAATGATAAATACAGCATAAAAACATGTATAAATTATGTATAAAAACAGTATTTTTGCAGGACACATACAGTGTTTCAGGTTAAATTGTGCTAGTAAAGACTGACTAAGACAAAAATAAACTTGAGGCAGATGATGTCTTCCTGATGGCAGATGTAAAATTAAGCACACAAGAGTGGGCTGTAATGACTTAAGCCATACTTTCATTACTGCTATGTCTGCTGCTGCTGTCTCCAGCCAAAGCAAAGGTGTACTGGCTGTTTATGACCAAAACACATAGACATAAGAAGAAACTAGAGACGTGCACTCAGTAGAGTTAAGATCTACGCCAGACGGCTGCTCGAGCTGATCGCGGCCACTCCAGATAATTCTTGTAATTTCAGCAGGCTCGCCGGAGCGCATTTCAGAAGCATCCCAGAATCTGATAAAATACATGCCTCATCTTTTTTTGATGGAGCCGCCGCGTGTTGCACAGAGCAGATGGAGTTTTTCCGCTAATAGGCACTGTATGTGAAATATAGATACAATATAATTATGGGGATGGATGTATTTTTAATGACTGAGACACAGCCAGAAATCTTTGATTCATGTTGTTCATGGCTGGACTTTTGATGGTATTAACTTTGTCTGCAGGATACAGCACAACAGAGTCGGAAATAACAATAAACACAATTAAAACAGACAAAAAAAAGAAAATATTCAGATACATACACTACTTACTTATTATAGAAGTGGAAATATCAAAGAAAAATGACCAAAGTAACACAATCTCCCGGTCTACAACATTGAGCCGACAAAATGATCCACCTCCCCTTAGTCAAGATGGCGACAAGGATAACAAAACGAGGAGGTAATTCATCTTGTATTGCAGCGTATTGTGCCGAACTTTATTGGATTATAACATATGGGGTATGGAATTATTCTGCAGATGCTCAGGTTCAAAATTAGGCCAAACTTTTCTATGGATGTCAGTTTGTGAGTCATGACGAAGGCCAAAATTTGGCCTGCAACAGACGGCAAGGCTTGTTGTTTTGAGCTGAGCAGATTTCTGGAAAGCCTGCTGCCCCTATGGGCCTCTTAAGAGAAGTGAGGAGTCACCAGTCATTCAGTTTACAGGGATAAGATAATCTGGTGTTTCCTCTTATTCTGAAAAGTACAATATTTCTTCTTAGCCTTGTACATGACTATGAAAACGAATATTCCACTAATATTCCCGTTTACATGCAGCTGTGCATTCTCAGATCAAGGTGCCATAACATGTCCTTTATCATGTCAAAATATAAATGAAGAACAGCTGGAGCCGCTTGTCTGTTTGCCTCTTTGCATCAAAATAGGCTTTTTTCAAAACTACCTACCGGTGGCGGACTTGTTCGACCAAACACAGTCTCCCTCTGTCATTCCGTCAACCACCTTCTTGTAAAGGTTGGTGTTGCAATATTTGGGCATATCCAAAAACCTGTTGATATCCAAGTCTTTCATAATGTTTAACAGTAGGTGTGTTTCTCTATCAGACCAGAAATGTGCACTTTTCTTTTAGGCCTGCATCTCTGCCCCAGCCTTGCAAACATTTGGCGAGTTGGTTTGTGTACAATCCATTCATGACAACACACAGAGCCCTGGTAAACAGGCAAGAGGCAGTGTGAGATGCATATTCTGAATGCACTGTATACATGTCCACATAATGGTATTAAAAGCCGATAATATTTGCATGTCCTACATGTCTTCATTGGAAAATGCTAAATTTGGAGAAAGGCCTATTTCAGAAATATACTTTACACATGACCGTATCAAATTCAGAATCGTACGCAATGATGGTATAAACCAGTCAATAGAACAGGTTTTCCAACATTTGTGAATCACCACAATGACGAGAGGTCCTAGAGCATACAGTCATCTAAGGTAGTGGTTCCCATCTGGTCCAGCCACAGGGTCCAGATTTCTCCTTAGTCATTGGTTCAAGGTCCACACAGTTTGATACATTAAGCATCATGCTTGTGTTTGGCCATCTAGTTTGCTGTCTCTGTCAAGTAGCTGTCGGTTAGTCACTCACTCTACAGCAGAAAACAGCACCTCATAATATCAAATTGGATGGAACTAACTGTTGTAGAATATAGGTATAAAGCATTCATTTTTATTCAATAAGATACAGTTTATGATAAATTACTGTGTTACGTATATTGTATGGACAGATCTTTGGGGATATATGGTTCGGTCTTCTACCCTTTATCGCTTGCATTCATTCAGATTTTTTTATTTTACGCAGCCCTTCTGAACACTCAACACTATGTTCCCTTTTTCCATTTTGTCTGATGCATTACAATATCTTCAACATGTGTTACATGACAAAAGGCACAATAAACTATGAATGGCGAGCTGAACAGCAGAAAACAACAACAGAGAGGATCTGTCCTCTGAGATCCTTGATGCATATTTATTAGCTGGCTTGTACTGCATACATTGTGCTGGTTTCAAAAGGGCAGATTGAAGTTGGTAACAACCTCCCAGAACTTTCTCTTTCTTTGCTTCTGTCTCATTGCATGTCTCTATTTCTCTCTGTCAGTCACCTTCACTCTCTTCCTTTCTGTGTTCCTCCCTCATTAAAGGCCATCCACATCCAACACAATAATCCATACAAACACTTATTTCTATTCATGAGTTTGTCTTTCGCTCGCCGTAGTTCCCACCCATACAAATGCCAGCGCCGAGATTGGTCTCCCATGAGGCGGTTTTATACCCCACACCTGTGAAGAAAAGACACATCCGTATTTACCGGGCTCTGCTTTTGTCAGAGGTGGCTATTGAAGGATATGATATTATAGACATTCTCAATGCTGTCACCTTGAAGAGAATTACCTTTAGTGAAAAGCTCTTGACATTGTTGAGCCTGTTTTGATTGTTTTAAGTAGTCTGTTTACTGAATGCTGTAGCAACAAAACATGTGATCCAATGTCATTTTTCATCTGCTAGCAAAATGTGACATAGGTGGGACAAGAGATCATGCAAAGACAAAAAAACAGAGTCCACACACTAGACGAAGCTCCCATAAAGAACGGAATTACCACAGAGGTGGCATTTCCAATTTCATGCTCTTCATCGGAAAGACATTCCACCAAACACTTTCGGTATGGTACTATTGGAACCAAAAGTAACCCTTCAGACATGGTACCTAGACCCTAGTGTTTCCACTGCAAACAGTACTCTAAAATGTGGGCGGGGTTGTTGTCACTCACTGCTCCGACCAGCACTTACTGTATTTCCTCATTACCGATGACACAGATGGAAGTCTGCACCTCACAGCTCCACCTTTAGTACCAGATCCGGTGCTAGGTACCCTAACAGAGGGGTAACACTACACAATGTTTCCACTGGTACCATACACATCTTTTCACAGTGGAAACGGAAAAAATGCATACCAAACTAAACCATACCGCACTGCTCAGTGAAAACGGGGCTTTAGTCTAGAGTGCAGACTCTATTTTCTGTCTAAGTTGGATTTCCACCATAATTTGGTTAGCTGACAATATTTCCTGCCCCAAAACAGAACAAGCAAGCATTATTCATCAAAGGAGTCCTGTGTATTGGCACCACCATTAGGCTGTCCAGAACTTGCCACTGCCTTGAAGGCACTCCCCCATTTGACAAAGTGCTGATTTCCTATTCCCCACCTGTTTCTGCTAACTGGTCAGGGAATACGAGACCTTATGGCTGTGTCCCTGTTAGCAGGGAAAATGAAAAACCTGACCAGGAGTATTGCTACTACCACAGTCTGTGTCGTGGCCCTAACCACAGCTAGTTTCTGACATGTCTTGCTAGGCTCGACTGCCTTCCATCAAAAACATAGGGGAGGTCTCCTGGGTGCTTCTCTCTCACCAGAGGGATTGTTTCACCACTCAGTGCTCCAGGAGAAGAGGAGGAGGAAAAAGCCCGGTTAAAGCATCCTCTTCCTCTGTTGTCTGAGCTTTACACCCATCCCTCTGCCATGGAAGACAGGTTGTTCTGCTTTGGATTTGACCTGTATGCCCCCTTTCTGGCTGCAGCCAAGGCAGAACTCACCAGTGGGGTTGGGCACTACTTCTGTATAAACAGTTGGGTAATCTGCAATTTGTTCATTTTGTTGCAGTTGGATTTTTGTTTTTTCTGCCAATGTTTTGGACACTTAAAGTTCTCAAAGGAAATCATTTTAATTGATGTCTCCTCCAGCCGACATGTTTTCTGTCCTCTTAAAACTAGCCAAGAGTCATACTGAAGTAGTTTTGTCTATTCTGAGTCATAAAATGAACCATTTTCCCTCCCTGTGTGTCTCTTCACATCCAGGCTTCTTCTAGGCAGTGTACACAACAACAAAGATAAAAATCTAACTTACCAATTGATTGATCTGCCCTTCTTTATAAAAAATATCTTAAAAAAAAAATCCATTTTAAATTTATTTACTTTATTTAACCCATAGTTAACCAGGTCCTGTTGAGGTCAATGATCTCTTTTACAAGGGAGACCTGGCCTAGACAGCAGCACACAAAACCTTACGGCCAAACAACCACACAATAGAAAACATAGAAGATATACAGTAGCATGTAGAAATATTAGAACACCTACGCACAATGACAAGACCCAACAGACTCGTTCATCCTTGTACTTATGGCAGTTTTAAAGCCAGGAAGAGGGACCAGTTCACCTAGTTTCAAATCCTTTTGAAGGTTATTCCAAGTGAATTAAAGTTTGTGTAGTCCACAGTGTCCGCCATGTTGCACCACCATTTTTGTACAGTAACCCAGAACAGATACACCAAACACGAGGCCTTTTTAAATAGGAATTGTGCAAATTTGCAGGAAAGCCCAATCAGTCTTTTTTCAGCATTGGCAGTATAAAAACAAAATTGGTGAGTGCGGCAAAATGCCGCCTACCTACTCTTGTTTATACAGAATGCGCCTTTTTCGGGGCAATGGGGGGCATGAGCAAGTAACAAAATGTGTAGCTCAGCGTGTGATGTAAACAGTGACGTGGGAGGGAAGCTGCGGCTAGTCAGGCGGCGATTCTCTCGTAAATCGGCCCGTTCTTCACCGTCCCCATCATCTGACGGTTAATGGCCTCTTCGTTTGTGAGGGCAAGGAAGGCGCGCAATTCCTTGTCTCCCCAGATGCCCATCTTTACTGTGTCTGTCAGGTTTGCATTTCCCTCTTGCTACTATCTGCTCGCTAATTCCTGCTATCAGCTGTTTCCTGTTTATCCACCGCCAGTGGCTCGCACGTGTGGCATCATCAACAGCTCCTCCCACAAGTCATCAACAGCCCCTCCCGTTGTGGAAGGCCACCTCGGTCTGTTTAAACTAAAAGGGTTCTGCCAATATGACTACCCTACGAGGCGGAAAATTGGGCGCCTCAGATCAACTCGCCACTCCGCCTCAGTGTGTATAAACGCTCGCAGCTGGCCGGCAAAATGGCCCAACATTTGCGGAAAATCTGGCAGTATAAAAGGGGCTACTGGCTCTAGATGGGGCCATTTGCGCTTTCACATCAGCCACCGTAGTAAGCAGCTTCCTCCGGTATGAGCCGAACAGTGATAGAAAAACATAGATCTTTGACATTAAACTGATTTTTTCAGTGTTTTTACCAGTTTAAATCACCTGGCGCGTTGATTCTGGAGAGAAAGAGGCCTCTGTGGCTAATTTGGCTCCCACTAAAAACTTTCTGAATGTCTAAGTCTTAAGTTATGAGAGAAAGCTTGAGCACACATTATCAGGTACTGGGCTAGTGAAATAGCGTTGGAGAAACACTGATTTATAACATGAAACTGCTTTATACAGTGTTTTTACTATGTAATCACCAGGTCCGTTTGTTTCTGAGAGTTAGAGACTTCTGAGGATAATTCAGCTCCTGGTAAAAACCTCCTGAACAATGAACACTGGAGGAATCCTAACCAGGAGTTCGCATGGCCACCACAAAGTTTTAGCTGGTTGCAATCTGCAATCCTCACAGCTAGATGCACCTAAATCCTACACACTGCTCCTTTAAAGTATATAAGACTTTATTTCGGTCAGACCTCAATTTATATTGTGTTCACTAGCTTGTTTGATTAATAATACACATTTTTAATTATGAAGCACATTTAAACACACAGAACATTCATACTGCCAGTGATTGACAAAAAGACAAAGCAGTAGGTTGCTCTTGTCCACCATTCCCCAAGAAGTTGCCTCCTGATCTGCTGTATGGAGGGTTACTACTCCTGTTTTTAGTCTGTTGAGAGGTGAAGCTTCAATCATGTGTCCCATTGTTTGCTCCTCTCCACAAACACATAGTGGGTTTGTGCTGCTCCCCTATCTGTGATCACTGGCCAAGCAGGGGCCGTGGCTGTTCCTGAATCTGCTGAGGGTTGATTTTGTCTTGCTGGGAGGTTGTTGTCAGGGACCTGTTGAATGCAGTCTGACACCAGATGGTTGTTTAAGGTGTCCTCAGACTGCCATTCCTTTTCCCAGGCAGATTGGGTGGAAAAGTTGACTTGTGGGGTCTATCGACCAATGAAACTAAAGTAATCTGAAAATAAATGTAATATTAATACTAACACCTAATACACACACACACACACACACATGCTTAGATACACACATTTTCCAAGGTTTTACTGTAGTGTCTTTTATAACAGCCTCTATATTCGCTCATAATATAACCACGATCACCTTGGAGGGAAATGACAATGTCAATACACCATAATGTAGCCCTGAGCTGATGCAGTCTTAACCCTGAACATATTAATAGTAGGCAGGATGTATGATGTGATGGTGGTAAGATGAGTGGAGTTCTACGGCAAGCTTGTAGTTTCATAATGTTATTGCATTGAGTGATGGAGGGATTCGTTTTAGATGACATGCTGACTTCACCGTCCTCAGCTGTAGTGGAAGACTATCAAATCATTTTCATGTTTTCATGTTCTGTAACTCATGGGTGGATTATGAAACAATGGGCCCCTGGGCCCAGATATACAAAAGGCCCCACTACCTTTCCTACAGAGGAGCAAGACACAAAGATGTTGTTGTTTTGCATCTCTGTTGCTGTGATGCAACTTCTTGTAGTTTTGTGTCTCTGTGGTCATTTTTTTGTCTCTTTGCAGTTCCTTTGCATCTCTATGTGGTCTTTTTATGTCTCTTTTGATCTTTTTCTGTCTCTTTGCAGCTCCTGTGCATCTTTGTGTGGCCTTTTTGTGTCTCCTTTTCCATTTTCCATCTCTCTTTTGATCATTTTCTGTCTCTGCATCTCTGTGTGGTCTTTTTGTGTCTCTTTGCGGTCACTTTATGTCTTTTTGCGGTCTTTTTGTGTCTCTTTGTTGTTATTTTATGTCTCTTTTAATCATTTTGTGTCTCTTTGCATCTTGTTGTGGTCTTTTTGTGTGTCTTTGCGGACACTTTGTGTCTCTTTTGATCGTTTTCTGTCTCTTTGCAGTGCCTTTGCATCTCTGTGTGGTCTTTTTGTGTCTCTTTGTGTTAATTTTATGTCCCTCCCTGGTCGGTGCATGATAATTTGGGTGAGATTGTACAGGTGAAGGTTAGGGTGGCCCTAACACTTTGGGCCTGTGCCTGGTAGGCCCATTCAGTAGTCCATCAATGCTGTAACTTGATGACACCATAAGTGAAAACATTAGCAGCATCTACCGGCCCCTAAACAGCATTTTACATTTTGCATCAGTGTAAATTTGCAGACTTAAATATAGCCTCCAAAATACTACGATGGAAGGGAGGCAGCCAGTCAGCAAAAAACGTTTAAAAAAAGAGAGAGACAGAGTTTATCTTGGCATCTCATGAATGCTGAAGTATTTATGATTCTAAATTAATGCCTGCTGGCCTGGACCGAAATCCCAAAAGTCATTTACTACAGGTGACTAGATTAAAGATTGATAACAGAGTGACTCGACATCAGTTCGCTGCCAAATAGCAGAATATCTACAAAAAGAAAATATCTTTTTTTCCATCTGCTCTTATTGCTTTGTTGGTTGGGTTTCTTTAAAAAGGCTTTTAGGCTGAAAACACTGTTTGCATCGCAGATATGAGGATGATTTGCATAATTGCACTAGATCTGTGAAATAACTGCTGTGACTGAAATAATAAGAAAGGAACTGACTGTATATATGTAGGTATTTATTTTGATTTGCTTTTGTCTGCTGCAGGTCTCACTAGATAATCAGGCACCAGACATGAGATAAACTTTCAAAGACTTTCATTATTCATATATATTTTTGTCTTAAATGTCATCACTATTTTTGTCAGTCTAATGTGAGCTGCATGTTCTCTTGTCACTCCTCTGTAAGCTTCATTATAATGAAGCACATTCAACAAAGTGCATCTGAGCAAACAACAATCGATGTAAGCTGTGTGTTGCCTTACTGTATGACAAACAAAACCAATCACAAACACTCAAAGGCACATCTGCCTCTGAGAGTATTGTTACAGAACAAGATGACAGAGACTTCATTTTAACGTTTGGCTGGTAAACATTTTGAGCATTATGTCCTATATCTCAAATGACTCCCAAAATTAGACCCAGATTTCCTATAAACTCTTTTGCTTTGTGTCACACTGAGGACGTTGCTTCTTTGGCTAAAAGTTTTCTTCTACGCCTCGGGGAAGACAATAAACATGATGGAAGTGTTTTGTTGTTTTTTCATTTGCTTTTGAGTCAACCTACCATCTGCTAGTGCCAAAAACTCTGTAAGCTTTCATGCAATTTGCACACAAAGAACAACATCCTATTTCCAATTTTAGTCCCTCCTCACACCATAGAACTGCAAATTTAGATGGATTTAAAACCGCAGTTCAGGGGCCAGTAGATGCTGCTAATGCTTTCGTTGATGCTTCATCAAGTTACAGTACATAATATTTAGAAGTTAACCTGAAAATTGTTTGATAATGCAACACTTAGCGTTTAAAACAACAAATACCAGGCAGTGGTTTATTATCCGAAACATTCTCTTCCAATAAAATAGTTTCATTTTCAAGTAGCCAGTTTTTGCTCTCAGTATTTTTTCCTAAGAAACGAGGGATCTCTCATGGGCCCTACTATTACAACCAGCCTCATGAGAAAACAACCATTTCTGTGTCTGCGATAATTGCACCATTTTAAGATAAGTGCTGTGTAGAATTCTGTTGGACAGAGTATTAATTATTGGTGTGCGCAGGCTAGAAGGTAAAGAGTATTAGAAATCTTTATGTCAGTAGATGGTACAGGGCATAGGATCACAACACAGTGAAACATGTTGTTTGCTTCTCCTCTTCTTGCATTAATACCTCACTCTGCTATAAATTATATAATATCATTAAACTTTAAAGAAACCAGAGAATCCCGCACATGGTTTCTTCACAGTCAAGACTTTTTGATCCTACGCATCTGTCAAGAAGACTTCTTACGGTATGCGAACCATGCTGAAATAATATCATCAAAAGCACATACACCTGACCCGATCAAGACAAGATGAGGAAATACATATGTAGTGTAGGATTGGAAGAGTTTACGACAATTTTTATGATGCTTCAAATCAGTTTAAAATGCACTGAAATGAGTTCCAGTGGGACTCTGTGTCATGCTGTGTGTCTTTGTATGTGTTAACAATGACAAGAACATTTGACACAGGTTTGAAACATATAATACTATAGACATGGTTGTTTTCCCCAGCTGACTTCATTGTTTCACTCCTGCCCTTTTCCCTCTTTGTTCCTCCTTCTTTTGTCCTTCCCTACATCTACACATTTCTTCCTCATTCCAGTTGAACAGATTGTGTCTGTATTCCACGCTGCTTCCAAACAAAAGGCATGGGACCATTTCTCCAAAGCTCAGCGGAAGAACCTGGATGTATGGCGCACGCAGGCTGAGGTTGGTACTTCAATAGTCCTTCATTTTTTATTGCTGCGTCTAAAAGCACATATGGCATAGTGATGCAGTGGTTAGTATTTTCGCCTCACAGCAAGCGGGTTCGAACTCTTGAGTGGGCAAGCCCTTCTGTGTGGAGTTTGCATGTTCTCCCTGTGTCAGCGAGGGTTTTCTTCAAGGTACTCTGGCTTCTTCCCACAGTCCGAAGACATGCATGTTAAATGGTGACTCTAATAGGCCTCATATGGCATGGGAATAGGGAATATGCATGTTAACGACTGTGAAAATTAAACCACATCTAACTGCAGCAGAGTCGAGATAATATGATGAATAATCAGTGTGAATGGAAAGGCCCATGATCAGATGTAAATATCCAGATAAAATATCTGAATACAGATCAGGGGTGTAAATGGGTTTCTAAAGTCACAGGCTTCTGAATGAGGTTTTGGTCTTGTTGTTTTGATGCCTTTCTGCTGCTCTAAACTGTCTCACCACTCGCTGCCTGCTGTCATTTATGGACCGACAGGAAAATAACTGCATTTTTGCATGTTTTGTTTGGGCCGGAAATTGAGGTGATCCATCTCATCATTTTTTCAGAAACTGACAGGGCTTTGCTTTTTTTCATTATTATTTGATGTCAAACAAATGCCACATTAATTATGGTGAAGACTTGTGTTTAATGGAGTCTGTGTTGTTTTTAATAGAGAGTGCCGCATTAGGCGTAGATCTAATTGGTGAAGTTTTGATCTGCTGAGAGTCTCTTAATGCCTGGGTGTAGAAAGTGTTGGGTTAGGGCTGTAGTCAACACACACAGACACACACAGTTTCGTGCACTCACAGAAACACTGCGTACAAAGTGTTACATCCGCGCACAGAAAACACACGTCATTGCAAATCAAGCTTTGTCACAGCATGTTGCTGAAACATTTTCTCTGCTGAATGTCAATGAGGCCCTATTCTTTGTGAATATTCATGTACAGTATCAAAAGAGAATAGCGTTCATTCTGCTCCATCCCCTGCAGAACTATGAAAATGCTAATACGTTTCCAGAAATAGATCTATGACATTAACAAGCATTCAGAACCACTGCTGGGAGCTGTCCACATTAGAGTGTTGATACATTAATCACACTTTACACTTTAACCCACGAATATTGATTTGCTGTTAGGCGGAGCACCGTGCCTCTACACACTGTTGTCAACTCCCCAGTGTAATGACAGTAGCCTTTGCATCAGAGGTTTTAGCGCGCAGGGTGAGTGTATGTTCAGATCCCAGTGTTTGCCACCGCTGCTGTCGAAAAGCCTCCCGTGTTCAACATGAGTATAAATCAGCTCCTGAATTATTCTAGGTGCCTCAGTCAGGCTGGGTGTTGTTTCCATCACTGTATCTGTAATAAGACAAACTGCCTCACCATCTGTACGCCACACAGACTGCAGCAAGTGTAAAGCTATAACTCCATCACAACACGATTTATACTTAATGGTTTTGTTTCCTAAATGAAGCAAATCAAAATCCAATAAGCCACTGTTTATTTCTCCTCTTTACTTCCCTTGCTCTATCTCCGTAAACATATCCATCCTTTAAAGCATGCTGTTTTCTTTTAATCAAAAAGTACCTCTACTGAGATAACTGCTTTTATTCTCTATATCAAACATCTATGCTTTTAGAGGCAAATTGAGTTTTTGAATAAAGTACATTTAAAGTTTTTGTAAGGCACTGTTGTGATTATCATTAACACTTTCCAAAGATTAAGAAAAAATGTAAAAGAGTATCCATTATAACTTCAACTTTAGCAAAACAGTAATTTGGGTCATTTTTGTCCATCTTTGATGTCACCATTTTGATCCTGACTGAAATATCTCAACAACTACTGGATCAATTTCCATGAAACTTTGTACACACATTCATGATCCCTTTACTTTTTGTCTATAATACTAGTCCGACTCACCGGATGTAGACTGTGACTCTAAGCCTGCCATTGGGCGGCTGATTTAGGTCGGCATTCTCCCTCCCCTCTGCTATCTGTGTGTTACCATTTCCAAATCTCCTTCACTAAGGGAAAGCAACAACCTCTGAGCTAACAACTTACATGCTGAAAATTGACTAAAATTCGGATCAAGCAATAAAACACGCCTGCTTTGTTGTTTCGGTGAAAAGCTTTGAATGTCTCAATTAATAAAACAAGTTGTGAGCGCACCCATGAAAAGCCCAGACTCCATATCTGTGACGATGTGCACTTCCGATATGCCATACATGCCATTCTCTCAGTTAACCCAGTAAGTTTCCACTAACCCCGCCTCTCCACACACCTACCTGCCAGCCTATCACCTGTCCACACATCTCCCACTCCTGCCACTCTACCACACCCACCTCATCAAGCCAGCTCCACTCAAATGTGGCACATTACTCCCTGCCCCTATATAGACTCCAGCTTCACAGGCTCTTGTTGCCATATTGATCCTATGCAAGACTGTCCAGCATTTATTCCTGGACTGCTTCCTTGTTGCCAACCTCGCCTTCCTCTGACTCATCTGCTTTGCCTGCTTCCCAGTAAACAACTCAGCCTTCTGTCCTTGACCAAGAGCTCTGCTTCCACATTCCTGGTTTCTGTTCGCCTGTTCCACATGGCTGTGTGGAGAGACTAACAGTTAGCTTCCCTTTGTGAGTTTACCTGTTCTGTTGCCTGTGATTACGTGCTTGTGCTTTTAATCAATCACATATCGCCACCCTATTGCATCCCTGTATGCACCACAATGCACAGAAAGCTGGAATAGAGTCAGCTAACTGTGCTAAATAACACAGTACAACAGCTAGAAACAAAAGCAAATGATTGGTCGATGCTTTACCATATTATTTGAGTGCTGAAAGAAGTTGAGGTCAGGTTAACTTTGATTTGCAGTGCGTTGCGACCATCCACAGCGACAAGTGTCAGCAGTCAATTTCTAATGTCATGTCACCAGTGTTGCACTGCTGTGCTATACCTGGCTCATGAAACCTCATCAACTAAGGCTAGCAAGCCCCTAACTTAGTACCTCTCCCTACGTGTTACATTAGACTTGAGAAATGTGCCTGGACATCCCTAGGTGAGTGTGACCTCTCCTATCTTGGGGGGGGGGGGGGTTTGTGTGGTTGACTCACCACAAGGGCCACTGCTCTTGCGCCTCACGACCAGCTCACTCGGACTGGACGAGTCTGCTGGACACCCCTCGGGTGCCATTCTGTTGGGCTCGCCATTCTTCATGGTTGTTCAGAGCGAATATGTATTTACATGGATTATTCATGGTGGCGTGTCAAACGGTTTCTCAGTGTCTTTCGTCTACAGAATGTCTTGCCTTCGGCGTCTCCCTTGTGGTGTGCTCGCTTAGCTCAAAGGCCTCCCCAGCTCTCCCTCCAGGCTAACGGCGGCAAATGAGTCATTACCACCAACCCAGAAGTGTTACGTCAGTGCTGACCCTGACTCCTTCCACCTACCTAAACCACACCCACAAGACATTCATCAAACTACCATGACTTGTAGCCTGTTGCTGAGTTGCTCATAATGTGAAGACAGCATAAGTGAGACCATCCTCCCAATAAAAAACAGCACCAGCCAGCAGATCCCCAGAAACAACATGCGTTAAAGTTAAAGTTCAATTTCAAATGACATCGCTCTCTAATGGTTGGAGGAACTATGACTCTTTTCCATCTGAAGCAAAGGAGTAAGTAGTGTAACGTTGTGATGGGCCACAGATGGAGGAGGTCAGTGTAGATGGTCGGCACAGCCAAATGTCGGATTTTAAAAGTGGCAGATCGCTGTTTGTTTCTTTTTTCTTACCAGCAGTAAATGTTGGCTTCTCATGGCGGTTATAGTCTTATTTGAAAGCTTATTATTGTAACCATGACAACAAAGATGATGTATTGAAAACCACAGAGAATCAGTCTTAGTATTATATTAGGACATTTTGCTGCGGAGGGAATCATCTGCACAGACACAATGTCACGTCCATGTTTGCTCTCACAAAGGTGAAGCCTGTTGTGACACTTAAGGGACACCGTTTTTTTTTGTCCCCATTGACATGTCACAGGAAATTGAAGTGGAGTGGACAAATTGAAAAGAGGATGGTTGAGGGAAACAGATGTAGAGAGGTAACCACCGTTGCAGATATGTTGTGTTTTTTGTGTTGTTATTCTGCCCTTGAGTTTGATGAGAAAATGTCTGAATGTAAAGTTTTTTTCAGCAGTCGCACGTAACAAAAGGTTGTTTTTTTTTAATCATGTTTCATCCACGACTGCTTTGAAACATTCAAGGATGGCATTTTAGGGGGTTCTTGGCATTAACAGCAAGACATCAGATTCATGAGGGATTACAGTGCTCTTTGATCTTTAGTTCTTTAACATGCTCAATAGCCTGTTTTAATCCTGTCTTTTATCTGTTCTATACTTTCACACTGCATTAACCAGGGGAGAGAGGCCATGTGCCCTCCAATGTGATAATAGAACAGATGCGTGCTCATTGTGCGTGTGTGTGCTTACTAGGTAATAATAGTAAGGTAGGAGCTTGACAGGACAATATAATCTCTCTGCAGGTCAAGCTGTACCAAGCTAACCATGTCCAAAGTGAAGGTCATACTATTTTCACATTATTCCAAATTATTTTGTCATGATCATCCGAATGAACACCGCAGGTGCTCATATTTTTCACTCCTCAGGAGCTCAAATGTGAGTTTCAGGGGTGACATGTTACCCTGTCACCACCTCCCACCTCTGACAAATACAGCATCTGCTTGTACGGGTGTTGCGTGGTGTCATTCTCTCCAGACAGCCCAGATGTGTGTCTATATTTAAAGGCTACATGTTTGCATGTCTGGGCTCTGTTAACCTTGAGCTGAAACCCTGAAGACACTGAACAGATGGCTCTCTGTGTGTGTTTTTGCATTGGTTTGCACATTTTATGTGGTCTGACATTGTTTTAGAGAAAGTATGCAGTCGATCCAAAATGCAGATATTTACCTGCTTCTGTTTTTGTGTTTTGCAGAACATTAGAAGTATGCACAATGAGCAGCTGATGGGCATCAGAGGAGAAGAGGAGATGGAGATGTCTGACGAAGACATGGAGGACTCCTCCGCTACCAACAGCAAAGACTCTGAGGACTCAGGTAAAAATATCTGGGCTGAATGAGGTGCGCACAAAGGATACTGACAAATACTATCCTACCATACTGTACATGCCCCTCAGTGTTTTCTACGTAAATTTCCAATTTGATACTCAAAGTTGCTGCAGAAACACCACTTTCAGTGTAATATCTTTTTACACAGCATGTTGTGTTAGCAAATATCGAACGCTGCCCTGGTGGATATCCAGCATAATGTTAATTTGGGACACTACTCCTCATTTTTAAATGTTATAACATCACAAATAAAAAGCTGAGCTGGGACCACACCAGAAAGGGAAGAAGTACTCAGATCTTGTACTTTTACTAAGAGTAGCAATGCCACATTGTGGGAGTACTCTGTTACAGTTAAAAGTCCTGCATTCAAAATGTTAAATAAGTAAAAGCACAAAAGTATTAGCATCAAAATATACTTAAATAACCCAAAAGTTAAAGTACTCATTACACAGAATATCCCATTTCAGAATAATTATATTACATGATTAGATTATTATGATTATTAATATTGAGGCAACATCAGAGGGGGTCAAGTACATCAAGTACAGGATTGCATCCCAGCCGCAGCAATCCAAGGGCTCGCCCTCTTTATCCAAAACCACCGAGTGGCTCTCTCTGCGGCTTCAGTAATGGTTCGAATGGCCCTCCTCATTGCAGCTGTGGCTACTCCTAGCCCTGCTAGCACTTTACAGATTGAGCGCCCAGCAAATCCCCAGCAACCCACTTCAGTTGGCTCGCTGAGAGCCCGCCAGCCTCGGCTTCTGCAGTGCTCCAGCAGCTCTTGGTATTAAGCAAGTAAATAAAGCTGTCCAATAAATGTAGTGTAGTAAAAAAGTAGAATATTTCCCTCTGAATTGTGGTGGAATAGAAGTATAAAGCAGCAGAAAATGGTACAAGTACCTCAAACTTAATTGTACTTAGGTGCTCTCCACCACTGTTCACCATTATCCCACATTGTCAGTAGCTCCTTCATTTATTTGATTGTGCATTGAGTTGTGTGACAGTGGAGGCCATTAAACTCACACTCGAAAATCCAGCACTTCAAGTTTGCATGATTTTAATGTGTGAAAGAACTATAAACGTAAAACCAAATTGCAATCAGTATATTCTCATTGGTTTGGAAACAGCTTGTGTTTTTCATAAACTGCCTCTTGTCAGTTTAGTGATGATAAAATTAATGGTTATAACACAGAATGCATTTGGCCACTGTTGGATACATTGTCCAAACATTAAATCAACCTCAGCTGCTTTTCAAGTTTAAACGTTGGGTAAATTTAAAAGCAAGGGCTGTTGTGGGCAGAAATGATGTCACGGCCTTGCTGGAGCACAGTATTGATCTCCTGCACTTTTTCATTGTGTCCATGAAAGGAATTCATGGAAATGTACAGTATGAAATCCCTAAGTACAGTCATTATAAACAAGGTGGGGTCAATCAAATTGGTTACACAAAAATTGCATTTCAACTATTTGTCACAAAGGAGCCCCTTAAAACCACAAAAAAAAAACATTGAACCTTGAATCACACACACAAACACAGAGCACATCTGTGCCTGCATCACCTCTGAAAAGACCCTGTAATCTGATATTAGAAACAGGCAGCACAATAAGAGATAAATAAGCTGTGCAGAACAGGAAATAGAGCTAATCTCCTGAAATCTCTCCTCTGAAGTAAAGTTGCGCCCTTTAGGCTTCATATTGGGAGATGCTTTGTTATTATTACTGCGGTGAATATGAAGAAATGCACTGATAAATCTGATATGCAACCAAAAAACAAACCTGTGATATTAAACAGGGAATAACACTAGCATTGCTGAAGCTTCCAACACATCGTATTAGGGACATACTTTGTGGAATCTGATAAATTGTGTAGCTGGGTACACAATGTGCACATAGACACATAGATGCTGAGAAAGAAATCCTAATATATAGCTGAGGGTTCTCTGTCACTGCACACAGATTAATAAGAGAATAAACTGTTGATCGTCTCCCAGCGTGGTGCATATGTGTGCGTGCATGCCTACAGGCACATATGTTAGTGTTCATAACATTCAGAGCAAACACAGGGGACGTTGGACAGAATCTGGTCAAACTGTTGGCTCTCATTGGGCAGCAAGTTCATACAACTTGATAATCAATATTCCCCTCACCCCTTCTCTGCCTCACTGAGTCCTGCTGGGAGAAAACACACATTAGCACACAAGCTGGGGTTTCCATATCCATCTGAATATTATCATGTGTTGTTAATTTAATCATGTTTCCATACACAGCTTGAGAGGAATAAAAACAAATTCCTTTCACAGTATTTCTCGACACACGAAACATACATACGACATGTGTGTTAATCACACAGGTGAAATTGAACACAATGGGATATTATTACCATCTTATCTATATCATTATTTCAGCGCTGTTCTGAATGAAATATTAGACATCTGATTATTGGGTGTCCTTTAGATTTGACTGACAGTCAGTGCATTGGGCTCACACTGAAAATAATTTGATTAACACTTTAACTTACAACAGCAATGGAAATGTATTTCTTTGTATTTTTATTTCCTCGTGGCTATAACAACAAAAATCAATGTTTATTTTTTTAACAGATCCAATTGTTTTTGAATATAGGCCTCTACCAAACAGTTGAGATGGCCCGTAATGGTAATGATAAAATGAAAATTAAAAATCATGTTCAGTTATAATGCTTGTAATAAGTTAGGATTCCAACACATATCAACTTGTGACCATGGAATTAGTAGTATTACCAGTACTAGTTATATTTCCAATGGTTAATATTGTAGATATTTACCATTACAATGGTTTGAAAACATCTCAAAAATGCAAAAATGCAAAAAAAAAAAAAAAAAAATCAAACTAATATATTTTTTCAATCATATGTATAATGGGATAACATTAAATTTTATTGTATTAACAACAGTGAATATTCATCCTTTTTTTATTTCATGATAATTGTGAATTTATTATTTTAGCATCACTACCTTTATTATAAAAGTTCAATTCACCTGTTTGATATAGTAAAACAAACAGTAAAAACCATACTTAGAAAATTATTTCACCATATATACAATGTTTAACATTAAATGTGTCATTTAACAACAATAAATGATTGGAAGATTTTTTTTTTCCTGGCAAATATTCAGTTTAAATTAATTATTAATAATAATAATTAGCTTAGCTTCACTTCACTACCTTTACCATAAAAAGACAAATCAATTAGTAGAGCATGTTTTTAAAAAATAATTTGTCCCTTATTAGACTTTTACCTTTTATATAAAGTTACATAAATCTGTTCGATAAGACCTCTGAAATTATAATATGTCAAATTAACATGCCTACCATTGAAAACCCCACCACACAGAGTTCTTATGTCTGGAGGGCCTTATTTTTGTTACTAACTTCGTGGAGGAGGTGAACTGAAAAGGCTTACTATTTTAAGACACAGCAACATCTAGAGGATTTTTTTTAGCATGACATACCTAAACCGAATGGTAGAGATAGCTCAATCAGATTCAATTAAATTCAACACAATTTTCACAGGGACTGTGAATCATGCTCTTACATCCCTCTGTATGGGCAGTAGCTCAGTCCATAGGGACTTGGGTTGGGAATCGGAGGGTCGCCTGTTCAAGTCCCCGTCCGGACCAAAAATGTGGAGCGTGGACTGGTAGCTGGAGAGGTGCCAGTTCACCTCCTGGGCACTGCCGAGGTGCCCCTGAGCAAGGCACCGAACCCCCCAACTGCTCGGAGCGCCTGTCATGGGCAGCCCACTCTGACATCTCTCCATTTAGTGCATGTATAGGTCCAGTTTGTGCATGTGTGTGTTCGGACCTGTGTGTAATTGACAACAGAGTGTAAAATTGAATTTCCCCTCGGGGATTAATAAAGTATATAAAATTAAAAAAAAAAAATATATATATATATATAATTTGAAGGAATGAGCTGCAGTATGGACCTGTTGTAGATTTTACAGTTTAGATTATTGCAATGCTGGAAAGACAGAGCCTCATTTAGACAACCTTAGACAACAATATTTTCGTATCACTTTTGTTCAGGTGGAAATTGCCCTCAAAATAAAATGATGTGGAGTTCATGAAACAGTCATTTATCTGTTAATTAATAAGTAACTGCACATCTTTTGATGAATTTTGATTTACACCCTGGCAAACCCACAAGTGTTCTGCTGATGTAAGAGTTGTGTGAAAACAGAAACTGAGAGGAGGTAGAAAACCCTTACCATAAAACAAAGCATGTTAAAGACATTACTGATGCTGCCCAAGAGAAAAACATACTGTACTGTGGGAGAGCAAAAAGGCAGTTTGACTTAAGTAAGGTAAAAAAAACCAGAGGATTAAACTAAGTGTATTTTGTGTGCTACAGATGCTACAGTTGGACATCAGGGCACCGTCAAGCTCTCGAGCTACCTGATATGGATAACTAGATTATGGGAAGGACTGTGTTATCACAAGGCAGTTAATTTGATTTAAGCAGCAGATGGAAAGCTCAGACTGTAGCTGATGTAATAGTGGTGTTTCTGTAACTGTAGCTCTGGACAAAAGCTTTGAGGCAGCAGTACACTCCATCAGAACTCAAGGAAACTATAAAAGAAGGAAAGGTCATGATGTCAGTGTCAGCGTTTGAATATTGCATTGGAGCCGGACTTTGGTGTCAGTTCTATTGAAGTCAGTGAGGTGGGCATGGCAAATCATATCTTTGTTGTTTCACCTTTGACTGAAAAATCCTTCAACCAGATTAAAAAAACACACGTTACATGATGCTAACTGATGTTTCTTATCTAACTCATTTCCCTTGGTATTGGTCACCAAACAGATCATGGTTCTCTCCAGCAGCTCTATCTCAAGTCTCTGTTGGATCCAAGATAGATAAATGCTACCAACTGTTAGTGGGTGCATGTATTTGGTTTTCAGTAACTAACCAAACTTTAAATTGTTAATGATATGTAATAATATTATCAGGTCTTATGTTAGATAATCTTTCCTGTTATCACCAGGTGGAGCTAATTGCCAAATTCTTGTAAATCTGGACCATCATCATTCACTGGTACTTGTTACTTTGTTTGCTAATGAACTAAGTTAGCATTTGCACTTTATTTAGCTAACGTGAGCTGGCATATATCTCTGTTGAGTCGCCCTACATGCCCTATGCATTTTTAATTTTTCCCCGCTATTTGGGATCAGTAGGACCCGATAAGTATAAAAATTAAACATTATTGACGATAATAAAGTCCCAATGTCTCCCAATGAGTGCTTCCTAATTAACAGCGTCTTAGCATGTTACTGTTGCTGACATTGGTCATTTTTTTGTCATATCAAGCTACAAACATTATTAATCATAAATACGTTTTAATCATAAAATGTGATCAGGTTTTGGACCTTGTCCACTTTTGTCTCGGGATGCCATCTTGTTTTTACATGGATTAGTGTATTGTGCTCTTACTACCACTACATGGCACATAAAAGTGTCCACAAATGAGGACAATAGGGCTGAGCTAACTTGAGTGAAGTATAAGGTCAAGTAAACCCCAAATGTGATGTCCTCAGGGTCTCAGGAGGATATAGATTCCTTGTCAGAACTGCTTTGTTGGCGGTCAAACAGCTTCAGAAAGGCACATTATCCCCATACTTAAATAATATCACATGTCCCGACTGTCTTTGACAGCTGGATTTTTACCCTGCCTACAACTGTGGTCATTCAAGTGGGGTATAAACCAAGCAGTAACCTCCGGAGCTAAAAAACTGAGCACAAGTGACAAAAACTGCAGTTCCTCAGATGGCCACTTCTTCCACACAAAAGCAAGTCGATCCCCATGTACCGCCATGTTCATATGCCCAGTGTTCACAGCCAGATCCAAAACACATTTTGGTCTCTTTAGCTAATGCCAACATTAATGACAACTGTAAGGGCGGGTGAATTTTTATACAACTCGGCCAATTACATTTTATTAAGGCTTAAATTATGCGTAATTAAGGGCGGGTCAGTTATAAGTGACATGCTGTTTGCAAGGTGTCGCTACAGTCTGTGAGTCAGATCCACCTCTCGCTCCTCCACAGCTCCTCCCTCTTGTCTAAATGTGGTCACTTATGGCTCCAAAAAACCAAGATGGTGACGGCCAAAATACCAAACTCAAGGCTTCAGAACGGAAGTTCACAAACCAGTGGGTGACATCAGGGTGACTACTTCCATTGTTTTACATAGTCTTTGATATAAACCCTTCGAACATTGTCGGACAACACATCAAACACACACCTCCTTCTGAGCATATCGCGGACCTAATATCCACAATTTCTATGTGTTTCCACCAGCACACAGATGCATGATGGTCAGTCTGTTTGCTCCTGAGGGCTCCAAGGCTTCATCAGGAGTGTTTTAACTCCAGAGCTACGAGACAATAGTTATTTAATCTCCATTCAGTCAGTGGGAAAGGTCACCAGTGCATCATGCATCTTGAAATAGATATTACAAGATTGCCTGAAGCAGGCATGATCATTAATGGTTTTGTAGCTGTAAATCATTGAGAGTACATTCTTCCGATTTAACAGTGACTGTTAGATACAGTATCTCAACCATGACATTAATTAAATGTCATGTACACATCGTATGAGCCGACCCTTTGCCTATTGTGGGATACTATTTCAGAGTTGGCAACAAATTAGACTTTCAAGCCTCTATTTGTGAGTGTATCGAAAAATCTGCGTTTGTGCATTTATTAATACATTAGCGGTGGATTTCAGATCAAAATCAATTAATCAGCTTTGTTCTACTTTCGGTCACTGAGGTCATCAGGAATTAAATTTCTTCAGGAAAGTTAATGGGAGAAAAAAAAGAACAGGAAAAAGGAGAATCCTATTGAAGTCAAAAGCCTATTTAGAGATAAAAGGCACTTTTTGCCATTTTTCAAAAGGGATTGTATTTTAGTGCCTGCATGGGAACATAATTTCTTAAACGCTCTCATAGTCTGCATTTGGTTCACAAATGCAAAAGAAGGAGAATGATTCTTTGTCTAAGTCTCTGGGGGGGTTCTCTGCACTTTTCCTGTTATTGAGATTAAACAGAATTAATATTGCGGCTGCGTTTTGAAAAATTTTATGGTATTTTCAATGCTTCTGTACGAGGTAAAGGAAAAAAGGCTTAGAATGTTATTTGCAGTATAGAGTCAGTGGATATGTGTGTGCGCTGTGTAAGGCTGGGAGATGCTTTAATTTGGGTGTTACCAGTGGACTACTTGTGAAAAAAATCTTACATTTGACAGAAGTCAGGTATGTTCTTCACTAAAGGTTACTGGCATTCATGGATATCTTACTAGAGGTTGTAATTTCAAGAATCGGTTACAGAATCAACAGAAATATGTTTGTGTTTCTTGTTGACACCTGAAATGGAAACCTTCAAATAGAGAACAATAGAGTTTGACATTAGACAGAAACTAGACCAATTAAATTCTTTCCTAGACAGTCTAATAATATGTCATTATGTATGTTTGTGTACTTTATGAATCTGTAGGTGTTTCCCAAGCAGAAGCCTTAAAGGAGGAGAACGACTCGCTGCGCTGTCAGCTGGACGCCTACAGGAACGAGGTGGAGCTACTCAAACAAGAACAGGGCAAGAACCAACCAATCAGCAGTGAGGAGGACAACACACACTCTCAGCAGCTCAGCTTCCTGCAGCAGGCTCTGCAAGGCATGCAGAAGGTAATGTGTAGCACAAAAACTAGAGATACACCAATTGATCAACGGTGACCAGAACTGGGAAATTCCAGTCGGCCAGTCAGTCTTAAATATAGTTGATCCTGTGCCGATCAAATTTACTGTGTGCACCGCAAATAGCAGTACAGGGGTGGCAGTAGCTCAGTCCACAGGGACTTGGGTCCGGAGGGTCGCTGGCTCAAGCCCCTGTCCAGACCAAATATGGAGTGTGGGTTGGTAGCTGGAGAGATGCCAGCTTGCCTCCTGGGCACTGCCGAGGTGCCCTTGAGCAAGGCATGGTGCCCCCAACTGCTTGGGGTGCCTGTCCATGGGCATTCCCCTTGCTCTGACATTTCTCCATTTAATGCATGTATAGGTCCTGTTTGTGCGTTGTTCTTTAAAGTTGTAATTCATTCCCATGCATGCTACACATGGTTTGAAATCTACTGTGTTACGATAACAGACTGGGGTATACCACCCAAATCTGTGTTAATCACAAAGTTGTTAGGTAACACAGAAGTGTAGCATAGCAAAGCTAATGCTAACTGTTTCATTTAATTAGATGGAAGATGCTAAAACATTTATAGCTTCTTAGTCCTGGAGGTATAACTCAATAAAAACACAAAAAATGAGTGGCCTACCCTACTCTGCGGGTTAGCTGATTAATTAAGATAACTAGCAGACTGCTGGGAGAGTTGATAATGAGCTCCAAACGTTCACATAGAAAAGCTAATGCTAAGTGTTTCATGTAATTGAATGGAAAATGCTAAAAAGATAACGCCATATTACGGGAGGTAGAGTTGGAGTTGGGTGGTCTAACCTAGTTTGCTAGTTAACCAGATTTTTGTGGATGCTTAATGAGACACTCATTGTTGATATCATATATGCATTTATAACTATTCCTAGTCAAGTGCCTAGTGGCTTTATATCAGTGGTTCCCAACTGGTCCATCCACGGGGGTCCAGATATGTCCTTCGTCATTAATTCAAGGTCCACACAGTTTGATATATTCAGTGTCATACTTGTCGTTGGCCATGTCTTTAAGTAGCTATCCATGAGTCACTCACTTTACAACAGGAAACACTCCAAAATTCACTGTACTTAACAAATAAAGTGTTTTTTACAAAGTTGACATGCTTGCGAGTCACTTGCGGTCCATTCAGAATGGACCCAGGACCCAGTTTTGGACCACGACTAACCAGTTGGGAACCTGCTTTAAAGAATAGTTCCAAATATGTTTGTCAGTACTGTCAATTATAGTTATTAGAAAGAAAGAAAATAAAACATTTGGCAGGTCAGACTTTGAAAAAATAGGAAATTGGAATGGCCAAGAAAATTGCAATCGGTGCATCTCTAATAGAAACACACTAAAGACGCCTCGTACATCAGGGAGGAAGTTCATTAAATACAACTAGTCCAGCTTTGTCACCTTCTACCTATGCCAATCCTCAATGCCTGTGTGCAGTTTCACATAGATTGACCACGTCAGTGAGTAGAAAAACGTGGGACAGACAGAATGACTGACTGACAGAATGACACACTGACAGTTTCCGTGATTATGTACAGCATACCATACCATGACTTAGTCATACCAAAAATTACAAACATTGGGCCACAGGGGGAGCCACAGTGATTGGACGCATTTTAGCCATGTTTAAGCATTTTTCTGTTGTTATAGCGCCACCCAGTTGCCAATTAGAATTAAATTTCTCCAGTCACCTTGAGGTGTCCTGTTCTACATATCTACCAAGTTTAGTAAAAATCGATGTGGCGGTTAGGCCTAGATAAGAAATTAGCTCTCTAGCGCCCCCATTTTGTTTGATGGGGTCAATAATGGAGGGGTCCCCTCAGATTATGTGTGGTCATATGCCTACAAAGTTGCGTGGTGATCAGTGAAACCCTTGAGATGTTATATACCTTTATGTGATTATAGAAGCTCAGTTTTAGAGATAAGCCCATTCAAAGTTTGCAATTTCAATCGTTTAGAGATAAGCCCATTCAAAGTTTGCAATTTCAATCGGTTGCTATAGCGCCCCCCTTTTGGCCAGTTGATGTAATATTGCTTCATTCACATCCTCCCATGACCCTCTACCACTGTGCCAAATTTCACATGGATTGACCAAGTCAGTGAGGAGAAAAACGTGGAACAGACACACAGACAGACAAAGTTTTCGTCATTATATAGTAAGATAAAGAATGCAAAGGACATAGAGATTGTTCAACAGTAAAAGATTTCAGTCTGCTGTGATAAAACTGCAGTTTTCTGAAGATGGACTGGATTGGAAAAGGAAACAGATTTTCTGTCTATTTATCACATTACATCATCTTAGTAGATGTTTCCTGTGATTCAGGTTCAGACCATAAACAGATGACTTCAGTCACTTGTTTTGACACATGCAATAAGTTTAAAAATAAGCAGTATATTATTGAGTAATAACAAACCAAATATAATAAGTGTCAGCATCTAAAACAAAATCAATGCATTCATAACCTCTCCGCTGCAAAGAATATCCCCCTGAACAAGACATTTAATATTGTGTTTGAGTCTCTTTTCCTCTAAAGAAAGCAGTAAATGCCACTCGTTCCCTGTGTAGCCTTTCCTGTTTTGAGACTTTTCTCTCTGCTAGAATAATAAGAGATCACTCGACTGTCACACTTGATTGTAAAGCACTCTTGAAACAAACGGCTTTGCATGGAAAACAGGTGAAATTGTCCTGCCTCAATCATTCGCGGAAATTATTCACTTATCCAGAGAAGAAGAAACAAAACAAAAGCCCAATTTCAGTCACACAGGAGGTACCTTGACGGGGTTTGACAACAGAACTCAGACATTTTCTGTGACGTTCCAACCAGCTTGAGTGAAATGTTTATTGCTGTTGAAGCAGCTTCAGTCTGGGCATTCCTCTTTAGTATACTGCAAAGTCATAGAAAGTGCAGGGACTTTTTTTTAGTGTTCATTTTGGCTTATTATAGCTGATAGTGATCAGTGATTGAATCAAGGATCAGATCAGAGTGTACTTCACGGCTCAGAGACATTACAGGTTATCTTCAGGGCTATGATGCTGTAAAATGACGTGAATGTACAGAAACAAGTTGAGACAATTGTTTTCGGAGAAATCACTGTTTATCAACGCAATGTTGTAATCATCAGTGCACTGTAAACCTAAAATTAAAGTGGTTCACACTGAGAATAAATGACCTCTTGAAGCTGTCTGTTGAGCAGTGGGAGGGATAAACAGTATTTGTTCTGGAAAAGTCTTTTTTTTTTTCAAAGTTTATATCAGATTAATCTAAAAAAAATTCAAGATGAGGCAGAAAATATTACCTTTGCAGGCAGTTCTATGTGGAAATCCCTTTAAGTCAATATTGAATAACAAGATATGTGTAAGAAATAAACCCCAAACCTCCATCTCTGGCGAACTTGGTAAACTTATTTTGTTTTATCTCCATGGTAGCAGATATATGAGTGAGAGGGTCAAGGTTCAGGGCGTAACGTTGTGAGGAAGTAGTATGTCCCGATTTTGTGCAACAGTTTGTACTTTTTAAGGACAGCTTCAGTACCTACTAAAAGTAAAAAGAAAAAGTATGTGATTCAGAATGCACCCTTTGTGTTTTTCCAAGGAGCCTCTCAGGCAGGTGGAGCAAGTCGTTTGCACCTGATGTGGCTGTGTCCAGGTGTATTTTTAGGTACTGCACACTCACACAGGTGTTTCACTTATTCTGATCAGACCTCTGCACAGGTTGATGTAGGGCTGAGGTATGCTGGGAAATATGTGAGCGTACTAAACTCTATGTACCAATTAAAATGATAAAGACGTTAATTGTCGACGCCCTAACAGATGCAACAAACTAATAAGAGAGACAACAGTCTGTGCACGCCCACACAGGCCTGAGCAGCTCAGCTCTGATCAGGTGGATGAAGTGAAAATACTTGTGTGGGTGGACGGTGGCTTTGTAGGAGCTTTAAAGCTGGCCGTGTTGTAATTCTGACAGTTCACAATTTAAGATGAGTTCAAACCCACGTTGTCTAAAACGTGTCATGCAGGCTCTGAAACATGATTGCTTGAATGCCAAACATTTTTCCAGTGAGGAGTTGCTGCTTTTCTTCGTTTTATATTAACTGATACAATCGTAACCTTGCAAAGTGTTTGTCTTCTTTTTCGTCAAGTATGTAGTGTATTGATTTTATTTTAGACTGTTGATGGTTTATTTTTTACTCATGTTTGTTGAGACAAAACAATTAATTGATTAACTGAGAAAATAATCATCATTAGCTGTTTTCTTTTAATGTATAATATAAAATAAACTATATATATGTTATTTCTTACAACATTTCATACACTAGCCCCCACAACACTAACATACACACCCCAATGCCTAATGGTTACATTTATTTATATTTATTTTCTTTAAAATAAGATGAGATCTTTAATGTACTTAATTAATACAGTTAATTGTTATATTAATCTTTACAGTGCAGTTTGATGAATCACATTTTGCTACACTTTATCAGTAAATCATCATATTTACATTCACACATCATGTCACCTGATTTTTCAATTATATTTTGAGTTTTCTTACTGCAGTTGAATTCAAGGAAAAGTACATATAGAATCTCTAAAGGGTGAGCTCTGTATTTTTCAACATGGACCCTTTCCCCTTGTGTTTGTGTTTAAGTGACTAAAGGGAAAAACAGTTATTGAAAATGGTCCAGTTGTGAGTGAGACAGCAGCCACGAACAGGCTGCAATCTGACGACTTGTCATTTTACGTCCACAAAAAGTGCTTGTTTTTGCCCCTGACAAGCTCAGATCTTTATTCTAGATGTCTAGGTAAAATCACTATCACAAATCCCACCAGATTTCATTTAAATGAACAGTAATTTTAGACTGTGTAGAGAACCAGCATGTTTTCATATCTAACTGGGTGAATTAAGGGTGCTTTCACACATTGAACTCAAGTTCATTTGCCCCCTAAGTGCGGTTTGTTTGGGCAGGTGTGAACACAGCAACCACACTCAGGTGCGCACCAAAACAACCGGACCGAGACCTTCTTGAAGAGGTGGTCTCAGTCCAGTTACAAACAAACTCTCATTTATCTTGCAAGTGTACTCTTCTTCACCGTTTTGTTTACTTCCTGGATTTTTCCCGCATGGAATTTCTGACCAATCAAGAGCAGCTTTCTCACACAAGGCATTTTATCTGGTCTGCTTGTAAATGCTGCCGTGAGAACACGAACCAATTCTAGGTGATTATGCAACAAAATTAGTCCCTGATTCAGACTAAAGCAAGACAACTCTCTGAAAACACCCTAGGAGTTTATTTCAACCAAACCAAGTTGGTGATTGTCGCAACAGTGGAAGAACAAACCAAAATGATTTCTGGGAGTTTTAATTTGTTTCTATCGATTTTGAATGAAGTGTATTTTATGATTATAAAATCACTATTTATTTATAAGGAATCTGGTGGCTTTAGTGATAGCGGTTTGACGGTGCGAACGTGCCCTGATAGTTACAATACAGCCTGATTTGCTGCTGTTGTCTGCACTGGTCTCTCTTAATGCTAGACCAGTTTCAAAAAGTGCTGTACCCATCAGCCAGTTAGACACAAAAGCATGGTAAAAAAAAAGGGTCCAGGTTGAAAAATACCAAACTCACCCACCCAGTTTTTACAGTAATGCTTGTTTTACAGACACATCTAATCTGATCCAGTGTGTGGTAGCTGCAGGCTTGTCTGTGTGGAGGGGTCAGGATGTGAGGTGTTGTTGCTTGATTGAACAATAGAGTTTGGCATTTAGACAGAAATTACACCCTTTAAATGGCTAAAATGAAGGGGAAAAAAACACTAAGTCTTTGTGTTCTTAGGACCAGCATTTAGAATCACAGCTTTAGGCTATATTTAACAGAATATTACCCTCAGGAACATTTAGTAATCCACTTGAAAAAAGAAAACACTTCCTCAGGCGGCAATCCACTTTTACTGATCACCTGCTGTGTTGTCAAATAGCCCCAGCCTGCAGTTACTCTTCCTTAAGCGAAGAGGTGTCATGGAAAATATTGTTTTCGAGACCGAGGAGCTTTTCTCCACTTCCATTTCATTTGACAAAGTGCATTGTAATCACCTTTATGAAATGTGTCTCCAGCACGTATATGAAAACATCAGTAGATAATTTGAACACTTTGCTTTTTTTCCCTCCGGTCTGAAATTTGGTTGTTTTCTCTGGCCTTCAACTATCTATTATCAGTAGATATGTTTACCCTGTAGGAGAGAATTGATGTTCACCTTGAAGCCTAGAATACATTTTTATTGTCTGCTGGAGCCTTTATTACACATGACAAAATATACACATCAGTGATGTTTACTGCTGTGTAATGACGAGCTGAGGAAGGCTTACACCCAAAACATACTCCTGTGATGAAAAGCATTTCTCTCTTAACCCCTTAAGCTGCAAAATATCAGCATTAACCACATTTTTCCTTCATCTAAATGATGCCCAAAGTTGAAATGTAAGCATTTTCTTGGATTATTTTTCCCTATGAAAGGCTGACTGTTATTTTTTCAGTGCTGCACATTCCCACATCCACGTTCATACACATCAAGGAGCTGCACTGTGCAACCACAATCTCTTGTTTATCATGTGGAGATTTGCCTCCGGTGCTTGCCAATAGTCTATTCAGCACCAAGACTAAATTATAACAAATTATGCACCAGTTCTGCAGTCAGTGTCTGGAGTCAAGCCTCTAAATTAATGTTCTGCTTTTGGGCGTACATCTAATCATGTGTTAAGTAAATAGCCTCTTCTGACCAGGTTTACACCACGCTTCAATTGACACTTTTTTAAATTCACTCTGTGTCTTATCTGTGTTAAAGAAATGTTAATGTAAACACAATACGATGTTTGTTTGTTCTGACCTCACTCAGACGCAGTCAGGTGTTACTGCAATGTACACAGAGGATTGACCTTATAGAGAGAATATCCTCCTGTAAGATATAAGGTCTCATTTACATCTGACGCCGAAGAAACAATCTGTTTAAATCTCAATATGTCATGTGGATTATGGCCTTATATTTACATCATGTTTACATAACTGTTAGGTATTACCTGCCCTCTGTCTGCATCATGGTAGGAGATTTCATAAGTAGTTGGCGTCAACAACGTCAGATGTCGGCTCCTGTTTTCAGCTCATAATACCTTCTGCACAGATTACATTTACACCTGCCTGAGATTCAGGCAACGCTATTATTATGTTCTAATTACAACACGTGCTGTTATATTAACATGCAAAGTGTAATATGTTCCTCAGATGTTAATACCAGGCTTCAAAATTGTTTCCATGTGGTTCATTTTATATTTCAGGTGTCTGCTTGTTAGCAGTTGTAACAAGCTGTTAACACAGCATCTTATCATGTACAGCAATTTTGTCAGTATATGTTAGTCATATGAAATTGTTGGTTCCGATAATATGAGGAATTCCTTTGACGCAGAAAGGACATTTTTTTAAAAATGCAGGTGCTTTGTCACAATCCTCAGCTTCTGACAGCAGCTCACCGGGCACCCTGTAGTGTATCTATCTGACACACAGCTGAAACATGAGTGGTTAATGTTGTGAAACTGTCATGGTTAGGTTCATGCAACAAAACGAAATGAAAAAAGATCATGTTTAGGATTAAAACAGGCACATAACGTGACGTAAATATGTAACATAGGTAATGTCAGTGCACGATGACCATATGTAAATTACACAATGCTACGTTTAACCAACTGCAGTCTCCTCAGTGAAAGCCTGGTTTTGTTTGACCTATCCACCTCCTGCTTCTCGCCCTACACAGACTTTCTCACTATGATTACGAGATTTGTGCTATTTTCCAGCGACCTCTTTACTTACACTCACCAGCCACTTTATTAGGTACACCTTGCTAGTACCAGGTTGGACCCCTTTTGCCTTCAGAACTGCCTTAATTGTCATAGATTCAACAAGGTGCTGGAAACATTCCTCAAAGATTTTGGTCCATATTGACATGATGACATCACACAGTTGCTGCAGATTTGCTGGCTGCACATCCATGATGTGAATCTCCCGTTACACCACATCCCAAAGGTGCTCTATTGGATTGAGATCTGGTGACTGTGGAGGCCATTGGAGTACAGTGAACTCATTGTCATGTTCAAGAAACCGTTGATACAAGGCAGGATGGATCCATGCTTTCATGTTGTTGACACCAAAGTCTGACCCTACCATCTGAATGTGGCAGCAGAAATCCAGACTCATCAGACCAGGCAACGTTTTTTCTAATCCTCTGTTGTCCAGTTTTGGTGAGCCTGTGTGAACTGTAGCCTCAGTTTCCTGTTGTTAGCTGACAGGAGTGGCACCTGGTGTGGTCTTTTGCTGCTGTAGCCCATCTGCTTCAAGGTTGGACGTGTTGTTGGTTCAGAGATGGTCTTCTGCAGACCTTGGTTGTAACCAGTGGTTATTTGACTTCCTGTTGTCTTTCTATCATCTTGAACCAGTCTGGCCATTCTCCTCTGACCTCTGGCATCAACAAGACATTTTCACCCAGAGAACTGCTGCTCACTGGATATTTTCTCTTTGTCGGACCATCCTCTGTAAACCCTAGAGATGGTTGTGTGTGAAAATCCCAGTAGATCAGCAGTTTCTGAAATACTCTCCAGCTTCACTTCAGCAGGTCATCTTGACCATGTCTAAATGCTTAAATGCATTGAGTTGCTGCCACATGATTGGCTGATTAGTGATGTATACTGCGATGGGAGACTTTACAAAGAATGGATTGTGGCCATGAATCGTGTGTGACTTGCAACTGCCATCTGCCCCGTCTCAAGGTCTGATTCACAATAGATACTACGCTAATGATATTACAACACAAACACATCAATTTTTGCAACTCCAATTTGCCTGTTTTTTCATCTGAGTGCAATTGTTCATGGGGCATAAATGTCGCCTTTGCGGCCAGAGCACAGTAGGTAGTACAAAGGCAGAGAAAGAAAGAACTGACTTTCAGAGCAGGAGCTACAGGTCCTGACCGTCAAGATGAAGAGGTATTCCTTAAAACTTCAGGCAAAGAATTTAAACCTGACAAAGAGAAACCTTGTGTGAGTCAGTGCTGTGTGTGACACCCCTTATAAATGTGCTTCAGTTACCACCAACTCTCTTAAGACACTAATATTTAACTGTTACTGTGTTGCTATCACTGCTGATCTCTGTGAATCATACTGATTTTGCAGTGAGGCTCATTTGCATAGAAAATTTTGCGCCAAATGTCAGCACATTACCTTATTTAAATACATGCAGATAGCACTGGAGCACTGAGATGAGTTTTACTCAGCAGCTCAGTTAGGGGTGTATTTCACTCAATCTCTGCGGGAGCTTTGAGAATTACACAATTTCCTTTTGTCTTATTTGTGCAGGTTTGGCGGCCACAAAAGCTGCGCGGTTGTTTTATGAATTCACCCACAAAAGTGTGCACCAAAACTAAAACACAATGCAGGCAGAAAACAGACCATAATAATGCATAATGTAAAAAATATTACGGCGTAATTGGGTCATTCATTATCCAGACAGCATATGCAGAAAACAGATTTTGAATGCTCTGTATGAATGAGGTCCCAGATATGCAGAGAAGCTCATTATGTGCAGGTCTCTCCCTTTCTCGAGACCAGTGCTCAGTTTTCACCTCACTTGACACACGCTGCACAGCACCACCGTAACTGATGAATTGTTCAGCATCACATTAAAAGAAGAAGCCGATGAGGGAGTCCTTATTTTGAATTTCTCCCAACAGGATTTTTATCTTTTGATTCTCCCGAGTTAAGGTTGGGACCCTGCATCAGATCTCAGAGTCTGGAAAGAAGATCAGCGCTGGTTAAAAATGGCTGACATGAACACTGATGCTAACCACTCTTCTTCTTCTTCTGTATGTTTAGCAACTGCTGAGAATGAGGGACGAGTTGAAAGAGCGAGAAGCAGAGCTCGAGAAGAGTATAGAGGACAAACAGCAGCTGAAGAACCAAATCCATGACCTCAAGTCGGGGCTACACAACCTGCAGATATCAAACACGTCACAGGTCAGAAGAAAACACACAAACATACACTAGATCAAGGTAACTGTTGTGTTCATGTGTGTCTGTAAATGATAATATTAAATCTTAAAAGACACAGGCCTCATTTGTGGTCTAGTTAGAAAGAAATTACTTCATAATGAATTTCAGTGCATGACGAATATTGCATATTGGGAAAATTATTCATCACACCACTGGCTTCATTTTACTGAAGATTGTTGTGCATTTAAAGTGGTGTCTAATGATTTGTCCCAGAACAGTGGATGAAAGATGGAAGTTTCCCCTAAAGGCACAGATAAGAAGAAGTAATCAACATCTTTGGTATTAACCATGACTGCAAATAGAAAATAGAAAAAGGCAGATCATCTGAAGAATTTTGAAAGACCAGGTCACTAAAATTTAACCAATAATTTAAGATTCAGGCCTGAAAATAAGAGAGCCATGCCTCAGGGTTCATATATATGCACATGTGCAGTAACCAGGTTGCTACAGTGCGTATAGTAAGCTGCTCTCTATGAGGCCTTTTTTCAAACTTTATTCAAGAGCGTAGTTTTTCGATTTAAGAGCGTAACTCATTGATTTCATGTGAAGATTTTGTAATGCTTTCCCTTAAAACCCTGCCCCTGCACTCAGATAGCCTCTGCTTGCACTTAGATTTGCTCTGCTTCAGCTCACACTTAATGCTTTCATTCATATACCTTGTTGCTTGCACAGATTTCCTGCGCTCCAGCTTCCACCCTTCTCCTCGTACTCACGTAACTACTGTGCAATTGTGGAACGTCTGCTCTCAGATTTTGTGTGCAATAACCCTGTCACAATTTGCCAACCAAGAGAATGGTGCTTGCTTAATAGGCTTAACTGGGTTCACCGGGTTAATTGCGACACCTGGTATTCTGTTGGTTTGGGGGATTTTGACAGGATTATCATACAAAAATCTGAAACCCGATGTTTTAAAAGTGCACAGAAGCAGCGTGAGCGTGCGGAAAAGGTCCAAAGCTGGAGCGCAGAAAATCAAGTAGCAATATTTTTAAATGAAAGCTTACCGTTTGA
Organism: Epinephelus moara; assembly: GCF_006386435.1. Classification (NCBI taxonomy): domain Eukaryota; kingdom Metazoa; phylum Chordata; class Actinopteri; order Perciformes; family Serranidae; genus Epinephelus; species Epinephelus moara. Next base: position 31,405,628 of record NC_065509.1, read on the forward strand.
GCAGAGGCAGAGCAAATCTAAGGGCATGCAAGGGCTATTTAAGTGCGAGAGCAGGGTTTCAATGGAAAACATTACAAAATCTGAATCTGAAATCAAGAAGTTGTGGTTTGACTAAAATGAACAATGACACCAATATATCAATCAATCAATTTTATTTATAAAGTCCAATATCACAAATCAGGGCTTTACAGCATACGACATCCCTCTGTCCTTAGGACCCTCGCAGCGGGACGGACAGACGTGCAATAGATGTCGTACAGAACAGATCAACATAATAAATTAATAGTAATCCGTATGACACAATGAGACAGACAGAGAGACAGAGACAGAGAGAGATGCAGGACTGACGGTAATGACAGTAGCTTACAACAACATTAATGAAAGTAATAATATTATAGTTATAATTCTGGCTATTGTGGTACAATATGTTTAAAGTATATATTAATATCTGATAGTATACATGATATAGTCCACGATGAGCAGCGCTAAAATCAACCTGCGTAGTTGTCCCTCCATTGTGACATTAGAAAGTGTCACATTTATCTTGCAAGTGTACTCTTCTTCAACGTTTTGTTTACTTCCTGGGTTTTTCCCGCATGGAAATTCTGACCAATCAAGAGCAGCTTTCTCGCACAAGGCATTTGATCTGGTCCACTGGTAAATGCTGCCGTGAGAGCACGAACCAACTCTAGGCAATTATGCAGCTTTCTAACACAATTACTCCCTGATTCAGACCAAAGCAAGACAACTCTAGGTCTGAAAGCATCCTAAAATAGACAAAAATCCCATAGTTCTGAAACCTGGTTACTTAAGTGCATGTAAACACAATACATGAGATAGATTAGATAAAATTACAAAGAGTGACTCATGATCAGCGTTGCCAGGTGTATGATAATTATCATATTTGTACGATAATTTGGCCCTCTGTACGGTGTACGATCAATAATCCCAAAAAAGGCCAAATGTACGATAATTTGACCATTTCATGAATGTGTGGTTGTAATCAGTATGCCAGAGTTTTTTTGTGAGCCCTGAAGGCATCTGTTCCCATGAGACATGTTTCCAGCCAATCGCACTTTGCTTAGCATGCAATACGGGTGACGTTTGTCTCTGAACAATGAGCACGATTGACTGAATGGTCAGCTGTACCCGCCCCACGAGGCGCTAGGACCCATCAGGAAGACGAGCGAGAATGAGATTCAAAACAGAAGAAGAAGAAGAGGAAAAACAGAAGCAAGGAAAATGGAAAATAAAGTAAACACTAGAGTGACTATATTTACTGTAAGCAATATCACACGAGAGGGAGTGATGTTGTAATGTATATCATCACGGCTGTGATTCCGTCATAGGCACGAGGCCGCAGGCCGAGTGCTGAAGACAGATATACAGTACAACATCATGACCTCAAGTGTGATATTGCTTTCATACAACAGTTCAACAACAGCTTAAACAGCAATGCTGAGTAAGGAAATGTTAACAAAAAGTGATGAAATAAATTATTTAAGTATGTTATGTAGCTCCGTGAAAACAAACATTTCCCCCAGTCCGTTGCCAGGCAACGCAGCACACACACCAGGAACTCACAAGCTACTTTGTATTTACATTGATCTGCAGCTGTGTAACTTCGTCCAGTTTGGCTGATGAAACGTTGGCAAACCTGGATGTTGGCACGGCCGGATTCAGCTTCCACTCTCCCTCATCCTCATCAG
>NC_065509.1:31407348-31528073 GCF_006386435.1 Epinephelus moara
CACACAGTTGCTATGTAGCCCGGCGTTGCTATAGGGACGCTGCCCTGACAACAGTTACTTTTTTTATCGGGCTAAAGTAGCCGTTACCGCTTACAAAATGTATAATTAATCAATATTCTGTCTATTCAACTGATAATTAGCCGTGTAATAAGCGGGATAATGTATAATGAGCCGGTGAATACTGGGAAAACAACTCCCTGTCTGGAGTTATTTTCCCAGTATTCACCGGCTCATTATACATTATCCCTTACATAGCGCATCAGTAGGATTGTTATTTTGGTTATGACGGATGTACGATAATTTCCCTCAAAATACGATAATTTTGAGTCTCTGGTACGATAATCCTACATTTCCCACCTGGCAACACTGCTCATGATTACATGCTGCATCACTTCTTGTGAATCGCTTGTGTATGTGAAGGCAATTTAAATCTTTGTTTGGAATGGCAGACCCCGCCACTAACAATGAAAACTAGCATAGACCGTTTCAAATTTGACAACAAACGTTCTAAAGGGGTCCGAGTGTATGTCCTGTTGGAATGTTAATGGCGTAGCTGACAGGAAGTAAACAGGACCCAAAGCAGTTGCCATAGCAAGAGAGGTAATTTTAGAATTTAAATACATTGAGTTGCTATTAATGGAAAAAAGCAGATTGAATTAGCTACAAAATGGGGTTTCATTTCATGTATATCTTAAGGGTTATAAATTAACATGACTGAAATATTAAACGGGAATTACACTCAATTTAAGAAGCCTTAATGTTTAAAGATAAATTTCCACTGGTTATATTTTGCACTTTGAGATTACTCTCCCAGTTTCTCAGACTCAAATCAAGATACAGCCTGTGACTGTTCCCCGTGTGGCAGCAGGGGTTTGAGGGCACATGAAATCCCTGAATGAACTTTTACACCCAAATGAGATTTATTTTACAGTATGTAGCTCTGAAGCGGAAAATGTTTGCATATCTTTGGAAAATTACCCCGGGTGCATTCATTTCCATCACTGCCGTGTCTTCCATTTCATTCTTGTGACACTGAATGTTGATGTTACATCATAAAATAGAAGATTGATTTTTTTACAGAGCAGCAGGTAACTGAATGGGGAAATAAAGAGTGTGTCATCTCCTTTGTTCACCATCAAGGTGCCCTTGAGTAGGGGACAGAAGTGATGAACACTTGTAATGAGGCTGTTTCTAGGCTGACAGGAGAAGTCTCTGATAATACAGAGTGACTCAACTGTATTGTTTGTAAGCCTGGGAAGCAGTTTGTTGCTGTGTACGAACTGTCCTTGAATTTTAGCACAGACTGAGGCTGTAAAGGGACCAAACTGTCCTGAACAGTACAGTAAAAAAAAAAAAAAAAAACTAAAATTCTCTTCTTTTCTAGCCCACATTTTTCAAAACACTACAGAGATGTTTTATTGTAGATCACCTGTTGACATACAACAAAGATCTTATTGGAGTGCAGGTGTGCTCCACCGCCTCTTATGTCTTTATTTCTGGCTGGCCTATTTCGGCTCAGCATGGTTACAGGGAAGAAGGTGAACATGAGATTGAGCTTCAAGTTTAATCAGCTATGTAACTGGATAATGATAATGCTGAAATGGTACTGTCAAGTGGTGCCTGATGGCTTTCTGTCTGGTCTCCGGTCGACTTTTTGATCCACAGAGCTGCTCAAGTTGGTTCTCTGTGAGCTGATGGAAGGTCACTCAGTTACAAATATTCAAACTGTGAATTAGCTTTTCTCTTCTCTACATGCCCTGCCCTCCCAGGCTTCACTTAGACAGATCTATGTACAATAAGGTGCTGTAATGCCCAATAAAGGATCAAGGAACATGCCACTTGGCTCTCCAGTGACCAAAATGTTCCTCTAGAGGAGCAGAGTCTCTAAACTGGGAGGGACAGGTTCATGGCTTTTTACATTCCACTGAATCTTAACCAGGTGGAGCAGAGGTAAGCACTGTCGCCGCAAAGCAAGAAGTTTTGGAGTTCAAACCCACTGGCTAACTTGCGCCCTTGCATGTTCTCCTAGTGTAGCCCTCTGGGTTCCACAGCGTCGTCCAACAGTCCAAAAACATGCAGAATAGGTTAACTGGGGTCTCGAAATTACTGCAGATTCGCATGTGAGCATTAATGGTTTTCTGTCTCAATGTTTCAGCCTTGTTATAATATGGTGACCTGTCCATGGCCCTTTGCAACCCTGTAAAGGATAAACAATTACAGATAATTGATGGATGAGTGTTTGCCTGGTTGAGAGGGATTAATCTGTCATTATCGTAGATAAACAAGTGCTTCCTATCCACTACTGTATTCCCCTTTTTATGCCTCAGTGCCAGTGATAGCTGTAGCCGGAGGCATTATGTTTTACGGATTGTCCGTCCATCTGTCCCATTCTTCTGAACGTGATATCTCAAGAACACCTCGAGTGAATTTCTTCATGCTTGACACAAACTTCCACTTGGACTCAAGAATAAACTGATTAGAATTTGGTGGTCAAAGTCCAAGGTCACTGTGACCTTACAAAACATATTTTTTGCCAAGTATTCCCACGCTAATTATGACAAAACTTCACACAAATGTCACACAATAACAAGATAAAATGATGAAGTGATGACATTTTATATCCAAAAGGTCAAAGGCCAGCTTCACCTGACATCATAATGTTCTGCATGAAACACTTTACTAGCCATTACTCTGCATCATATCTCAAGAACAGAGGGTGAGACATTTGGTCAGATACTGAATTGGTGGCACTAATCTTGAAACTGTGCTGACTGTAAAGATCTTCTGTGCTGCTGGGGGAAGATGTTTGACGTGTGCGAAGCATTCATGTTGTCACAGACATGGATATAAACTGTTAGAGAAACGTGACTGATGCACGGAAGCATACAGCCAGGGGCTGGTAATTCTAGTTTTCATTATTTAAGCAATATTTCAGTGATGCATTGTTGCCTCACAGCAAGAGGGTTCCTGGTTCGATCTCCAGAGTGCAGAGTTTGCATATTCTCCCTGTGTCAGCGTGGGTTTTCTCTGGATACTCTGGCTTCCTCCCACAGTCCAAAGACATGCAGGTTAGCTTAATTGGTGACCCTAAATTGACCTTAGGTGTGAATGTGAGTGTGAATGGTTGTCTGCCTCTATGTGCGATAGTCTGTTGATTTGTCCAGGGTGTACCCTGCCTGTCAGCAGCCCCCCAGCGACCCCTAACAAAATAAGCGGTTACAGAAAATGATTGAATTAATTTTTGTAATGCTTTAATTCACCAATCCATAATTTTCTAATATTTTGTTTTTGAAAAGAACTACTCTTTTGATGCTAAAAATGTCAGCTGAACATTCAAGATTATGAAATTTGTCTTTTCAACATGCTGCATATTAACAAACTTCCCACTATCAAATTGATAATAAATGGATGGTTACTTAGGTTATTATGTTTTTCTTTTTTTTTTTAAAGGACTATTTCCCCAATTAGCACCATACACCATAGCATGACGGTCCTCTAGCTGGTAGTGCAGCTGGTAGCAGGGGTCAGAGTCCATCCACCTGCCGCCCTCTGCTATAAATCCCCACCCTCCATCAGTCAGAGAAGAGCTCTTCTCTCCTGCTCTTACTCATCCAAACACAAACCCTAACTACTGACTGTAAAGAGCTAAACTTTATTGAAATAAATACATTGTTTATTTGTTTCTGAGCTGCATCTCTTCCTCCATTGTCATCGCTTTAGAACCAGGTCATGAGGACAGTTATTTCCAGGAAACTTCCAGGACATCATTCAGAAGGGATAGACCCGTAACCTTAAGTGTTAGCAGTATTTTTATTACTTGTCAGGGTATGTATGTGTTTCCATGTAGGTTTGACTGCTGATGGGTAATAGAGTAGGAGAGGTGACCAGGTCTCTCTGCAGGGACAATAGAGTTTTGGTTTAGCTTCTCGAGTTGTTCCACAGCTCTGCTGGTGAGGATTTATTTCCACTTCCTGTACATGCATCTCTTCCTGTTCTCTGGAGGATTATCTCTGTGTATAAGCTGAGCTATATAGTAGCAGAAACACTTCATCATCTGAACCACAGTGAGAACATTGTCCTCAGGTGACGTTAAGAAAACGGCCTTATGTTCGACTATTTCTGGAGTATCACACTTAGACAATAGTACACCAACACCACTGCCCTCCCACTGGACTTAAGCTGCGCTCACATTATTGCAAACAACAGCATTTGCGTGCAGCATTGTTCTGTGTGTGGTGTGTTTTATTTTTTCCTGATACCCTGTGGTGATACGCAGCGAGCTGGGTGCCAAACACTGCACCAAAAGTTCATATTCATTAAAGTGTTTACCCATGTTTGACTGACCTTTGTGAGCAGCTGTGAAAAAATTGACAAAAAGTCAGTTCAGCAGAAGGAAGAGGATGTTGGGTTATGAAAGTTGCATGTAGCTGGCAACAGAGTTATTGCACCATATTTTAAGCTACAGATGATTTACTCTAACTGACCTCCAACATTAATGCAAACATCTTCATACACTCTGATTTTATTTTATTTTTGTTCCCATTCTTGTGTATTGAAGAGAAGTACAGACGGAGGTAGAAAACCCTGAGAGAGGGAGGTGCATATAGGAGATGTGAAAGAGTCTCAGCTGGCAGAGACAGCAAGGTTTGGGGAAAACCAGCAGTGTTTCAACTTTCCAAGAGCCCTTTGTCAGTGCGAGACTGACAAGTAGCAACATGAGCAGTGTCGGTCAGCAGAGACGAGAAGAACATGTTGTGCTTCATCTGGAGCTTGTCAAGTCGCAGCTTCATCACGCTCCCCTACCTCTCATTTCCCAGCAAGAAAAGGAACCTTGACTACACGTGTAGAGCACGCACACACTCACTCCTTCACCATGCAGCATCGCCTCCACCATAACATCCACACCTGTCTCAGTCCCTAAACACAGCACAAGCCATGTATGGCCACAGAAAACAGTCCTATTTTCCCCTTAGATGTGTATCTGAGAACACAGAAGTGTTTGCATCGTCCTGATCTGTGTAAGCCATACCAGGGATGATGACTTGAAAGAAGTGTTCGCTCTTAGTATGACTCCAACAGTTGTCTTCCCTGATGTGCAGATTTATTCACAGAAACCTCTTGCTCATGTAACTCAATCATGTGGTGGAGAATAATTTTATTCAACACTCCCTTTTCTTGGTTTGAATGCCCTGAGAGGCGAGTGAGAGAAAAAAATCTGGTGATTCATTTTCTAAGTCTGATCCAAAATTTTCCTCTCCTGTGTTTTTTATTTTCAGAACAGGTGGAAAAAAAGAGTTTTGCCAAGATAATCTTTCTTAGTTACTTAAAAAAAAATCAACTGAAATGGGAGGGGGAAGAAAACTTAGGGCAGGTGAACATTTTTATTCATTTAAGGGGTCAGTTGAGGTGGTTTGGGCATCGGATCAGGATGCCTCCTGGGCGCCTCCTGTTAGAGGTGTTCCGGGCACGTCCGACTGGTAGGAGGCCCTGGGACAGACCCAGAACACACTGGTGGAACTATATCTCCTCTGTTCTGGGAATGCCTTGGGGTTCCTCAGGAGGAGCTGGAAAGCGTTGCTGGGATGAGGGAGGTCTAGGGTGCTTTGCTTGGCCTGCTGCCCCCGCGACCCGAGTGTAATGCTGCATAACTTGCCAACACTCAGTATATAACCCTTGTGTTTAGAGTGTATTGAGAAATAAAAACTCGCCTGAAAGAAAACATGAATGCTTTTAGTCCTATTAAGGTCATGGGGTTGTTGTGCACTTCAGCCTCTTGTGGCCGAAATGAGTATTACAACCACAAAAGAATTTACCTGCCAAAAAATTTGTTTAACCTGTTTTCACAGAATAAATAAAATTAAGGGACTTAGAAACATTATCCTGGCAAATCTTTTTTTACCTGTTCTTAAAGGGATACTAGCGAATTTTCAACCAGCTTTGTGTCATAACAATGGGGGTACTTACTTACTCGTCTTCATCCCCTATGGGGCAGTGAGCTCTTTCCATTGCATTCGGTTCTTAGCAGTATGTTGCGCCTCTCGCCATGACAGGTTCCAGGTTGTCTGTTGCCTGGTGGTGTCCATCTTAAGGCGACTCTTGTGATCCGGCCCTGTTCCATTCTTAGCACGTGGCCTAGCCATCTCAAAAGTCTGGAGGTTGGGAGTGGCGCTAACAACGCCACCCCATCAAAAACACACTGTTATAGAAACCACAATGATAACAATGTTGGTAGTGGGTGTAAATGACCTGTGGTAAACTTCCCTCCATCTTACCAGCTCTCCCTCCCCATCTCTTAGCTCGAATTTTTAGTTTTTCGCTGGCTCTAGTGCTCTTGGATTCTGTCATGACATTTTCTATTTCTCACCTAAAATGTCTTCAGAAACATATTTTCGTGCACTGTTTGGCTATGATATGAGAATCTGTGAATGAGAATCTTTCTACCTATTGAGCAAAAGTGAACACCACAGCCCTTTTCCTGTTTTTTTCTGGTCATGAGGCACCAATTTTTAAAGTTTAGTGTTCTTCTACTGCATAGACAGTCTAACTTTGTCTGTGCACAATTTAAGCTGCCTCGACAAAAGTTTTCCAGCAGTGAAATACTACTTTAAGTCATAAACAGAGGAGAGAAAATTAATTTCAATCAGACATAGAAAATAGATCACAAGATTTTTTTTCTTACTTGCCTCTTAGGGCTTCTATATATAGGCATACAGTAGCTGGAGAAATACATTAACATACACTCACTAAGGCATACTGTACATTGTACCAGCACATTTTACGGGGGCATCAGCTCATCTCACACAGTCTGACAGTTCAGTTCAGTGTTTACATTGAATGGCAGATTACATATTCATTCACCATGTGCATTCACACTGGATCATAGCTGTCAGCACTGCTTTATTTCCCTAATACTGTGTATCTGCTTAATAATGCAGTCGCCATATCTGTCCTATAGTCTCCTGAATCCGCTCTCAAGATGTCAGCTTTCATCATACACCTGTCAGCACTGTTGTCATGTTATCACCGCCTTCAGCCATGAAAGAGAAGCTGCTTTAATCATTTTAAACAGTGTGTCATCTGAGAGAGCGTGTTTCTATTCAAATGTATTTAGAAGGTATTCTTACCTTTGATTAAATACATCAGGGACTTTACAGGCAGCACAACAAAGCAGGCAACCAGTAATTTAGTTGCTATAATTGGACGTGCAGCCGTATACTCTTATGGACTATTTGACCTTTTTTTCTTGTCTGACTTTGTCTCTGAAATTTGAAGAGAAAAGGTCCCTGTGAAAGTAGGCCTTATTCATGCTGCTGATGCCGCTCATGTTTATGTGAATGTGTCAGTGCGTGTGAGAGGGGATGGAGAGTGAGGTTCGGTGTGTCTGATTGCATTAGTGGGTGACTTGTTTCTCATTGACGTTTCCTCTCATTTTTCTAATTGACTCTAGCTGGAGACGTTAAAGCAAGATGACAGAGGGAGCGAACAGAGTGCTAATCAAGTCAGTGAAAGTGGGAAGAAAAATCCGAGCTCTCAGTGCTCCACTCAAAATATTTGTCTTCTCCTCTTATTTTTACTTATTTCACCTCCTCCCCTCCCTGTTCACTCCTCCACCGACAGGATACTTCAATACAGGCCAGTCTTCACAAGGACCGTATTTGTCACTGACTAAATCACCTAGACGCAACTGGGTTAGAGAATGAAGGACCAGCACACAGAGCACATACAGAGTAAATGTGCACACACAAACACATACTTGCACTCTCACATTAGACAGGAACTTGAAGACAAGCCGTCCTGATTAGGCTAGACTCTGGAGAGGAAGCCACCTTCCGTTGCCACGATCCTTATTTTAGAAGCTTCAATCATGCGAGTCTTTTTCTGACACACACACACACACACACACACACATCTAAATTTTCTCCTCTACCCTCACTTCTGTGTATCTGGCTCACAGTAAACAACAGCTTGATCATTAGCATCGTTAGCACTTTCTCTCTTGTGTTGTTTTGGCCCCTTTGTCAGAACTTGGGCTGCTGGCTTCATTCTTCTGCTCCTTCATCTTGTGCTCATTGTCTTGTCCTTCTTATTTATGTAGATTATTTTGTGTTTATTTTCTATTTTTGCGTTTCCCTTACAGTGCAAAACTCTTTGTGAGCTTATTAAAATACTTTCTGTGCCATTTTCTTTGCCAAGTAAATTGATGTATACCCTCAAATGTGAGGCTGTTGCTGCCCAGAGCCCTGTGTAGATTTTTTTCAATAGCATCAGTGTTTAATTTAAGTGCTGTGTCGGTCTTTTAACAGTGTTGTGTGATCTCTGTGTGTCCTCAGGATGTAACAGCATCATCAGTGGTGTCCTGCAGCCAGGACAAGGAAGGTCTCCCAGAGAAGAATCGTGCCAGTCCTGTTCAATCTGAGAGGGATGCACTGCTAGTCGGTAAGCTGTCTAACTGTCCATCTCCATGGCAACACTACATTTACAATACAGCGATCCAATTTTCTCATGGTATTTAAAATTTTAAACCCCGCATGGACATTTATCTTAAACGGACAGTTCACCCTAAAGTCAAAAATACAAGTTTTTCCTCTTACCTGTAGTGCTATTTATCAATTTGGGTGTGAGTTGCTGAGTGTTGGAGATATCGACCATAGAGATATCTGCCTTCTCTCTAATGTAATGGAACTAGATGGCACTCGGCTTGTGGTGCTCAAAGCGCCAGAAAGTACATTTGAAAAACTCATTCAATAGATAGTTAACAATATAAAGCTTATCTGCTGATCATCAACATGTTCATATTTTCATTTCAAGCATGTTAGCATGCTGAGGTTAGCATTTAGCTCAAAGCACCACAATATTAAAACGGTACAGTGTCATAAGCCCTTTTTACACAGACCCAAACAACAGCAGCATAATGCCGCTTCAGTGTGTGATTATACACTGTATCGCAGCTTTGCGGAATCAAAAGAGGCTTGATGGGCATGACATAACACAACAGCATCGGCCTCTAGTGTGACATAAAACATACATGTCAGCAGCAACTTCTAAATAACAACAATGGCATTAACGGGTCAATAACAATCATTTACCGTCCATGTTATGTTGTGCCTGATCTTGTCCTCTGCCCGGAGAGTAAGGAGCTCACAAATCTTGTCTTCCCAATTTGCTGACATTTACAGCTGCTGTTCTTCTTTGAGTAAACCGCTAAGTGCTATTAGCTTCTTTTTATATCTCCCGGTGATGGGTCGCACGCATGACATGTCGTCAAAACATCATATCCATGATGACCCATGATCCCATCTTGCATATTGTTGTCCTGTTTATACAGAGACTGTTTCAGTGCTGGTACTACCTCCCGTGGTAGCTTGAAGGCGAGTCCCCTCTTTCCCCCCATTCTGCAATCGTACCTTGGGTATAGAACAGGGTGCCGGCATGACAGTGTGATATTCCTGCCTTAAACAAGCAGTGTAAGAGGGGCAAAAGAGCTGCAAACCTGACCTACAAGACCTGTGTGACAGTATATTAGGTCTTATGTTTCATCTTCTTATATTCAGCTTTGGGTATTTTATTGTTTCCTGTATGATGATGGCATTCTGACATTATTAATTGTTCTTTAATACTTGAATTAGCGTTAAATTGAGCTAAAAAACAATGGGAACATCTTCTAATATAAAGAGTTCCAACCCCATTGCCAACAATTACGGCCTCAGAAATGATGCTCTCAGCAGAAATTTAACATTATTAGTTCCACAAAGGGAGTACAGACTACATAGCTGTTCAAATATGTTTTTTCTCTTTTCCTATTGTCCATCACTTGTACAACATAACCACAACATGCAGTGCCAATGCCACCTCTACAGCAGATGGGTTTCTCTGATTTGCTTCAGTCGCTTTGACGTAATAACTATGCATAATTACACAGCCATTAGAGCGAGAGCGGAGGAAGATATGAAGAGAGAAAAAGACCACTTTACTCATTAGATTACATAACACAATGTGACTTTATGATAATGCGAACTATGGCCAACATCCATCTCCCTCGTGTGTAATAAACTACATTATTTATAGAAGTAAACAAAGCCTCGTCCTATTTTGCTGCTTGTTTTCCGGCATGCTGAATTTTCACATGTTAATTGTCAAGGACATCCGTTGGCTCAAAGCATGAAAGATGAAACTTCCTGCGTCTTGTTAGGGAGTGAAAAGAAAATGCAAATTGTGCTTGAGTTTACCAAATAATAGCACTCTCTGTATCAGTCTGTTTGGTTCTACTGTTCCTCTGGCGCCAGGAATACCTGCGTCTACTATCTCATAGCAGCTAGTTAGGCAGTCAGTGGTGCTTGTCCTCTGCTCATGCCCACTCTGGCTGTTTGCTGAGGCAGAGTTTGGCCATAGTAAAAGAACCTGGCACCTTCTTATGTCAGAATCACTCCTCTTGACGTCTTGTTTGATGCTGAGTTGAAGTGAACACCGGCGGGTAAAAAAAGGGACACTCAGCTCCTAAAGGAAAATGTTTCATCAGGAAACAAAGGGTTGAATCTCTTTGCCTTTTCTCTCCCTCCACACAGTGAATGTAGATGAACATGGCTGCGTAATCTTTGAACTATTCCCTTCATGGAAAATGGGAAGCAGAACTATCAAGATAAAAGTGTTTTTGTTTATTGTTGAGCTGTAAAGGCCTTTCTAGAGTGGGTTGTGTTTTTCCATAAGAAAGAAACACTTAGTGTGCTTCTGAAAACGCCATTAAAACTGTCTGTCAAAGAATAATTCTGCTTTATCACAACTCGGGTTTTACTGTTTTGTAGGTCATCATTTTTGCATAATTACATCATTTTTCTCACCAAGTTAACAGGGTCAAAGCTTGGATTTAAGAAACACTGAGGTCAGAAGCCCTAATTCTCCCAGCTGAACCCCAACCTGAGAACCAAACCCAACCAAATGCTATAAAATGTTCTTAGTATTAAAAGAAAATACAAAATATGACAATTTATTTATTTGTTTAACTGTTCAGTTACATTTGATTTTCCTACTTCATAGTCTAAACACTCCTTTAAAGGCTCTAAAGTCTTTTGTACTCTGTCAGGTAGTGAGGAAATATCCCTTTCATTTCAATTTATCTAGTTTTTGGCAGAAAACATTAAAAATTTAAAGCCCGCCTCCACTCAGAAGTGTGTTTTTCCTCTATTTTCTGTCCCCTAAAATGTCTGACCTTCACTACACTGAACTGTATCTGTGTAAAGTTTGTTACTAGAGAGGTATTTCACATGTCTTTGCTGCAGGAGGTGATATCCGTGCACTTCCCTATAAACTGAGATTGAAACGTGCACTGGGCAGCTAGAATGGGAATGTAACTAATGCGAAAGCCAATCAGGTCATGAGGAAAATGATTTGATTCGGCTAAAAGCTGAATAATGATGATATAACTTTGTAAGATATTATAAGCTATTTTTGTCTGCGCTGCCATTTTACTCATCACTCCCTGTCAAAGCCCCAATGACATATGATTTTTGACTTAAGAACATCATCAGTGCGCAAGATAACCACTTCAGATTTACCTTTTTTGGCATTCAGCAGTACTGGTAATTCGTGTGTTATTTAGTCAGTTACCACAATAAAACAAAGAGCATAAAAAAAGTTTTTTCTTTATTACTCTGTCTTAGTCATTTTCTAAATCATATCAAGGCTTATTTTTGTGTTTATAAGACAGAGATACTTGAACCAAAACATACATGATTTGTTCATAGATCTCGTCAGTTATGTACTATGTTAGCCAAAACTGCAGCAGTAAGACACAAGTTGTAATAAATCAGGAACTGTCCCTCAAGTTTGTCTTGTTATTCCTTATAGAAAGTCTAGCTCTCCTATAGCACGCATATTGTGCCTGTGGAGCAGATGCTCACACATATTGTGTCCTTAAACACATGGAGTGGTACTAGAGAAAGATGAAGAGAAACCTACACGCTGCTCACCTTCAGTCCTCTGTATTGAGTCACATTTTAAACAATGCAAACAAAGCCCATACATTCCTGCAGCCAACTGAATGTCAGGATCAGAGTTATCACGACTAAATTATCTTTTGAACTTCCTCTAAATGATTTAGATTATCTTTTTTAAAACCATTTCTAAATGATGTAAAATCTACTACAACATGAAGTCTTACTTATGAATATATATTTTACCCTTTTAACTCACCTGATACAGAAACAGATTGTTGACAGTGATAGAACACTTGTATACACCTACGAATGCAACAGTGCCTTGCTTATAAATCTTAACAATGACGGTGAACAGTCTGACCCAACAGTGGGACCATGAGGTCTCAGGCACGTAGCTTTAATACAGACAGGATTAGCCAGAAACTTTCAACCATACACACACAAAATGCTAACAACATAAAGTATTTCAAATTACTAACAACATGTGTTTACATGTTTACCGAGCTTTGTGGACGATAACTACCTTAAACAGGGCGAATAGGATGGGAAAGGGTTGAAGAGAAACCCATACGTTGTTCTCGCGTCACTAATCTGTATTGAGGAAGAAGAGTGCGATACCCCCACTGGAGCTCTAAGCTCTAATGAACCTACACAGACAAAGATCTTCACCACCTATCTGTCTTCCTTTCTTTGTGTTACTGGCTGCATATCCTTAACAGTGGCCGAAAATGAAATCATATGTCCTGAAATACCATAATAACTGAGGCAAGAAAGAAATGAGCTTTTCTCCAAATTAAATATTTCTGTTTGAAAATGAGTGTTTCTCGTCTGTCATAAACACATTGAGGTCAGATCATCTGGAGACCCACCACCCAAATCTCAGCTGGTGTCTTCTATCGGCCTCATGGCGCTCTAACGATGAGCTGAGGTGCGGGATTATCTCTCTCCTGGCCCTATCAGAGAGCGGAGAGCAGATGGTTTGGTTCGAGTTTGTGGAGAGTTTCAGTAGCACGCGGCTTTGATGAGAGATAACGGCATCAAAGCCGTCATCAAACACTCCCTCTAATCTGGAGCCACAATATACAAGAGGCTCTTAACAGTACTGGGAGTCTGACAAAAGCCACTCGATGCATCCTCGCTTGTTTATCAGTCAGGCTAGAGGAGGGAGAATAATGCAAACTGATTTCTTGAGTATCCTACCGTGATTTAAAGTCATGTTTGAGAGGCGACACAAACTGAAAGGCTGGAGCTTTGTGACAAGTTATGTCTCACCATTTTGACATTTTAATTAACATGTCTGCGTGACCTATTTGTTCTACCTCAGGGATCATTTCAACCTTCCTGCACGTCCACCCGTTTGGAGCCAGCATTGAGTACATCTGTTCCTACCTGCAGCGTTTGGACACCAAGGTAACACACACAGACACACACACACATACTGTATCCTAGACATAGTGACACAGATTAAATTTCCCTGCAGGGCTGACATATGGGCCTGCTGTATGCCAGGGTCCTGCTGTGCCATTTTAGTCTCCTGGCACGCAAACAAGCCTGAAGTGCCGGCGAGAGCCATCAGTTACTCTGAGATTTTTTAACCCTTTATGTATCTCAGCAAAGAGGCACAGGCACATCACTTTACAGCTGCACTGCTTCACACTCATGCACCTGTCCCTACCAGTGTGTAAACAAATAGGCTACTGGCTAAAAACACAGAGGTGTACTTAGGTTTAAATTGAATACTCACAAGTTTAACGAAGCTTCCCCTTTCATCATTTTTCACCATGTCAGTCATGGAGTGTGTAATAAATCTTGACTGATGTTCCACAGGTGTTATTTTTACCTCATGATGTGAGACTGAGGTGCTGACATTTGGGACCATATCAAAAAGACATGCAAATGGCTAAAGTGGCTTTTTGTTAATAGCTTTCTCATTTCTAAAATAAATTTAAAACATTTTTATTTATTTTTTTAATCTAGACTTCCTCACACTGCAGGCACAATCTCCTTTTTTAAAAACCCAGTCACCAGAAAAAAAATGTTGGCATTGTAAGTTGCACATGTAGCCAGTATATTGAAACTTTACGTTTTAACAATGCTGTGGTTAATGTACGATTAGGTTCAGGCACTAAAACTACTTGGTTATGGTTAGGAAAAGATCATGATTTGGCTTCAAATTCTCGGTGTCAGGGGCTCAGCCCCAATAGAAGAGCAGCAATGTTTCCGTAAAAATCAATCTCTTTTTGTGACACTATCTCTGCTGATAAAACAGCAACAGGTTTCCCAAAAACACCCACATTTGGAGCCTAAAAAGCTGCTGGGAACATGGCAATGACTGGTTAAATCACAGCTTGTTTGTTTGTTGGTCTTAAACCTTGGTCTGCAGCTTGGCTGGTGATACAGTATCCCCAACTCATGGTGATAAAGTCAGCTCAAATACAACGTTACTTTAAAAATGTATTTCAAATGTTCAAAGGTAACATATTCATGGTTTATAGCAGTGGTTCACGGTGCAAAAGTGGGTCGCGGGCTCATTCTTAATGGGCTGCAAGTTACTCGCTATTGTGTCAAGTTTATGAAAAACACACTTTCTTTTAAGGACAATGAATTTACGGCACGGAGCTTTTATTTTATAGTGCTGTTTCCTGCTGTAGAGTGAGTGACTAACGGACAGCTACTTGACAGAGATGGCAGACTAGCTGGACGACATGTCCAAACGCAAGTATGATGCTGAATGTATTAAACTGTGTGGACCTTGAACTAATGACTAAGGAGAAATCTGAACCCCAGGGTTGGACCAGTTGGGAACCACTCGTTTACAGAAACATGCAATGCCAACATTTCCTTCTAGTGACTGAGCTGTTTTTAAATATGTGACACTAAAGGGCTCTGTGAGTTTTTATGGCCTGTTTTTTGTCAATAGTGTTTTTTTCTATGGACTCATCAGACCAACATTCATCTGAACCCATTCGGCCTTGAGTTTGTCAAGGAAATTATGCAAAATGCTGCGATTCTGACTGTATTCTGTGTTTTTTCACTAAACACCTGTTTTATTTGCTCTACTGATTTCCACCCAAAACATTAATAGTTACGCTGTTTCTCAGTTTAGACTCTTCTTCTTTTTTTGAAGGTAAAATCGAAATACAAATGATGTATTATTTTGAGATTAATTTATTTACATGGTTAAAATATTATGTTATTTTGTTGGCAGCTGAACTTATTGACATATGTATGGGGCAGTAGAAAACAGTAGAATAGACAATTTCTAATATCAGGTATAAACACACTAACCTGATCTCGTTCCCAGGGCGTCAAATACAGCAGTTTGGTCAGAGGCTGTTGACTTCCAATTCCGACTCACAAGGCACCCTTTGGCGTCTGTATGAGACATACCAGGCTTTCCAACAAACTTAAATGTAAAACCATTTATGGCAATGATGTAGTATCAAGAATAAGAAAGTCTGAGTACTGTGGGAGGAAGGGGTGTGGGATGAGTAATACAAACACAGGACTTTCACCTAGGAGACCACAGTGACTTTTGTGACAATTGAGTTGAGTTGAGTTGCACATAGACTTACTCATTAACTTACTTACATAAGAGGAGTTAGTAACAAACGTAGTTATCTTAAGTTTTGGTGACGCGACCTACATTCCTATGAACATGGAATTTTATTTTGAGAAGACACTATGCATATGATGAGTGGAAATTGTTAAGCCGTTCCTGAGTGTCCAAAATTGATGCTAAGGAGGTACCAAGGGTGTCATAGTTTGAAGCGTTGGGGCCACTGACCGTGCTGCTGTATTTGATGAGTTGGAAATGAGAATGTCTTTACTGCATTCACTGCAGGTGTAATCAGAATACAGTTACAAACACAGGTATTTTTGTGATATGAACAGATAGAAGCTTTGTGTTAGTTACACAGTCACAGCAGGAGTTGCCTGAAGTGGGCAGCTGAGTAAACCCACAGCTGTTGATGCAGCAGGTTTATCCCACCAGGGTTTTTCTCCTGATGCAGGACGAAGCCCCGCTGACCTTCCCGATGGTCAAAATCTTGTTTGTCTCAACCTTTTAGGCCTCAGCTGCTCCTGCCTTGTTAAAAGCAAGAACCTCAATATATAGAATTTTTTGTCTTTGCTCCGTTAGAGCCTCTCTGTTTCTGTCTGTTGCCGTTATCACTTTCTAATTTTATCACACATCCCCACTTGCACAACTTATTGATGAATATATTCATGTTCTGCGTCCGTCTGCTGCTGCCTGCCGCTGCCAGTTTAGGCTGTTAGTCAGCCTGATTTCTGTGAACAAGTCGACACGTTTGAGCTGATTCCTGGTTTATAACCGAGCTGAGCTTCGTCGTCACCATCCTTCCAAGACCGTTCTTGATTTCCAAATGTGCTCTCATTATCTCCTGCCGTTCATCTCGCTGCATCTGACTGGCACCTTTATGACGAGAGCATCCAGTTGATATAATGTTAAAGTGTTTTTGTTTCTCTTGATTTAACACTAATAAAGGTTATTGGTTTCTCACCAGGCGCTCATCCAACAACGCGTAATATTAAAAACAGTCAGTGTCATTCTGTTGGATCTGATTGCTCTCCTGCCATCTTATAGCTTTCACAAACAAATTAAAGGGATGTAAAATACAAGGACTGGTGAAGGCTTGCTCAGTCTGTAATAGAGTGTAGTGGTCTGTCTGTTATTTAACTGATTAACAGATGAACTGATTAAAATGTAGTCTTCACAATGTCAGAATATAGTGGAGAATGCCCATGGCTATTTCTCAGAGCCCAAGGAAATGTCTTCATGTTGCTTATTTTGTTCAAACAGCAGTCCACAACTCTATTATATTTTATTTACAATCATATAAAACAGAGAAAACCAGAAAATCCTCACATTGAAAGATCTGTAACCAACAAGTGTTTGTTATTTTTGTTTTATAACTGCATTCACGGCAGGTGAAAATCTTGTTTGAGGCTGAATTTCTCACCATGCTGCAGTGGAGAGGTGTACTTCAGGGTGTGTCAGTACACTATGACATCACTGTTGGGTGTGGTTACAGGTGCAACACGCTTAAAACTTAAAAACAATCAAACACTCAAATTCAGCGTGGTGTTAAATTACTTTTTCGGACGACCATCTCAGCACTTCAGTTTGGAAAATTAGCATATATCTTAAAAATGTTGGGGATTAATATTTTAGTAATAGATCCTAAACATATACTGTATATAATTAGAAAGATGGCAACTCGTTCTTTGACAGGTTAGAAGGAGAAGAACATGTCAGTCTTCATTAATGGTTTAACAATTTGGGGAATATGCTTATTAAAGAGAGTTAGATGAGAAAATCAATGCTGATGGGCGCCCCGTGAAACTGCTTTGAATATCACCCTTGCCAAAAGCATTAAAGAACTCTACATCCTCTGTTCCTCTCCTTAGAGACAGGACATTGGATTTTGGTGCTCCTCTACCTCCTTCATGTATCTTTAGCCTGTTTCCCACTAGACAAAACCCCCCAACAAAACCAACAAATTTCTGTCTTTTGTATTTAATGGGAAAGGTTACAATTGGCATTCACTCCCAAGACAAATGATTCTGCAGTAGTCACGAGAGTTTAACGGCTCCAGCTCTGATCGGCTTCGATTAGCAGTGATTGAAATTCAATAACCAGGTAAACCCACTAATTTTAGCTTCTTAGCCAGTGCAGTGAATTGACCGGCTGCCACTAAACACTGTCCGTCTCCACCCAAGCAGCACTCGAACATCATTCAAAACTTAGTTTTAACCAAGTTTGAAAGAAAGAGATTACAAAAAGAAGTAACCACCGTAACATTCTCACTAGCCTTATGCTGCTGTTCACTAACCTGTTTTGTGGCCCATCTGTTCAAATAAACACAAGAAGTTTGTGCTCTAGATAAAGGATCAGCGCTCAGTGAATAACCTCCTAAGCCCTATGATAAGCTATTATGGCAAGACTTAACTATACTGACCAGTGAGCAGTGATAACTAACATGTCTTCATCAGGTGGGAACCTCCTTTCACCAGTGTTTCGTCTAGTTGGTCCCACAACACCTCCAGGAGGCTAGACAGTGATCTCTGGCGTCCCAGAGACACTCCCCTAATGCCAGGTCTCACTGCTCCCCACACCAACCCAATAACCTCCTTTACCTTACTTACACATGGCTTTCTCAGCCCACACAGCACTGCCACCTTCAACAAACCCAGGCTCCGCTTATGCGAGCTCCAGGTAGCGACAGTGCTGATACTACCTTTCCTAGCACACCTTACATTACACATGGCTTTCTCAGCCCAAACAGCACTGCCACCTTCAACAAACCCAGGCTCCGTTTATGCGAGCTCCAGGTAGCGACAGTGCTGATACTACCTTTCCTAGCACATTCACCATACCCTATTTCACATGCTACATATTAACTCCAATATAAGCTAAAGTTTTTGGGGGTTTTTTAAGTTTTTTTTTTATTTTTAACCAGCTCTGTCATCACAGTGTGTGCAGATAAATGGTGTTTGGCTTCCCCTGTGCTGCCAGGCCTGCAGCTCCCTGCTTATCCTCTGGTGTAAGTCTGCCAAATTTCCTGGCAAATGAACAGGAAGCTCAGAGTGTTTGGCTGCAAGAGGTGGAGGGACAGCAGGGTATATAGTTATTGGGTACATCCATGGGTGCTTAAGCTAGCTTGCAGCAGTCTCTCTTAATGGGACTGGCTAGCAATACCCTGGCAACCACTCATTAGCCTGCCATCCTCATCTGGAAGTGGGCGTGGTTTCATATAAAGTGGGTTGGAAAAATGCAGCCAGGCTAGCACTTTCCCCCTGTTATCGATCTTCACATTTATCTCACAGGCATGAGTGATATCGATCCTCTGAAGTGTATCTCCCAACATGTCACACTGTTGCTTTAAGTGTGTGTATGAGGTGTATGTGTCAGTTTTGTATGTGTTTTGCATGCTTTGTACATGATTGTGTTGCGTGTTGGAGATTTTGTTGAAGCCTGTTTGCCTGTGTATCTGTTGTTTCAACACTAACTCTGCACATCAAGCAGCCCACAGAGTTTTGTCAATACCACTGACTAGACTCTCCAACAACATGCCCAATCCTCTCTGCTTATCTACCGGCTCCACACGCACACAGCTCCATTGTCTGTAATGATACACCAGTGCTATCTCCATGATGGACCTTAATGCGTCCTGGCAACAACACAGAGCTCCACCAACCTAGTTATTAATGCAAGACACTATGGGTCGTCCACTGGAGCTCGTACAGTGGATTTCTGTCTCTCACCTCAACCTGTCTGATTCTCCTCAGCCTGCCTGGATGGTGTGAGCCAACGTGAATCCTGCCATGTATCTCATACTGTCTTCATGCTTGGCCTATTTATCTGGTTCAAGAGAAGGTGTGAGAAATGAGTGTGAGCATGATGAAAATTAAGAGCAGAGGTGTGAATAGTGGAGGTGTGAGGATGTGTGAGATTGTCCGTGCTCATTAGTGTGGAAAAAGTAGTATTGTGTGGCGTCTTACTCTTCCCATTATGTGTTTCTGCAGATCAACACCAGTGAGGTGGAAGCTCTTCTCTCTCGGCTGCCCTGCACCTTCAGACAGGAGCTGACCGGCGTCGGAGCCAGTCTGGAGAAACGCTGGAACTTCTGCGGCTTCCAGGGCATCAAGAGCACATAGACTCTGCTGGTGACGCTTCTGAGACGCAGAAGAGACGACAGGTAGCCAAGGCAACACAGGTACACGGAGGACGCGCACAGCTGACGGAGGCACTGGACTCCATTTGCGAAGACAAGAGTGCAAATTCACCGCAGATCTCAGATCAGGAAGGGGAGTTCTGTGTAGGCAGCAGAGAGATAAATATACAGTTTTTTTTGTGATGGCAAATTAATTGGCAGCATCTCTATGGTGACCAAGAGGTGGATGTATTTCTATGGTGACAGTCTCATCATCTCTCACTCTCTCTGGGTTTTTTTGGGATTCAACTAAACGTCCAAATCTCAGCAGAGTCATGGCATTAGTTGTATTTTTATACTCGAGCCCACATTTGGCTCAGCGTACTGTCAGACCTGGACTAAAAGGGCTACACAGGAACGTCATCAGGGTCGACTTTCAACCTCAGAAACCCTCTGGCTTCCTTTTTTTGCCTCTTCTTAATTTTGTACAATGATGTGAAATAAATTCTTATAGTTCCTTCTTCTATTAAAGGTGCACAGAGGATGCATTTTTAGTTATTTATACATCTCAGTGTTGAATTATGCTCCTACTTGATGCCACATGAGTCAGTTCTGAAATGGACAATGAACATCAGAGTGTAATCAGGCCCCGAATGGGACCCTAAGATGCTGCAAATGTTAAAATGACGAGGGCAGACACGTTCTGATCACACCAGTGATCTTCTTATCATTATAAATGGAGACAAGGATACATGTTGGCTATTCACACGGTGCCTTCCAGGTCTGGTTAATTTTACAAAGACAGACTGTTTTCTTTGCGCAATTTAATTCCAAATTATTGAATGTGAATGAGAGCACGCTCTTCTCTTTGGCTGCATCCACAATTACAGTTTCAGCCACGGATGATAATTGTGTTCACTGCTTCGTTGTAGCATAATGTGAAAAGGAGCTTCCTTTTGTTTGTCGGAGGGCTCAAACAAACAGTTGGGTGTTTTTTTTCCCCCTGCAGGCACTCGGCGCAGACAGTTAGCACATGCCTGGGAAACATTCATGATGAAGCAGTTGATGCATTAATGGTGGAATAACAATTTTGAGCACATCAAAGGCGGTAAGATGCATTAGAAATGACAGCGTCAGGTGGTTTGTTGGCTTCAAGGAGCGGCTTTACAGGAAGAAACAGATGAAACAAACTAATGTGGCAAAACATAGACGTAGATTTCAGGGATGGAGGCAGTGGACACGTCTCCTAGAACATATGCATTTGTCCCTCCAATTAAAAGCTTTTATTTTGACAAAATTAAATACACTTACACCATAAATTGATGCATTAAGGGCACAAATTGGTGCATAAAAATCACCAGAATGCAATAAATCAAGTGTTTAATGCTCAAAATTTTCTGGCAGAGGACCCCAAACCCCCTGTTTCATATGTCCCCCCTCAATGTTGAAACAAAACCTACGTCACTGCAGCAAAACATCTAAATGTGGTATGTTTTGAGATTTCTACCCACGTCATTACCCCAGTTTCTTACACTGGTTGATATTAATCTGCCTCATTTTTTCTGTAATGTACTGGTGAGTTTACATCTATCATCCACCATCCTGAAGATGAGCTTCTACTGCCATCTTTTGGAGGAACTTAACAGTGAGAGCATTGCAACTGTCAGTCTCCCTTGGCTCAATAAAGGATGCTGATGCTGTGTGTGACGGTATTTGAGAAGCTGCTCTCCTGTTACCTACTGTATCAGTGACTGGTGGTGCATGTTAAGTGTGTCTGCCTTCAATATTGAGGCGGTGCAGCATGGTGAAAAATGTCGGTTGACTTCCTTTACAGGGCTTTATTATTTGTGTAACAACAGTTTGATTAAATCCAAACATTACATTGCACAGATAAAATTAGCTTTATACTAACATACATCATCTTATGCGTCTCCTCACAAATAAAAATAGCCATTTTTAACATCTAAACAACCGGAACACATATCCTGAGATAACTGGTTTCAGTGTGGCTGATTAAAACTTTATCGGTGTGAGGTGACACTTCGCTCTGCGGGTTTTCAACAGTGAGAAATCCTGTCTCGCTTTGTGAAATGATCATGGAGAACACTGAAATCCCCTCTGTCACATCACATTTATACACAAATAGACCAAGCAGCTCTTTATTAAACAACATGACGCCTAAATTAAAGGAAATTATTACGTTGTTTTTTTTATAACACAATAACGTCTGACATGAACTCCATCAGTTACCAGCTCAGTGTGGATGTATGTGTTAGTGGAAAAAAAACAGTAGAAAGATGCAGGAATGTTAGATATTAAACTCTCAGCTACTCTGATGGTAAATGTGTGATGAACAATGAGAGCGAGGGGTGTAAATCGTCGTCCAGTCGCCAGCCCAAGTGCTCGCATCCAAATCCTGCAGTCCAAATGCATTTAGTTATCAACACAATCATCAAGTTCTCAGTCTCTTTCCCTTCCAGCTGGAGAAAGTGAATCCTGTCATAGCATCTGCTCTGTTGCTCTACATGTGCTGGGAGTCCATGATGTCCAGATACTTGGCGTCGATCATTCGGGGAAGCAGGCTGATCCTGAGAGAAAACACAGAGATATTGTACAGTAAATATATAAATCCCTCACACACAAACATTAAGTCTGACATTTTTTTGCACTACAGAAGTCTTTCAAACTCCACACCCCCCCAGGTTCTAAAGCTAAAAATGTGCAAGCTGATGACATCACTTTTCCTTCCTCCACAGAATGATGACTAGTAAACTGATCTTCCTGTGTTAAATCAGTGGCATTCTCCTGTAAAACAGCTCAGCATGAATATTAATGTTGACTCTGTGCAGACGTTGTAGCACTGTGTTGGTTTCCATGGTCCCACTCTGCCCCCTGTTGGCCTGGGTCGACTCACCTGACAGGCACCAGCAGGATCATCAGAAGGGGGAAGACCATCTTCATGTAGGGCAGAGGATACATCCCAAACGCACACAGGATGATCAGCTGGATCATCTGCACCGCTGTGAAGTAGTGGACCTTCCTCTGAGGCACGCGGCGGATGTAGTGTGTGGGAGGATAAGAGGTCTAGACAGAGAGAGAATCATGTGGGTAAAATGCTGTTTTAAATCACATTTCACTGCATATTTTGTTGCGCTAAAGTAAAAGTGGAGCAACTAATACACATTACAGTTGAAAGGGCAACATTTGCAGCTGTTGTTGCAGCATTAATGACAAATTTAGTGGAAAACAGTTTGCCAAATTTCCTCTGTGTGCATGTTCAAGGTGTACTATGCAGGATTGTTAGTGGCTGTTTCAAAAGTAAAACCCAATGACAGACCCACTCTTGTTTGGCATGTCATCTTGCAATATTTGTGTATTTTTAGAGCAGTGTCTTTTCTATGCCTGCTGCTTACGGTCCGGCAACTTTTTATAAAGCCCCGACCTCACCTGAACACTGTGAGGCTACACACCCATAAACGTCCCGAACACAGAAAATAAAAAGATAAAGGCAGAGGGCAGAGTCTCTGCAGAAAAATACACAGTCACAAACTTCTATTGCAGGGAAAGGCAACCTGCGGCCATTTTAGATCCTCTCCACTGTCTCCCTGTGGCTTTGACATGAAATTATATGGAAGGGTTTTCATTTCGTTTCGTTCTGGTTTTCATTTGTCATTGTTGTAGGCCTAAAGTGATTATTGCATTCTCTAACTGTAAAAATATGTAGCCTATACATTAGATTAATAAATGTTTGAACATTTCATGAGCTAAAACGTGCGTCATATGTCTACGACCTGCTGCCTTTTCCTCTAAGATTTGTTGAAGTTCAGTAGCTGTGGTTAGCCTGGAGCCTCTCCAGCTCGTCTAGCTATGAATTCAAAATCCAAAGAAGGAAAAGTCTTGAAGGGAAACAGAGGATTTAATAGTATGTGGACAGATTTGTTTGCCTTCACCACCAATGCCACAAAGTTAAAGTACTAAATAATTCTAACTAGCCAGCTGCAGAGTGGCCACCTTGTAGTTAATCATGTTAATGAATGCTCAGAAAGACCTGTTCCTTATGTTGACAGGTTTATGTCGACTTAATAGGCTGTTACCTTTATTAAAATATGTTTTATGGCTCCAGAAACTTCATTTTGGCCAATAGCGGTTCTTTAAATAGTAAAGGTTGCTGACCCCTGTTCTAGTGGGTCATAAGTGATGATTGAGAGGCATTACTTCTGTATGAGGAAAATCCTGCATAGTGTATCTTTCATCTTGCTTTTTGCTTAAATTAATTCTGTTCTGTACAGCAGCATATTGCTGCTATGTTATTATGACATATTTTCTCAATATTACAATATATACATGTCAAATTATTCTTGTGTTTATGACACATTTTTCTTTTTATAACAGCTTCTTATATTATGAGGCTTTCTAGTTACTTCACAAACTACGCATATCTCATTAAAACAAGAGATATTGTTTTGTCATAGCAACGCACAGACTCAGAGCATGATAAGTTGGTATGTTGGGTATTAAATTATCATGTGGACGTGTCTTGTTATAGTAACATAGCCTCCTATTTCTGCTCCTCCGCTTTCTTGTTTAAACAAGAAACTGAGCAGAAGTTGTTTGATGCGCTGGCAGCAAAGTTGCCGTAACTTCAACCCCAAACTTCCTCTGCCCACTGACTATCTGGATAAAGCAGTTTGAACCACCTCCCCCTGGGTGCCATTCGAGGCTGCCACTGTGTGAAGTATAATGATTAAACAGGAAAAAACAAACAGATCAACCAATCAACCCACAGCATCCTTCCTGCTCACCTGTTCCTTCAGAAGCAGGCACATGCGGTCCACCATCTGGTTCCCATCAAGCGAAGTGGCTGCGATGTAGAGGAAGAGGCCGTAGAGGACGGGCTTGGGGATCCACTGCAGAGGGATGGGCAGCATGAACGCAGACAAGCCGATCAGGATGTTGGCTGCCAGTGAGGTCAGACGTGTCTCCTTCACACTGACAATACTGATTGACACAAGGGCACAGAAAAGCACTTTAGATATCCTGAAATACACCTCTTATCTGACATATGGACGTGTGCATTATTTATCTTAATTAACAGCTGTGTGTGACCCCTTATCACGTAGTATGGCCTTTGTGTGGACACAGGTGTCAACCAAACTGTTTTAAGGGGCCCCACACAGGTGATAGTATCCAGTATTTCACAAGAAATGAACAAAAATGTAATTTTGTGAAAGAGGAGGGAATGTTTTCAGGGTTACTGCACAGAGAAAAAATTCGTCCTGCCTCTCAACACAATGAAAATGGCAAACACTATTTTCTAACAAGCGTTGCAGTTTAGAGGATTTCTATGATTTGTAACTGTGATTTCATCATTACACCGATGTGGTGTCACTGTATATTTATCAACACAGTGCACCAGGAAACACACTGCCAAAACTGCCAAAGAGGATAAAAAGAGCTGTCTGTTTTGGACTCAGGAGCCAGCCCGGTGCGCCACAGGGTTCCTGCTGGTAACGTCTTTGCCACCACAACAACAAAAAAATCACTAAAGAAAACAAAACTCCTTCTCCCTGCCAATCGTCGATAGATTCATGTCGTCATTTGGAGTTTATAAATGCTGTGGCAAATGGTTGTCAGACTCAGCTTTTCACTTTGTGAATGCTGCTACACACCTCTATATGTGTCTTAACGCTGTCTTGTACTGAGACCACAATATTTACACTGGTGAAATGTAAGGAAATAAAGAAGTAGTAGTTTAATCAACTTTTTTCCCACTTGCCACATCCCACTTTTCTCCCTCTCAGCATTTAATATCCAGGATAATGATTGTAATTCTTGTAACCATATAATTATAAGAAGCTTGTAAAGTGTTTCCTTGAATCAGTTGAAGGCACGACACATAATCAACGTGTGCGCAAATGATCAGGATAATAAAGCCCCTTTGCTAACACCCACTAACATCTGTCTTTTTAATGTAATGGGAGAGGTTACAACCGGCATTCACACCCGGTCAAATGACTCTGCCGTAGTCACAGGTTGTTATCAGCTCCGGCTCTGATTGGCATTGATGGAAACATAACACCCAGGTGAAAGCACTTAGTTTAGCTCCTTTACCAGCGAGATGCAATGATGCACTACCACAAAATACTGTTCATTTCCACCTAAGCAGCACTCAAACATCACTCCAAATTAGTCTGCACTGACTTTGAAAGAGAGACTGAGATACAAGAGATATTTAAAAATAAATTACCACAGTAACATTTTCACAGGCCTCTATGCTGCTGCTGTTAACTGACCTGTTCTCCAACGCAGTGACGTCGAACATGATGCACCAAAAGCAAAAAGAACCCACATATACAGAAAGATATACTCCTCTGCTGCAGAGCTGTGTACACAGCTCTGGTCTACTGGCAATGATAAAGGAGTCTATCGCCTGTTTTTCAGCAGGTTTCCCATGTGTACAAATCCGCGTACATGTACTAATTTGGGTGGAAAAGCAGCATACGACTCTGCCCTATTTTAATCCCCCCTTTAATCATGTTATTACCCATTCTTCAGTTGTATCTTTGGTCCCTTTGAGGGTCCCTTACCCTCAGGTTGGGAGCCACTGCCATCTAGGATGTATTGACCAGCGTTTTATTCAGCTAAAATCACCTCAAATGTCTTAATGGAAAATTCAAATATTAGAATAACAAGGTCATTTCCAATCTACTTGCAGTATATGAGCATAAACAGTGATTGTTGAATTTGATCAGAGGGTCAAGTTTATTTATTTATTTTTAAATTAAATTCCTGTATTTTTTGTTGATAATAATTTTAGTCCTACTGTTTTAAAATACTAAAATGAACTTTTATTATTTTTAGTTAATTTAATATTTCTTTTTGACCAAATCACCTGAAGGTCCACTTCAGTATTTTACAGTTAGCATCATGAACTATTCAAACAGACATTGAAAGGGTTCAGAGCAGCTGGTGTTTCAGTCTGGATGTCTTTCAAAGCACAGCTTGGTTTTTGTCCTTGTTTTAACTTCACTCACGTCGTGTAGAGGTGTCCATTCTCTACGTGCTGTTCCACTTTGGCCAGCTGACGGGCGTGCAGGGAGGAATGTGGGAAGGCTGCGTGCATCCATGGCAACCCCAGACAGGACATGAGGATGTTGATGAAGCCAGTCAGCATTAAGTCCCAGTGGAACGTTGTGCCTTTTAGCAACCTGGTACAGACGTTCACACACACACAAGTGTCAATGACAGACTGCAGCACTACAATATAACCTATATATACAAATATATATGACAGAAAATACAATATAACCTCTGTGAGATGTTAGATTTCTTGTCACGGCTCAGGAATTAAACACAAAATCAGGGTCTTACTTGTGTTCTGGTACATGTGTGAGTGAGATGACGATGTTCTGGTCGATGAAGATGAGCAACGCGAGGAGGAACCCCAGCCCGACCGTGCTCAGTGTGTTCATTCCTGACAGCTTATCAAATGGAGGGAAGTTGAAGATGGGGCCATCGTGGACACTGAACATAGGAACTAATAGGAGCATAAGTTGAATGTCTCAAGCAGATTTGCAAAGTAAAAATGACGACACTGATAATGAAAGAGAAGCTTTGGTGAACTTCTCTGCTAGGCTTTATAAGCAGCGTTCAACCCAGCGTCTTTGACCCCCATCGATTCAGAAGGCACGCTGGGTTAAAAGCTGCCTGAAAGCAAATATTTTCCTTTTTATCTCCTCCAACGTTGGATGTATGAACAGTGAAAGGTGTTCTGTGCCAAGGTTGTGACTTAAAGTCTCAAGGGTACTTTTCTATCACTTCTTTTATTTGAGAGATCTGTACTCACGCTCTATGTCGAGGAAGAGGTAGGAGCCAATGAAGGAGAATATCACCACAGAGATCGGCAGAGCGCAGTCAGACACAACCTCTCTGATTTTGTCATTCAGGTACGGGCTGTGGGGTAAAAGGAGCAACGTGAATTTAACATTGTGCAACTCTGATGTGATAAATTCTGTAAGGTTTACGACTGTATTTACAGTAGTTTCACTCATAGCTTGAAAAATAATCTGTGTCAAGTGGTGAAAGTTTGAGAAAGGAAAGAGCAATGACATCCCAGGAGTCAGACATGGAAATACACACATTTATCTGCCACATACATTTCACTTTTATACCTAACGGGTGAAAATTATTGCTGATGATTTGTAACGTTCTGCTCTACTCTTGGGATGTAAATGTACCCTCTTTTCAGGTCCTCCCAACTTCACACTGCCAGCCACTACAGAAACTAATTTACTCAATTGATATAATAAGTACAGGTTTAATAATGATCCATGAATGCCACTCCATATTTAAAGTAGTCAGATCCTTTATCAAGTGAAAGTAGCAATTCAACGATGTAAAATGTACCCTTGCACATATTTCAGTCCTGCATTCAAAATTGTATTTTAATTATAGAGTTATATTGATGAATGTTATGCAATTGTATTATTATGATCCATCAACATATAAGCAGCATTCAGTGTTAGGTACTTTACTTCACTGTATTACAATGTGCAAATGATCAATTATATAAGTGTGAGTATTAAGTAGCAGAAAAGTATCTCAGAACTGTATTGAAAAGGCAAGTTCAGTATTTTTGAACCTGAATCCTTTTGTCTCATGTTTGTGTCTCAGTAACTGATGGGAGCAACATTTTTTTAAACTGGTCCAGTATTGAGGGAGAGCACTGCAGACACCACTTATTAAAACAGGCTGCAATGTAACCATTGGTGGCATGTCTGCACCATCAATTTACGTCCATTAAAAGTGTTTGTTTTTACCACTGACAGGCTCAGATTGTTGTTTCAAGTGTCTGACAACATTATGGAAAAGATCCCTACAGAGGTAGACCTTTTTGTTTAACCAGAAACAACCGCGAAATCAAGCCTGGTCTTACTCAGAAGTCGACGAAAGCCGGCGCTTGGGCAGTGACTTGCGGTGTCGGAAACCAACAAAATAAAAAGGCGTCCTTTAACGTTATAGTTTAACACTGACTTTCACCCCAGAGAGCGGTGTTCGCGTCCCATAAGGTTACAAAGATAAACCCTGTTCCTTTTTTCTAAACCTAATCTGTGTTTTTGTTGCCTAAACCCAACCGTGTGTGTTTGTTGTTGAAGGAAAAAATCAATTAACGGTGTTGTTCTGATGTAGTATGTTTATTTTGAAAGAGACTTTATGTAAACATTAAATTTCCTGTGACAACGGAAGTTTTTCTTGAAAGAAGACAATGCATTTAACAGGAAGAGCTTGACACGGTGTCCTAGAACGTCAACAACCGACACACCCAGGGTACCTTGCATGTCGTATGTGGACGTGGAAAGTCCATGACCAAATGTCAATATGTGACGAATGAGAATGTGTTGCGAAATCACCATCACCAGACCCACCAAACAGTCATTTTAGCATGCGTACAGTCAGCTTATTTTCACATCTAACTGGGTCAATTAAGGGTAAATTTCAACCAAACCAGAGTTGGTGATTGTTGGAACAATGGCAAGACGAACAGAGACAATTTTTGTGGGTTTAATTTGTTTCTGTCGACTTTAAATGAGGTGTGTTCTACAGTGATAAAATTAGTGTTTATTTAAATGGAGTCTGGTAGGTTTGGTGATCTGGGGGGGATATCTCTGTAGGGATCCTTTCCATCATGTTATCAGACAATCTGAGCCTTTCAGTGGCAAAAACAAACCCTTATAGTGGACGTAAATTGATGATGCGAACATGCCCTTATGTGTTTACATTTCAACCCTCAGTTTCAGTGTCGCAGTTGCCGTCTGCAGCCCTCCTGCCCAATACTGAACTAGCTTCAAAAATTGTTCCAATTAGTCACGTAATGCAGAAACACAGGAAAATATGGTCCAGGCCGAAAAATACTGAACATACCCTATAAGTACAGTACTTAAGTAAATGTACTTTCTTACTGCTTAGACTACAAATGGAAATACTGTGCTTTAAGTCCACTACATTCATCTGACAGCTACAGTCAACATTTAAATCCAGGATTTTCACTTGAAACAGTTTAATTTTACATTGTTGTATTGCAGGGTGTAATTCAAACTACTCTGTCACTACTTCCTGATATTATTTGTATGTAATTTGACTAAATAGGGCAGTGAGTGAACGTACCTCCTCTTGATGAGGTAGAGGGCGTAGCCAAGCCATAGAGTCCCCAACATGAGCAGCAGACAGAGGATGGGCCTCTCTCTCGTGGTCACCACCAGAGACTCAGGCAGGAAGATTGACACGTGTCCCTCTGCGTGCTCCATCAGCGACACGGTCTCATTTTGATGCCTGAGCATGTTTCCTGTCTGGTTGTTTGCCTTCTCTAGAAGCTCAGCAATCTGCTGAAGCACCACCGTGCTGTTTGTGGTCGCCAGTACGGGCCCGTGGTAGAAGTAGTGAAAAACTAGGAAGTGTGGGGGAAAGGAGAAGGGAAAAAAGGAAGTTTCTTGTTAAAGCAAGAGATTTTTTGCATTTTCACCAGACCTTTTTCACACATTTGCAATACTTTTATGTACAAATACACCTGTTGTTGCAGCATAAATGACGAACCATAGACTAGAAATAATGGATGTAGCTACTATGATGTCACCCATTGTTTTGTGGAGTCTCATTTTGAATCCCAGCATTTCAGTCATCACCATCTTGGTTTTGTGGAGATGTGATTTGTGAGTCTAGCACCGTGGAGGAACATGGGGGGGATCTGACTGAAAAGCCGAGGACGCTATCGGCAGACAGCCTGTCACTCAGAGCGACCTGCCCTTAATTATGCATGACTTAAAATGTAAACAGTTACGTTAAAATTCACCACACGTAAGGTTGTCATTAAAGGGGAAATAGACTATAGAGACCAAAACCTTTTTTGTACCAGGCTGTAAACATGTTTATTTCAGCTGTAAAGTTGGAAATTTTAACATTGGAGTCTATGGGGATTGACTGGCTCCTGGTGCTAGCCTCAAGCAAAATAACATGCAAATTTAATCACAGAGCATGTAATTAATTAGATTCATTTATTTAGTCGCTTGACAACCCTGATGATAATTTAGATTTATTTTGTGTCATGGGAAGACTTTTTTGTGATATTACAAGATAAAGGGATATACTGTTTAAACAAGAATAGGGATGTCAGTTCAGGTTAATTTTGCTATCGATAGCCCAATACCCATTAACCAATAATTAACCAGTAAATTTTAAGGGGAAAAAAAGCAAAATGATGTAAAATAAAAGAGGCACTTTATGTTTTTGGCCCAGTGGTCCACTGACTCAGTGAGCTTTAGCGCAGCATTTCAAAGCGCTATCCATTTAGAAATGGTGAAATTTTAATGTTTTGTGATGTAAATGTCTTGCCTTTTATTTTTTTTTATTTTGTTGACATTATTTGACAGACAGCCAACTAGCCACACTATGATTTGGAAACATAATACCCACTGCCCAATATCTGGTCTTAACTGAAAAGCTAATGTTAGCCTTGGCCACTGAGCGTTAGCTAGCTAGTGGTGGCCCTCATTAAAGCTGGTAACGCCATTCCAGCAACTGAACGGCGTTGCTGCAGAAACATCATGGCCACCTTTCTGCCTCCCCCATATAGCCCAGTGAGTAAGCAGCTTCATTTTAAGCCACAAACCCCCTTTATATTTAGTGTTGTTAACTCCTGTATGTTAGCACCACTAGCTGTGTTGACACTGCTAACTGCGCTAACAGAGCTAACAGTGATAACATAAAGGGGGTTTGCAGTTCAAACTTGCACAGCTTACTCACCAGAGTGACCCAGGGAGAGACCGGCAAGTGGGCAAAATGTTTCCACAGCAATGCTGTTCAGATGGGACAGCGTCTCTAGAAGTAATCACAGAATAAGCAGCGTCGCTAGCTAACACTGGCTACCATCAGACTTGGTTGGTACGCAGTGCAGTAAACTGAAGCATAGCAAGTTAACCTCTAGACCGACATATGTAACTATCAAAATATTCTCAGCAGTTAACCTTTGACATCCCCAAACAAAAAAACCTTTTTGTAAATACCTGGTTTATTATAACATGGGAGGGTTTTGTATGAAAATAGTACTTGTTAGCCTAAAATTAAACAATATTGTTCGACATGCTGCCATACAAACTAGAAGACGCACTCAACAAGACGAGGCCTATATTCATTCTTAGATACACATTTAACATTTTTTGTCATGTCCTAAAATAGTCTGTTATGAATCTCAGCAACAACATAAAAATAGAATAAGTATAAGAAAAAGAATTACGTCTATTTCACACTACACTTAGCATCATTGTTCATACATGTTGCACAGTCTTATTGATATAATCCCCCTTTCATGTAGGAATCATCAGAATATTTCCAGACATTCAGGCACAATCAAGCAGCGCGCTGTATTCAAGCTGTTTTTATGTAGTTTAGTAGAAAACTACCCTGAGGCTTGAAGATGAGAGAAGAAAGCTCTAAAGAATCCATCATATGCTCATCCATTTATTTCCTGTCTTGTGACAAGCCCTTGTGAAAAAGATAAACAGACGCTGCATGAAAGAATACATTATATTTATATTATGGGTTTGTCTGTTTCTCCACAGCACACAGGGGGCCCGTTTGATTTCATGCTTGCTTTTCCTCTAAAGACTCCATGATGAATATGTATATTTGCTGGGCTACATTACCTACAACAAACGATATGAGGGATGTTTAAACATCCCCTGCAGTGTGCAGAGATAGCTCTGCTGCAGAGACATTTTAAAACATGTTTAAGGTAGTCTGACCTTGGCTCGACTTACTTTTGACGGTGCCTTTCACTGCATCCCCGACAAATGCTATGGAGATGAACAAAGCAATGACTTCTTCTGTTGAGCTGGGAGATAAAACATGGGGGAAAAAAGCATGGTGTGATCATTCATGTTGTTTCCAAATAGTATTTTTATACACAGACACAGTCATAACAGTCTGTTCAAGGCGGAATGTTTGCCAAGATAGTGAGCGTGCACATTAAACAAAATTAATAATTATGGCTGAAAACAGGAAGTCAAAACAGATGCGTCCTCTCTTATCAGTGACCTCACCTCAGTGCATGGCCACACCGTTAGTCACATATATTACACGTACAGGGCTTCTGTCTGTGGTATGTCAGAGTAACAAATGTGGTGTTTTGTATTCACCGTTTGAAGAGCTTCATAAACAGGCTGACGTTGAATAGGCCTCCGAGGATGAGGAACAGACTGTTCCATAAACCGATGCAGGCGTAGAAAGCATCAAAGTCCAGGTCGTAGTCGTCACAGATTCCCCTGATTACTAAAACACATACATAAAGACACAAACATACATTTTATTGCATTATTATAAACATTTTCTCTACTTTTTTTTTAACAGATTTTGTAAAGGCGCTCTGCAGTCAAAAACCATATTATTTAAAGGGACAGGTCATCCAAAAATCAAAAGTACACATTTTCCCTCTTACCTGTAGTACTGTTTATCAATCTAGATTGTTTTGGTGTGAGTAGCTGAGTGTTGCAGATATCGGCAGTAGAGATGTCTGCCTTCTCTCCAATATAATGGAATTAGATGGCACTCAGCTTGTGGTGATCAAAGCACCAGAAAAATACATCTGAAGACTAAACATCATGTCGCTTTACAGGAACCATGACCCAGTGACCCCAGATAATCCACAGACATTGTTGTGAGCCGCTTCAAGTAGGAACTGTTTTTTTTTTTTGTTTTTTTTTTTCAACCTTGTTCTCATGCACTGTGTATGTATACCTACAAAAAATAATGCACCTATGTAACCCTCCTAATCCTGGCCCAGTAACCCACATAATAGTGAGGGCTGTAATCATGTGATAAATGTGCTGAGTAAAGAAGGAAGTAGCAGAAAAAGAGCAAAAGTCTGCATACGGAGGCAGGCTGGGGTGGTGAATGGGTCAAACAAACACACGATTTTTCCTCAGGAGACTGGTGTTTGTGTCCTGTGTGAAAAAAGGTGAACATTATGTTTCTTTAAGGTACGTTGTCACGGTATGTTAAGTACGTAATGTCACAACACCCAACCATGTTTCTTTTTCTGATTTAGTGCCAGTAGGGGCACTAAATCATTGGGTGCTATTTCGTTAGATATCACATTAACCATTGTATGAGGATATGATGCAGAACTATACTTGTCAACTGTATCACCGCACAGAAAGAAGCGTGCATCTACAAATGGACGAGAGGCTCATGCTCATGACAGCGCAATATGTGAACATTAATGGTGTCCTCCTTGGCTGAGCTGTAACGTTAGCTAGCTCAGTAGTGATAGGTAGAGGGTGACACGGGAGTGGATTTTCAGTCCCAATAATATGAGCTAGCAGTAGATGCACTCTTCCTTCTGCGCTTCCAACTTTAGTTTGGTAAATGTGGTTCAGTATAAAAAACATAGTTCCTACATGAAACTGCTCACAAAAGGTCTGTGGATTATCTTGAGTAACTGGGTCATGATTTCTTGAAAGAGACATTGTTTTTTTAAACACAAATCAAGTGCCATCTAGTCCTATTCCATTCAAGAAAAGGCAGGCATCTCTACAGCCGATGTCTCTCACACTTACACCAAAACAATCCAGACTGATAAACAGCTCTACAGGGAAGAGGGAAAATATATATCTTTGATTTCTGGGTGAACTGTCCTGTGTCAGTTCTCAGTTCTGTCTCTTGTAAACAGTCAGTTATCCATTTCCAAGTAGTGGGAAAGGGAGTTTCCCAAGCTGATCTTAAAGGTCCCATAAAGGTTGAAAGATGAGTATTTTGCATGAGACAATCCAAAGAGTTCAACTGTAGAAGTATAAGAACAGAGGTCATGTCTGGTAACGGCTGCTGGCTTAGTTGATTGAAGCTTAAGCTCAAGCATCAAGCTTGTTATGCGTTTGCTGCATGTAGTATACTTTTGAAGTGCTCTACAGATCAATTCACCTCCTAGCAAAGTACAAAAATGTGGTTTCTAATCTCCTTGTTTAAACAATACACACCGCTTATGAAGATGGCCAGAGGCGCAGTGGTCAGTGGAATGACAAGAGGTGAGCCAGCAAACAAAGAATAGATCACTCCTCCAATGCTCTGACCGACAATGGTCTTCTGAACATCTGCCAAAAAAGAAAACCAGTATTTTTTTAGTGCTTCAGATTAAATACATTATTGGATGTTGCAGATCAAGACATCAATGTTCGGAGTTTGTACCTATCTCTCCTCGTGTGCTTTCATCATTCAGTGAGCCGAAGGCGATGGCGGGCAACAGAATGGCAATGTAGAGGAAAATAGCAGTAGTAGTGTACTTCAGCAGACAGCGGTCCTTCCCTGTTATACCTAATGGATTATTGAAAGGGTGATTAAAGATAAAATAGCTAAATCCTTGCATTCCTTGAGAATCTTTTATGAAATAATGGTTCATGATTTGCAACAGTAGCAATTAAAAGGTCTGGATGCAACATTCATTAATATGGCAGCAAACCACTACTGGTTGTGTAAAGATATAGTGGAGTAATGGCGTCCTGAGCTGAGAATGAAGACACACCGCCTGTATGTGGTATAGTTTGAGCTTCTCTGTAGTTTGTTGTGGTAAACCAGTCCTGCTGCATGTGCATGTGTATGTCTGCTAGCCACAATGTTAACAACTCATATGCCCTGAATTTTGCATAGAGGCCCTTTATGTTGTATGGATACTATGTTCCCACTTAGGAAACAGTTTAATACGGAAATGTAATTACCGTCTGTGAAGTCTGAGGGGTAGAGGGGGAGTCTGCGACGGAGGTCATCGTAAACACCTTTACCAACCTTAAAGAAGTCTTTGCACTGTGAAGAAAAAGACAGAATTTGGTCACTTAGACTGGACACATCAGTCAACTATAGTTAATGCAGGAAACAGTTATTAGTCACATGCTGTAACTGTTTACTAGTCGGAGAGCCATCTAATGGGACTGCAGGATAAAAGACTGCGCACTGAAAGATAAAAGATAAAAGGGCTGCTTTTGCTGGGGCGTGCTGCTTTGGGTACAGGTGAGAACATAAAATAAGTTTAACACCAGTACTTTGAGGACTTAATAGATGCAAAAACACAGCACAGTGGTTTATAATACTGTGAGGAAGGATTTCATAACTCTGTAAAGTTATAAGTCAGCATCAAGTTATCCTTGTAAATAGTAAAAAAAAAAAACCACCAAGTAATCTACCAG
The DNA here is from genome assembly GCF_006386435.1 of Epinephelus moara. NCBI lineage: Eukaryota > Metazoa > Chordata > Actinopteri > Perciformes > Serranidae > Epinephelus > Epinephelus moara. The sequence goes on from NC_065509.1 coordinate 31,443,178, forward strand.
GAATGTCAGAGGTGGAAAGTAACTATCTCTGCTTTTTGCAGATGATGTGGTTCTGTTGGCTTCATCACACCGTGACCTCCAGCAGGCACTGGGGAGGTTTGTAGCAGAGTGTGAAGCAGTCGGGATGAGAGTCAGTACCTCCAAATCTGAGGCCATGATTCTCTGCCAGGAAACAGTAGATTGGCCCCTCCAGGTTGGGAGAGAGAGTTACTGCCTCAAGTAAGGGGGTTCAAGTATCTTGACAAGTTTGTCTTGTTCACGAGTGAGGGTAGAATGGAGCATGAGATGGATCGGCAGTTTGGTGCAGCTTCTGCAGTGATGTAGGCGCTGCGTGGTGAAGAGGGAGCTTTGGGTAGTAAAAGAATGGACTGCGGATACAAGTGGCCGAAATGAGTTTCCTCCGTGGGGTGGCTGGGCTCAGCATTAGAGATAGGGTAAGGAGCTTGGACATCGGGCGGGAGCTTGGAGTAGAGCCGCTGCTCCTTCACCTTGAAAGGGGTCAGTTGAGGTGGTTCAGGCATCTGATCAGGATGCCTCCTGGGCACCTCCCATTGTAGGTGTTTCAGGCATGTCAAACTGGTAGGAGGCCAGGGGGCAGACCCAGAACACACTGGAGGGATTACATATCTCGTCTGGCGTGGGAACGCCTTGGGGTCCCCCAGGAGGAGCTGGAAAGCGTTGCTGGAATACTGTGCTCGACCTGCTGCCCCATGATCTGGCTCTGGATAAGCGGATGAAAATGAATGGATGGATGGGTGGGATAGTTGCAAACCTTAACGTATGCAGTGTTTTCAACGCAGGACTTTTTTACAGTGTGATATTAGTACTTTACTTATGTAAAGGATCTGAATACTTCCTCCACCACTGAGGAATGTGCGCTTGCATGTGTATGTTTGGCCAGCAGAGTGTTGAGGGAGCTACTACCCTTACTGTGCTGATGCATTGGTCCCTTTGAAATAATTGGATGACCTCTCCACCATCCATGATGCTAATGGTGGTCTGAATATGACCTTACATCGAATTTTACCTCTGACTGACTTTTGCGAGGGAAAGAAGATGGTCAAATATTTCATAAACACAGGACATTTATTTGTAAATACCTTAACTTTCATACATTTGCTAGCTGGATGATCGGTCCTTTGAATGAGCATGAAAAATAGATTTTTAGAAACCTTTGTAGGAACATAGCTGACGTCCAGTATAAAATTGAACACACTGACACACCTGAGTGTCTGTCACTGTTTGTTTTATATAATAGAACTTTGTTATCACAGAACGGGTGGAAAAGTTTGTTTAGCAGCAGCGAACCTTAAATGCTGTTTTGAAAGCGTTGAGGACATCAGGTGCAGACACAACCTGTTGTTAACTTCGGTCTTTTACAACACAACTGCATGCTTTCTCTCTAGGCAGCATTTGGGTGTTCCCTCTTCTCCGCCCTCCTGCTGGGCGCACACATTTCCTCTTAATTTAAACACTGGACATAATGAAGTACTTTATCATTACATGGAGCAGCACACATTCTGCTGCCAGAGCCATGGCAGACTTGGCAGCTTTCTGGGTTTGTTGCCCAGCTGCTTCTCGTTCCTCGGGCCTGGCTGATAGAGTGTGGAAACAGGATAATCACATAATCTGGCTCAACTACTTTACTTTACTGCATCACATCTTTATATGCCCGGATGGAGCGGGAAAACACGAGGGTGGTCTCCACATGTGGAGAGACCAAACAGTCGATAGAGAATATAAATGTTGGTTTTACAACAACTCCTTGTTAGAGTTATGTTTCCATATATTCGCTTTTAAGGTTCGTGCTTTTTGTTGTTCTGGAGTTATACTTAATTCATATTGGTCACATGGCCACTTCTTTTTGTTTTAATTATTGCTCTGTGCACTGAGTACAGAGCCAGTGTGTTTGCTCTTCTTTCACACCTTAAGTGCTTTCCCTTTACGTGGATCTGAGTCCTCCACTTCCTCCACGACCGGCTTCTCAGTGACGATGGAGAGCTGCTGTCGCTGGTAGACCAGCTCCTGTTTGAACTCCTCCTGGGTCTTGGCCTCCAGAAGCTTCTGTCTGAAGGAAATGTCGGAGAACATCGTGGCAAATGTTCTACCGAGCTCAATGGCCGTCTTGGTGCTTTTCTGAAAAGGATGATGAGAAAGTTAAACGGATGATAGCCCAGAGAGACCAACAAACTATAACACTAGTTGTTTTCTGGTGACCTTTCTCAGCGTTTCCACTGAACCTTGCTGTATTTTTTAATGAACCTGGGAGTATTCATCGACACATCGGTGCTTTTTTGAGCAGCGTTTGAGCAACTGAATCTGACCCTAACCCATCACTGATTTTCCAGCTGCTTTTTGTGTGTTTTAAGCCAAACATGATCCATAACCAGGTGTTTTTTTGGGGTGGAAACCAGCATACATTCACATTTAAGACACTAGGAGTGGTGCATTTCTGGCAATTTGTCCATAATATAACAGAGAGTTTCAATTGAGGAACTGAGACTTGGTCTTTACCGTTCGAGGGGGGGCCAGGATGAGGATGACATAACGAGCCTCGCAGCAGTTGACGCCCCAGTTCTGTGGCCTCTCCAGGCGAGCGATGCAAATGTGACGTCGCTGCAGGCTCCTCACACTGGAGCTGAATTGATAGAAAAATATTTTTGGATCAGTGGTGTTTAGATGACTGATCGTGCAGCAGTCTGTATTGGCAGGTGTACATTAGATTGTCCTATGAAAGCCAAAACAAACTGACTTCCAGTGGAAGGATATTTTTGTTGTTGTCCCTGCACGGTCGAATGAACTAAACAACTATCCACAACATAGTGAGCTGGAGGCTGGAGGAATTAGTCAAAATAGCACCTGTTCACGTAAATATTATTGTAGATGAACTCACAGAATACAGAGCCAGGACTGCTGGTAACGAATGCCAGTGGAAGTAGCAGTGACACCCTGGATGGTCTCTGACAGAAGGTGAACTGTGGGAGCAGAAAACATTGCACTGAGCAGCCAAACAAAAGCTTTATCCTTGAAAAGTCAAGCAGCAAACACTTCAACTCAGAGTGCTTCTAATATGTTTTGCTCACCATTAAACTCCTTCCCGCCAGCGTCAGTGAACAGCGAGTTCATGACCTCATTCACATCGCAGTTCTCGTGGCCCTCGCCCACCACGTTAGTTAACATTTGCTTCAGGACCTCATCCAGAGTGGCAGCTTTCTCATCCAAAAGGATGCTCGCCTGGGCCAGGAAGCTGTCCAGGTCTCTGTGGGCGCGCACTTCCTCCTGGAAGTTCATTGGCTTCACATACTATTGTGAGCCAAGAACAAGGGAAATTCAATTGATAGAGTAATAATGTCACAGTGAAAACAAGTGAAAGGTTTATTGTCTGATTTTGCTGACTGCATATTGCCTGACAGACAATAGATCCACACAATTCCTGCCAGCTTTCACACTGCTCTCAGATATAGCTCAGTTCTCAGTTTAAAACAGCTCAGTCATCAGAATACAGTGTTGGCATCGCACAAACCATGTACATGTTACATTTGTACATTTCATACCGTACATATCATATCAACAGTTCTAAAGTGACGTAGTTCAGATTACATGTATAGGAGCTCAGTTTCTCCTAATGAGGAGGAGGTGGTGGTGGATAGTGTGAGACCTGGGAGAGGCCGTTGCCATGCAGCAGACCACTGTTCATGACAAGTGATGTTTCCAGATGAGTTTCTGGCTACAATACCATGAATTTTCAGCCAAAACACGATGTTTCCTAACCCTAACCAAGTGTCTTTTTGTGCTTCAACCAAGCAGCAACCTGGAGGGCTGACAAGTGAAACCAATGTAGATGTGCAGAAACCTGCAGTTCATCGACTGGCCACTTGGGGCCCATAGACTCCCATGTGAAAATACCCAACTCCCCAGCTTAACAGTCCATTTCTTAAAGCTAACCACATGTTAACCAATGTTGTCACAGCATAAAACTGAAAATGAAAAGTAAAGTTCCAACATCTAATGTACATAAGAAACATACAAATTTAATTTACAAAAAGAACAAATGTTACACATCGGTGGTTTGCAGGAATGTACAGTTCCAACATTTATTCTGGGAATTGGGTTGTTGAAAACATCAAGCGTGAGCTGGGTAGAAATTTGGGAATTTTACCTTTAAAATAGGACAGTTGGAGAAAAAACTGGGCTGTGTGTTCAGAGGTAAACGTGTGTAAAAGAAACTGTAAAATGCTGCTTTCCTGTAATTATTTGGCAGCAATGATTATAACAGAGAAAATGACTGGAAGAAACAAATCTTACTTTTCTTGTCGTGTTCAGAAGCCCAAACCCAGGACATTCAGGATCTGCAAATAAAAGCCACAGAGAAATTTAAACGTGAACACACTGTTTTAACCTCCGAGCCCTTATCTCTGATCCCCACTGCCCACTGGAAATGCCTAAAACATCTCTCTAGTATTAATAGTTAAAGGAATATTTCACCCCCATAATGACCATTTGTATATCAGTTACTCACCCCATGTTACGTGGAATTACTGAAGAACACTTTGTTTTACTCGCATGCCTCCATGGTGAACAAAAAACTGAGAAGATTCTTGATGAATTGAAGTCATAGGGGACCATATTTAACAACAGCAATACTATAACACAACACCTGTTCACACAACTCATGCAGTATAATCCAAGTCTCATTTCTCCAATTGTATGCTCAGTACTTTCCTGTGATATTTTAAACACTTCTCCATATGAGTAGGGTGCCTGGGCAAGCACCTGGTGTGCACTCTGCTTGTGCATTATATGCAGCTCAAAAAGCACACACTTGCCCAGCCAGTCACTCATTTGTGCTTGACACTGTTTATGTGGAAATATTTTGAATAGTAAGGTTTTAGTGAAAATGCATGTATTTGAAGAGCGCTGAGCATATGACTGGATAAATGAGACTTGGAATATACTGCATGAGTTGTGTGGAAGTTTGTAAACTGATGTTTCGTTATAGTTTTACCATTGTTAAACATGGACCCCTAGGAAGAATCTTTTAAGTTTTTGGATTCTTCGTTCACTGTGGAGGCATTCACAAATTTATCATAACACGATATACAAATGATCATGTTGTGGGTGAAGTATTCCTTTAATAGGAAGCACTGGCTGCCAGTTTCTTGTCCATGAACTTCGTTTCAGTTATTACGACTCGGGGAATCCGAGCTGGCACACATGATTTCTAATTGCAGAGGCTGAAAATTATTCTCAGGCAATGAAAGTCACAGGAGGAGGATACAGCGTAACGGCACAGCGTTGAAATGAGCTATTAACCTGTCTTGTTGAGTAATGAAGGCATTTGTTTTCCCTCTTATTTATATTCTTAGAACAAATAACAACACAGAGTAAACATGCAGCTTTTTATACACACACACATACACACACACACACACACACCTGGAACACTGATCTGGATCTCGTTGTCGTAGATGTGATCCTTGACGGGTGAATCTTGCCTACAGTCCTGTTCCCCATCCTGCAGCTCTGAGGATAAAACAGAAGTGGTCACAGTCGAGTATCAACCAAGTTACTTCTATACTATAACTGTTTTTGCTGCAGCACTTTGTTCATATTCACTTCACAGTTCAGTAACAATAAAGGCCATTTCATAGATGAATGTAATATTGAGATAAAACTGTTCTTTGTATCAAGGTTAAGATGCAGTGCCAGCCACATTAACAGTGTCTCCAGTAAGGGACAATTTATTTTTCCCTCCCACCATCTCTGCCATCTGTTGACAAGCACACACCAAGATGGAGAGAGAGAGAGACCCAATAAAAACTCCCCCTTAAACCAGACATGCAGCAATATAACAATAGCAGCCCCTCGTAAATTCCTTAATTGTATAGAAGATAAATATGGCATCTCGATCGCAACTTTTTATGAGGGGAGGAAGAAACAGCCGCAGAATTAGAGAATTAACCTTAACCCTTCACGAGCAGAGCTTTGAGCTATGATTATTCCCGCTTCCCGTCATTGACTCAGAGATCATCTGCCTCGTTATTTACCCATTAATTAACCTCTCAACACACCAGCGAAGGGACTGGCTGTGCTCACCAGCATGTGAAATGGGTCATCAGTCAGCAGCGAGAGGCATTGGCATTAGCATAAATAACTGTTGAAATAAATTTACATGTGAAAATTTGTATTTTCCCTCATATCTGTGCTTGCAAAGCAGATCATATCATAAAAGAGTAGAACCCATGCTGTGAAAAACAATCAGAGTATGTATTACTGCAGCTACTCACCCATTTCCTGGAAAACATATCCATTCTTGGACCTCCCGGTGGATGGAGCGTCTGCAGGAGAAACAAAAATGTTATTAACACCAGTGGTTCCCAACCTTTTTCCTTTAGGGACCCCTTTTCTATCACTGAGTAAACTGACAACCCACTGACGAAGTGACAGTGAAAGTGAACGAACGTGAACACAATAACTGCAGGAAGTTTGTATAAAATGAGATATTTAGATGAGTTTTGAGCAGATTATTTCCTGTGCATATTAAATCAGAGATTTCCTGATATTTTTAGGGAACTTTTTATACATTTTTTTTTCTATAAGATGACTTATAAGATGCAGGACAAGTCTGTTTAGCAGAGAGTGAAGGCTCTGTGAATGTAGCATGTGTTCAGGTCTTTAGGTCCCCTTATCCTGTGAGATTTTTAACATAAAGTTTATATCTTTAATAATAATCCAACCTTTATAGCCAACAATTTTATCTGGATTTAATTTTTCTCCACAGAAGCGAATGAAAGGGTGAGATATGATATTGTCTGGTGACCCCCTGTGAAGCTTTGGCGATCCCAACATGGGGTCCGCACCCCCAGGTTGGGAACCAGTGATTTACACTAGTGGTTCTCAAACTTTTTAAAGTAGTTCCCGCTGACTAGTGCAAAATATTTTTGGCAGAAACACACAGTGAACAAACCTGAACCTGACTGTGTTTGGTCGGTGACAGTGAACCAAAGCTGAAAGACGTTAAAAGCTACAAAGAGCTGGGTGATGATATCTGTGGGTTCATCGCTATGAGCTATTGTAAAAAACATGGCGGCATGGTGGTGCAGTGGTTAGCATTGTCCCCTTACAGCAAGAGGATTTCTGATTCGAACCTGTGGGGGAGCCCCTCTGTGCGGATTTTGCATGTTCTCCCCCTGTCAGTGTGTTTTCTCCAGGTACTCCAGCTTCCTCCCACAGTCCAAAGACATGCAGGTTAATTGGTGACTCTAAATTGGCCGTAGGTGTGAATGTGAGTGTGAATGGTTGTTTGTCTCTATGTGTCAGTGACCGACTGTTTAAAGTGGGTAAAATCTAATTTTATTGCAGAGCTGTGCCCAATGGCAGTATTGACAGAGTCGAGCCGTTTTGTGTCGGTGTGAGATTGTTGGATTATTGGGAGTGGAACTGTTTAGTGGGTCAGTGTTGGACGTTAGCCGCTGCTGCTGTATTAGCTTGTGTTGCAGCTGATCGCTGATGATCCCCCCCAGCTCAACCCAGTCTCACTCCGAAGTCGTCGAAATCCGGCGCTTGGGCAGTGACTTGCAGCGTTAGACACTGAAGAAAAAAAGCCGTCCTTTAACATCGGCATGATACGCGGCCGGTCACCGGCGTTCAACACAGCTGGACAAGAACGAAAGTTAAGGCGGCGAAAGTCCAAGTATGGTGGATGGGTCCAACAAACACCAGCTATCACCTGGGAGAGCAGTGTTCGCATCCTGTAACAATATAAAGCCAAACCCTGTTCTTTTTTCCTAAACCCAACCATGTGCATTAGTTGTTGGAGGAAATAAAAAAAACGTCAATTTGCACTGTTGTACTGACATAGTGCGTTTCTTGTGTCTGACCTGTGTGCAACAGCAGCTCTCACTTCACAAGTGACAAAAACAGTGTGCGTTCGCCAGCAGACATCAACCTTTTCATCTGCTCCCATCGCACACACAACACAGAAATTAAAATATCTAAGCTTGTTGAATCATTATTGCCTGCGTGACTCACGGCTGGTCCGACCTCGAAGACCTTTGAAATAGCGTGACACATTACAAGATACAACACTAAGGAGACAGAAAGTGGATGTCAGTTATGGAGATGTTAAAGAGGGCAGTGAAAATCAGCACATGCTGAGAAACTGAAAAGAGACCTGTTCACTCTCAGAAAAAATCTGACACCAGCTGTGTCTGATGTTTGTATAGGCGATCATGTATCTGCAGACACTGCTGTAGCTGTACAGATGAGCTTTTCTTTGCCTGAGGCAGAGATTGGCTCCGGGGGGCTCCTGAGCAAGGCTATATCTCAAAGCAGATTAGACAGAACATTCCCAGGCCTCCTCCACTTCACAGGAGCCTGCGCAGACAACAGGGTGCCTAACAGCTTATGCAATGAGCTGTTTGTAGCAGAGGATGATTTAGTCTGCCTGATTGAGACCTTTACTGTCTCGTCTCATAAAGATAAAGGTCAAGTTTACTGTAAATGCTCTCAACTGTATCTTATCAGCATGATCAGCAGAACACACTGAATGTTAACAGTAACTTTCTCATCAGACATAAATGACATTTGTGCTTCAGACTGTCAGGACAGCCAGTGTGGGAGATTTCGCCTGTTTGTTTTCTCTATCAGTCACTGTTTGATCAGTACAGACTGCTTCAGTGAAAGTTTATCAGAGAAGATATTTTGCAATGTTCTGCAGGCCTGTGGGTTTCCTGTGCAGTGTGGTGACAACACTGACACATGTAAGTCATGCCGCTAAGAAAGGACCGCAGAGGAGATACACACACACTAATATAACTAGGCTAGAAAGCCACAAAAAGGTCCACAGGCTGAGATTAATACAAAATAAAGTCTATTTCTTTTAGACATATGTGCACAAAAAGAGGCTCACAGGGCACCTTAGCAATAAGCATACCTATTTTAAGCCAAATTTAGTCCTTGACTCATCAGGACTGAAATATTTGCTGCTGCTGTTACTCACTCTTTATCATTTTTATGTACTTTGAGAACTTTTTTTGCACAGATCTCAGCCTGTGAACCTTTTTTGTGGCTTTCTAGCCCAGTTACAATGGTGCATATATCTCCTTTGCCGTCCTTTCTTGTTTCTCTATTGTACTGATGCAACCAATCCACCTTTTTTTGTTGCGCCAAGTAGGCGCAGTTTCACAGCAGCCCTAAGTCAAGCCTTTGACATTGACACCCCACCCACAAGTAGTCTGCTGACCTTGTTTGTGAACTGCTGCACACTATTGTTTAGGTGTTTTTGAAATTTCATGCTGTATCACACAAAGTTACACAATCATCACTTCATTTTTATTCTATCAGACATTCTTGTGAAATTTTGTAATAATTTGCAAATGAGTCCTTGAGTCACAGCCAAAAACATGTTTTGTGAGGTCACACTGATCTTGACCTTTGACCACCGACGTCTAATCAAGACTGTCCTCCAAAATATGACCACATAGGTCGGTTTTAAGTCTCATTTGTCACATCTACAGACTTGGAAGGAGCCTTCTGTCCATACTCTGTGTTCATTTCATCAGTATTTGTGCACATTTTCTGAAAGCTTACAAATATGGACAAAGCAAGTAAGCAGTTCAAGCAAGACAAGACTTTCCGGAACGACAAAGACATTTCAAAAAGGGCGGAACAGAAAGAATCTGTCTACAGCGCTGCCTCTGTTAGAAAGTACATTATTACAACCTCCTCCACTGTCGCCAAGTTGGTTGTTGACAGAAAGTGGCTTTTAGGTTTGAAATGAACGCATCTATTTTCGTACTTATAAGCAGAAATGGTCATCAATATTTAGACGACGACCTCTAGTGGCTGTACTAATTATTACAGGAGCAAAGCAGGAAGTCAAGTGATGTATTATAAAGAGCGACAAAGTCTGTTCAGGGTGAGAGGGAGGGGAAGTGGACAGGTCAAACAAGCAGGACTTTGATTCACGAGACCAGTGTTCATGTCCTGTGTGAAACCAAAAGTCAGCATTGTGTGATCGTGACACCACCCATAGGTTTGTGGACTCCCATTCTGAAGCCTAGAGTTTGGCATTTTGTGCTTCCCCATCTTGTTTTTCGGAGCCAAAAGTGAGCATATTTGGATGAGAGAGTAGAGCTGTGGAGGAGTGAGGGGTAGATCCGACTGACTGAGTGTAGCTACACCTCACAGACAGTCTGTCACTCAAGTAGCCCCATCCTAAATGGGTGAGTTATGTAAGAATTCACCCTCCGTACAGTTATCATGAGTGTTGAAATTAGCTATAAAGACCAACACCATGTTTTGTACCAGGCTGTAAACATGTTTATTTGTCCTATGAAGGCATTCAGGGTCTGTGGGGATTGATTTGCTTCTGGGCCATTCAAAGAGCTGCAGTTTTGACACTTCAGCATTGGCTTCATTTTTCAGCCCTGGAGGCTGCCACATGATTCTCTCGTCCACTGGTGGGTGCGCTAATTTAGGAATGCTCCCATGGGTCCTATTAGGGGGTAGGAACATACGACCTATGTGGCTGTATGGGTTGGAGGACTTGTTGATCTATTCTGAACCTCTTTCTCTTCTTTCTCAAGGGATTTCTTTTCCATCATTTATTGAACCCCTGACTAAGTGACATTTTATGGATATTTTATATTTTGTTGAAAGCATAACAATAACAGTAAAGAGCAACTGATAAACTATACAACAAACCCAAACAGTGAACACAATAACAGCAGGAAGTTTGTGTAAAACGACAGATCTAGATGAGTTTTGAGCAGAGTATTGCACCGGTGATGAGTTTCCTGATATTTTTAGGGACTTTTTATATAATTGCCAGTATCACATATATTTTAATTTCTATTCTTAACAGTCTTACACACTATATAGGCTTCTTTTTTTGACGAATGAAGTGTTTTCTGACACTTGGCCAATGTTCTTTGGCTCTTTGGTTGCTTCAACAGATGGAGAGGCTGTTTAGCAGAGAGTGAAGGCTCTGTGAATATAGTTTGTGTTCAGGTCGTCACTGTGACTTGATCCTGTGAGAATTTTATAGTTTTATAGTTTATACCTTGAGTAATAATATAAACTTAACAAAACAACTACTTCATTCAGTTTGCATTCAGTGCTTTTAAGTTTTCTTACACCCCTCAAAACAACACATTCTCACTCCGACCTCGCCACATATTGGCATTTGGTCATTGACTTTCTACGACCAGATACAATGTAAAAGGTACCCTGGATGTGTTGGTAACGTTCTCGGACACCGTGTTGAGTTCTGCCTGTTACATTGTCTTCTTTCAAAATACACTTCCATTTTCACAGGAAATTTACTGTTTACATACAGTCCCTTTCAAAATACCCCTAATACACCCTACGCCAGTAAAACACAGCAAAAAGCACGTGGTTAGGTTTAGGAAAAAATAACAGGGTTTGGCTTTAGAAACTTACAGGACAAAACCACCGCTCTCCTGGGTTAAAGTCCGTGTTTGTTTGACCCATCTACCACCCCTTCCGCCCACCCTTCTCGTGCCAGATTTCGACGCCTTTGGAATGAGACCGGGTTGCTTTAAGTCAGCAACCCTCCCTTGAAGCTTTGGCGACACCTACTGGGGGTCAGGACCCACAGGTTGGCAACCAGTGATCAAATCAGTCCCTCCTTGAGTCCAAGTGTTTGTGCCAGATGTAATGAAATTCCCTGCAGGTGTCTCACAGTACTTAAACTGTGACAAACTAAACCACCACTCTGTTACTGTTGGTGTTAGTGTTAGTGTCTGTAATTCCTCTGTCTCACTGGACAAACAAGGCTGACTTAAAGCTTAAAGCGTGTGTTATTAATCCCTGCCATGCTGCTATCTGTGTGCAGAGGATGTCCTTGAGCAATAGGAAACAGAAGAATCCTTGTTGGGTCTCTGGAAACAAGAGCTGAGAGTTTTGTGGTGAACTGTGCAAGGTCAAACCATCAAAGCAGACGCGACACATGTTTGCAAGTCAGCAGCGCCACTGCAGCTTTGATTGTTAAATAAGACGTGTTTCAATTCTGTGCTTTGTGTTAAATATAGTTTCCTGTGCTGTGTTAGGAAATGTGTAAAATTCTACTGTTTACGCTTAATCAGCCTTATCAGCGCTGGGTTTGACCACAGTTGGTGCAGGCAGCTGTACCATAAAGACTGTGTACACTGTAGGTCACAATGTACACATTCATATATTGAAATAAAGCAAATAACAGGAAAGGAGGAACTACAGCTCATTCCACTTCAACACCTCAAAGTCCGACGATAAGGACTACCTGATGTTTGGTTATCCAGCACAGTGGATCAACTGGACCAACAGTAATCAGTCACACAAGTTGTATTTCACTTCAGCTAAAGTACACATCTGAAGCTTTTCCCTTCACACTTAAACATCAGAGACGTTTGTGTGACATGCGGCATTAATCCTCTGCCAGACTTTGGTGTTAAATATAGCCAGTTTTTCTAATGACACTCAGTTTTTGGTGGATGACATTAAACCTGCATAACGACTGTAAGCCTGAAGATAATAGTAGCAGAGGACGGGGATGCTGCAGGTTTGATACAACCTCGGTAATAATCCTAATTGTGTCGTATTATCATCAACTTCAACCAGAGAATGCTTCAAATAAGAGTGGAGAGGCCAGATTAGAATATTAGACATTTTTCTGCAAGATAATCTCCTTAATCCTCAACCTAAGAAAGTTCAAGTAGGACTTTTTAACCCATTAGTGGCACTGAAAAGAAAACACATTCACATTTTTTTCCTGGTAATAATTTAATTTAATTTAATTGAAATTTTTATTTTTTATTTATCTTTTTTTAATTTATTTTGTATTACTTTATTTATTTATTTATGTTAATTCATTTTATTTTATTTTAGTGTGCAAGTAAGGGATGAATAGCTTCTTCCTGTCTGTTCTATACATAGGTGTACATTTTGGGGGGGATATAGAGCACACCCCCGCCTTTAGTATTTACAACATGTGCATTTATCCCCCTAATTTAAACGTGAAAATAACAGAGCACTTTTATTTTGCCAAAATTAAAGACCTACACACCATAAATTGGTGCAGTAAAGGCACAAACTGGCACCAAAATTCATCAGAAAGCAGGAAATTAAGTGTTTGACACCCCAAAACCCTCCATTTAAAACATCCCAGTAAAGAAACTTGAACTTGAGCTTGTGGAGCTGCAATGACTTCTCTTAATTATTGATTAATCTGCAAATTATCTTCTCAATGAACTGGTTAATAACTATATAAAGTGTCATAAAATATAGAAAATTCCTATCTAGTTTTGTCCAATGAACAGCCCCTAACCAAAACATTACAATTTTGCAATCATGTAAGACAAAGAAAAGCAGCAAATCCTCACACTGGAGACGCTTGATGCATCAGTGTTCAAGAATAACATAATACTCATAAGCCATAATCATGCCAAATTATTGTCTCTAAGCTCCAGTGTGTTGAACAGCCAGTGTTACAGCTGTATTTTGCAAGTGGTTTGATAAAAGAAGAAGTGCAGTGTGGTAACCATGATCATAGAGTACATGACACCACAACAGTGTAACGTTATAGACTCTCACACTCAAAACAACACCAGAAAGTTTGACCATATGCGTATTTTTCAATCAATTTGATGCACTTTTCTGGAACGATTCCCCTCACAGATGGGAGTGCAGCAAGAGATGCTAAAAATATTTGCAGGTCTGCTGTAAAAACCTTCCATGACAGACAAGTGTGCCTTTTATTGCCATATTGTAAATATTGACTCACATCCTTTTGACTTTCTGCCTCTCCTGGCAATAAAAGCATCTTACTCATATTCTGCGGTTTTAATATCAATAATATTATTATATAATATTTTTATGAAGACATAAAAAAAAGAATTAAATAGCAGGCAGAGAAGCAGGCAAATAAAAGATAATAGAAGTGTTATGACATTATTAAACTTGTAAAGATGAAACTCTGCGCTGTAGATGCTGTCAGAACTTTTTAAACACTGTTTACCAGATGCTATCAGCACACATGCACACACATACTGTAGAGAGGGTTTCTCCACGTGTCTGACACACTTGGCTCAGGTTGCACCATGAGAGACCTTCTCACCCCACTCCACCCTTTAAAACTTACCAGATGGCACAAAATGGAGGACCTTTCTAGCTTCCATGTTCTCCAGGGTTTATTTTTTATTTGTAGGTGAGCTGCTTTCCAGAGGTCAACCCATCATCCTCCTCTCTGCTCCCCAAACACCCTGCGCTCACTGGTGATCTCCTCTCAATATCTTTCACACACACACACACACACACACACACACACACACACCCATACACACACACATGCTGAGGTGAAGCCACCTCCCTGCCCCTCCTCCAGCAGCACATGGGTTTGAGAGAGGAAGTGGGAGGGCAGGAAGAGAGAGCAGGAAGGGTGAGAAGCGTGCTGGGGGGGTTTTCTGCTGGGTCCTTGTGCCTATGACCGATAGTGTAGATAGCTTAAAATAAATAAATAAGTATATAGAGTTTAATGTTTTGATATTTAAGATATTCATCTCTTATTCTCTTATAACCCTCCTGTTGTATGTCACATATACTGTTAACAACTAGAATCACTGCATCGTGGTGTATTCCTTCGCCCGCCAGTCAGGTTGCACACGTTACGCATGTGCTCAGTGTATTTTTCTGGCCAAATGGAAGTCATCATGTGTGATTCCAGTTAGCTATTTCCTGTCTTCACTCAGAGACTATTTTTGCAGAAGAGGACAGAGGACTGATAGAGAGCTTCGTCACATGTCGCAGCAACAATCGCCTAATGATTAATATCAGCAAAACCACTGAGCTCATGTTTGACTCGCAGAGAAACAGGAAGTTGTAGCAATGAAAGTACACAATGTTTCAAATATAGATGATGCTGCAGAAAAGCTACAAACACATGCTTCACACACATCTTCAACCCAGTGGCACAGTCAGTTGTGGTCGACCTATCCCCGGTTTGAAGAGGCAGGCAGGAGTACTAACACAGATCTAAGTAAAGTACTGCTGTGGATGGGGGCAGCAGCAAAACAGGTTTTAGCCAGCTAGCAAAAGTCCAACCTAAAAAAGTCAATATGAGTTTGTGTAGATTATATTAAGAACATTTTCACCGCTTTACCTGACCATCAGAAATCAGTTTCCAGTGGGAACTGTAGCCGTTACATCGCTCATCACGCTGAGCTACACGTTTTGTTACTTGCTCACGCCCCCCATTGCCCCGAAAAAGGCGCATTCTGTATGAACAAAAGTAGGCAGCCGCGGGGCGTCGGTGGCTTAGTGGTAGAGCAGGCGCCCCATGTACAAGCCTGTTGCCGCAGCGGCCCAGGTTCGACTCCAGCCTGTGGCCCTTTGCTGCAGTCACTCCCCCTCTCTCTCCCCCCCTCACACTTGTCTGTCCTATCCATTAAAGGCTGAAAATGCCCCCCAAAAAATATCTTTAAAAAAAAAAAGTAGGCAGCCGCACTCCCCGAGTTTTTATACTGCCAATGCTGAAAAAAGACTGATTGGGCTTTCCTGCAAATCTGCACAATTCCTATCTAAAAAGGGCTCGTGTGTGCTGTAAGAGGCAGAAAATCATCCTTTTGTTTTATAGTTATATTCATATATATTCACCAATGTATAAAAAACTTGCCAAGGTATGAACAGGGGTCCCATAACCTTCAAAACCAGCCACAACTTACTACTGAACAAGAGTGACGGTTCTCTGTTGACCAATCAACGGACTGCAGTGTTCACAGCTCCACCTTTAAGTATCAGATCAGTGTGCTGGGTACCCCAACAGAGGGGTGATGAAAATTGGTAACACCTGGGTGATAGAAGGCTTAATATGTAGAATTACTGGCACTGTGTGCTCGACGCAACTAAATAAGAGTTTGTTCTTTTTACACAAGAGCAAAATAAACAGTAATATGCACATAATAAAGAATTAATGATCAGTTAAATGATCAGATCAACTGGCTGTTACTTCCTGATTTGCTCTTGATTTATTCATTCAAACCTACTGTGGAAACTTTTTAAGTGTTTCCATAATTATAGTTTTGTCCCTGAAGTAATTTTCAAGTGAGATGCGTGAAATATTTTCCCAGCTGTAAGGGGAGTCAAATACAGTGGCCGGACAGTGGGAACACACATAAAGAATAACATGATACATAAGGGAATCATATTATTTATTTTAGACAACAGGAGTGACAAACAGCAGGTTGAGCGTCTGTCTTGAGAAGTCTTTTAGGACTAGATCTGACTGAGTAAAGCTGAACTGACGGAGGCCACGTGACATAAAGATCACTTGTTTACGCAGACTGTGATGTTGTTTTTTGGATGGAGAGGAATGCTCAGCTCAGCCTGAAGGAACGAACTCCACTTTGACCGAGGCGCATGCACCAGGAATAGTAATGCTGTGGTTTTATCTGACAATTTGGGAGACAAATTTAGTCGCCACATTTGAATGTTAATATGAGCGACGGAATAGAAAACAAAATGACCTCCACAGGAGTTAGAGACTGTCTGCATTCAAAACAAATGCTCCTTGTATAAGCTGGTGACTTTCTCCTTGTGGATTCTTTCCATTGAATTCCTAATTGCATGATGTAATTACTCTCATTATACCTGCTTGTTATTTTTCTACAAGTTACAAGCCTTGTAAAAGTTTGCAGGCTCCTTTTAATTGACATCAAAGGCAGTTACAGAGCACACCTTAGGTGCTCCGTAAATTTAATTCATACAGGGCAGCTTGGATTTTGATGGGTGGATGCAGAAAGAGTAAACCGAGTCTCCACATAGGAAAAGTTCTGACATGCTGATTATAGGGGGGAGAGACTTGGGACGCGGCGTTAGCTGGCATCTTACAAGACGATCACTATTTGGCCTCAGGCAGTAAAAGACAAACAAACAAATAGAAGTGCAGGTGTGACTTTCCCTGTGATTGCCATGAGATGGCAGCAAAGCCTATTGTTCAGAAACAGCCTGAACAGCCAGAATCTGACTCTGCTGAGGATTTAACAAGAACAGTGTATTTTCTATGTTCACTTTAAAGGTCACACACCTCCAAGCTCGGCTTTTCTTGCTGAAGGAGGCAAATTAAAAGCTTGACAGTTAAACTTGACATAACTGAAATAGTTCTCACTCTTAAGGGCACCTGGTTCATCACAGTGTTGCTTTTCTATTTTATCTCCCACGTGGATGAGTGCAGACGCTTAAGAGCTGATGGAGACATAGAGTCATGGAAATTATTGCTCATTTAGATGAAAAAATCAGGGTCATAGCGGCTGTTGAGGACACTGAGATCATGTCCTCTGTGTCCTTCAAATTTTGGTGGAACTGGCATATTAAAGGAATACTTCACCTGCAACATGGCCATTTGTACATTGGCTACTCACCAGGTGTTACTTTGAATTGAGAAAACTTTGCTTTTCTCAACCTGGTCTCACTCCAATGCCTCGAAATTCAACCCTTCAGCAGTGAAAAAAGCTGTACTTTAACGTCAGCATTATGTGTAGCCGGTCGCTGTTATAATTCAACAGCGCTTGGGCGCCGTCAGGGGGAAACATGGTGGGACAAGAACGAATAGTAAGGTGGCAAAAGTCTGAGTAGGGTGGGTGGAAGGGGTAGTGGACAGGTCCAACAAACACCAACCTTCACCCAGGAGAGCAGCGTTCGCGTCCTGTAAGATTATAAAGCCAAACCCTCTTCTTTTTTCCAACCACGAGCATTAGTTTTAAAAGGAAAACAAATGTCAAATCACGTTATTGTGCTGTTGTTCCGCATTTATTTGAAAGAGACTTTCACGTTGTATCTGGACGTGGAAAGTCCATGACCGAACATCAATATGCGACGAGGTCCGAGTGAGAATGTGTTGTTTTTCACAGTGAACAAAGAATCCAAAAGAGAGGAACACTTTTCATGAACTGAAGCCACAGGGGACCACACTTAACAACAGCAAAACTATATTTAAACAGCCATTTACCATCTCCTACACAACTCGTGCAGTATGATCCAAGTCTCATTTATCCAGTTGTATGCTCAGTAATTCCCACACACATGCATTTTGTCTAAAACCGTACTATTTAAAACACTTTTTGCCTATGAGTAGCTTGCCCAAGCATGCGCAGTGGTGACATTCAGTGCAGTGGGCATGTCTTTCTCATGAAAAACATTTAAAAAAAAAGCAAATAGCCTTTTTACTTTATATGATACATCATAATTTCCTCTCATATCTATTTTATAGTGCTGTAAACATCAACACATTTCTCCTTCAAACTGCTAGATTTATTCAAGTTTACTCACAAAAACCTACATTTTACAGGATTACATTGAACACATCATGAGAATGTTATAATATACCTTCTCTCAATACTCATTTTACTGAATAGAGCTTGATCCTTTCACAATGTAAGTAAATGCAACCTAATGACAACCAGCTCTCCTCCTGCTGATTTCCAAACATGGATTTGTTGGCCTTTTTCTTGTTCTTTTTCTCCACAGACACTCCTCTCAGTGGTGTAGCATTAGTTGAACGGGCACCAGAGAGCTTTTGTTGTTTTGACACAATAACGATACAGCGTGTTTCGGGGTTCACGTTCGCGGACCCTGTTTACTTAATTTCTTAAAAAATGTTTGCATTTTTTGGATTCTCTGTTCATTATGAAGGCACGTGTTTTCTTCACAATTTCAAGGTATCACAGGGTGAGTCACTGATATAAAAAATGTCATTTTAAGACTGAAGTATTCCTTTAATGGCTGACAACATCAACGTTTGTTGTGACCTCAGCCTCAGCTCTATTATGCCATTTATGATATTTTTACGTGTTTCATCTAAAATGATGATGCCATATTTGAATAATGAATTAAAATTGTAATTAGATTCATATTTTCTGATCAAACCCAGAAAAAAAGGCATGTGGGTCTCATGTCCTGGCTACAGCCGCTACACACCAGAGCAGAGCCTTTACATTTTGTGCCTTTACCTCTATATAAATATCTCAACAATCAGATCACAGAGCTAATTCACCACTTATGATTCTAAATAAAAGGCACGCTGACATCTGAGTTGTCTGCATACATTATTCTCAGACAGCTGATCCTCAGCTCCTCCCTCTCAAACATAAAAACATGTACACACAGTATGTATCGTGGACTTTCATCACTGCTGTAACTACCAGTCAAACAGTGACCACAACATCACTAACAAAGAGGCCGGGAATGCAATGAAATGCTGCATTAATAAACTAATGTTCTGCGGTCAAGGGGTTCATTTCAAGTGTGCAGCGAGTCTGGCTCCGTCTACTGTGAAACATTAATCAAACTCCAGGAACACCTGAGGAGCAACACACACACACACACACACACAAGAACACCTGAGGGGCATCACCAGAGAAACATAAACCACAAGCATGATGTTATATCCTTGGATATAAATGCTAAAAAAGAAAAGCATATGCCTGAGCAAATACTCAATTTAAATGTGTAGAAAGGTCTGTGATGAAAACAGGCTTCATAATTCAGTAATGAGCGCCATATAAGAGCTACTGAATGATAATGTTTTACTGGCTGCGACCTATAAATGTGTAACTGGGAAAGCTTACAGTGATCATTTCTGCAGTCAAACATTAAATATGTTCACATGTGCAGACAGACTGAGCAGAGAGATTATTATTCATACTGGAGGCAGGAGAAATTCACCATCAACCCAGTCCGTCATACCTATCTGAATTCATCCTGTCTTCAGTAAAACATTAGATGCAGCCTCAAAACGTTTTATGTGCCCATTTAATCTGAATCAGTAACTGTGGAAATATTGTTATGATCACTCAGTTTGACTCAACTCACTTCTGTTTGCATTTCTCTGACAGATAAAGTGATTGTATCTTAAAAAATGGATAAAAAAATTAAATACACAACACAGAAGTGATGCAACAGTTAGACTTTAAGTCCAGCGGGAACACTTTTCTGTGCAGATTCTGTTCATGACTGAATTTAAATCGATCTGCTGCTCATCACGTTCACACTGCGACCTTTGTACATGAAGGTCATCGCATTTAAAACCAACAGCGTTCACTGCATTTCATCCTAATCGAGTGCAATGACAAATGCATGCAGATAAATACACATTTTATATAACAAAGGCATTATTTCATCATGCATGTCTGATATGTTATTTACCAGTAATTATACTTGGATCAAATAATATTCTGTAAATAAATTCATAAGATTTAAAAGTGGCATAAGATCACAGACCAGTGCACAAGACAAGGCAGGAAGTAATAGCTGCTATATCTGCAGTTATTTTTAATCCGTTTATTATTTTCTCGACTAATGGATTAGTTGTTAAGTTTATAAAATGTCAGAAAATGGTCAAAAATGTGTCGATCAGTGTTTTCCAAAGCCCAAGATGACATCCTCAAATTTCTAGTTTTGTCCACAACCCAAAGATTTTCAGTTTAATGTTATAGAGGAGTAAATAACACAGAAAATATTCACATTTAAAAGCTAAAATCAGAAAATTTTAAATTATTTTTATCCTTAAAAAAATGCTTAAACCAATTAATCGATTATCAAATTAGTTGGCGATTAATATAATAGTTGACAACTGATGAATAAATCAGTAAATAGTTGCAGTTTTGTAGAGTGTATATCTTAATTTTACTTATTAAGGTAAAATTATCTTAACTTTTCACCAGGTCTAATTCCTTTGTACATTTGGTGAATAAAATGAATCTAATTTTATGTGTGAAAACTTTTCTTGTAATTGCACAAAAGAGCAAACACTAACAATCATTCACAGACATTGTTTTGACCCAGGTCTGACTATGGTTCAGTTTCATGACCCTTACCTTCAGAAAAACGATTCACACTGACTCCCGACATCTCCTCTGCCTCCTTTTTGCTCTTCATCAATCTTGGACTCTTACAGTGCAGCCAAATATCTGTGATGCTTTGAATATGGCGATGAAAACTCTATACAGAGCTGTGACTGGAAAATGTGTTTCCTGTGTGAGAGTTGCGGCATGAGTGATTGTGCAGGCAGGCCCTCAGGTCGATGGGAATAGGTCACGACCAATGAATAACACCTTAATGTCCTCCCTGCCAATCACAGCCAAGCTAACTTTATGTGCAAAAGGTAATGTGGAGGGTGAAGGTGGGCTTTGGGGAAAGAGGACAAAGCGAGAAGGGGGAGGACAACAGATGGGGGAGGAAGGTGTGAGGAAGCTACTTTTAACCCCTGCTGGGACTCTTTGATATTTAATGCAAGTGCCCTGCCAGACCTTTATCACTTTACTGTTATGCTAAACCTTGAATGCATCCATTGTTTTTACTCGTACGATTCATGGCAGTATTCATGCTATTGTAACGGCTCAATGTAAAGAGGCATGTAATAGCTCTACTGAAAGGCACTGAATTGTGGTGTTTCACATGTGCAGTATGTGTACACTCATAAAGAATACTGTTGTGCCACATGTTGCACAAGCTGTCCACGTGAAGTCATTCATGCAGGAGAAGAATGTGTTGTGCTGCAAAGAACTAGTTTCTGTGACGTGTTGTCTAACTTCAATAGGACGTCAAATGTGTTTGTAGCTGTTCAGAGTGGCCGCACTCACGGCTGTCACAGAATGGGACAAGACTCACATGATTTATGTTGCTGTATGCAACTCTGGAGAAAGACAGTGGGTGGTGAAGTCTCATTTCCAAGCCCTACATTGACGGTTTGCCTCTGTGATTCAGTCTGACGACCAATCCAAACTCCAACCAGCTATCTTTCTCCAGAGATACATACAGCACCTTTACATGTGAGCATAAATGTGTACATTTTCAGACGGTACCTCCTGGATGACTGTCATAGTGTTGCACTGAATTGTCACATCAAAGGTGACAGAGATAGCTGTGAAAGTAATGAAACAAAGAGATCCTTCAGGGAGAAGTTCAGACCCTGCTAATTTTCTCACTTCCGTACATCTGCTTGATCACAAGTTTCTGAAAGTTGCAGAAACTGTCAGGTTTTATTCAAATGTGGGGAAAGTGTAAAAAGAGGAGGTTTAGGACAACACTTGTTATTTAATGTGCAGCACAGAGCAACAGATGATATTATGTTTTCACAGGTTGATCGAAGTCTTCGTTTTGATTTAACTCAGTGGTTCTCAAAAACTTTTTTTTTTTAAATATTTTCTCAGCTAATTAACCTGCAAAGACATTTTTGATAGGAAAACATGCCTGTATAAAGAGTTAGCATACAGAGCTGTCCCATTGAATCATTCTTTTTTGTCATCATGCAGCAACACTAAGGCCCTGTTTAGACGACAACCGTTTCTCAAAAAACAGAAAAGTCTGTCCTTTGCGTTTTAAAAACTTTCACACGGAGCCACAAAATCTACTGGAAACGCTGTAGTATGCACGCCAGGCTAATGGGTGGCAGTGTAAATTTGCAAAGCAACACCGTTTTCAGTTGAAATCATTGTCGTATAAACGGGGCCTAAGGTGGTACTGTAGTTTAAATGAACTCAAACAGTGGCTAAAACCTGCTGTTCTTTGAACGGCCGCTTGAGGCTGGCTCCAGAAGCCACTCAATCCCCACAGACCCCCATGTTAAAATGCCTGGGACAGGAATGGTTTTGGTCTCTATAGCTAATTTCTCCCTTCATACAGGGTGTGAATTTTCATATAAATCACCTGTTTACATTTTAATAAGGCATAACGTTATGCATAATCAAGGGCAGGATGCTTTGAGTCTGCTGATAGTGTCCTCAGCTTCTCAGTCAGATCCACCCCTCGCTCCTCCACAGCTCCACCCTCTCACCCAAACATGGTCACTTCTGACCCCTAAAAAGTCAGATGGCTACGGCCAAAGTGCCAAACTCAAGGCTTCAAAATGTGAGTCCACAAACCAATGAGTGATGTCCATTTTTTTTAGTCTATGATTGAACAGTCTTTTTGATATTGATAATTACTTTAGGAATTATGCATGGCATTCAAACTGACATTAAAGGTCCAGTTTGTACAATTTAGGGGGATATACTGGCAGAAATGAAATGTAATATATTAATATAAAAGTATGTTTTCTTTAGTGTATAATCACCTGCGAATAAGATTCATTGTGTTTTCATTATCTTATAAGGAGCCATTTATATCTGCAAAGGGAGAGGGTCCTTGTCGAAGGAGTCCGTCATGTTACACCAGCATGTTTCTACAGTAGCCTAGAATGTACAAACCAAACACTGGCTCTAGATAGGCCCATTTGAGTTTTTGTCATCTTTAACAGCCCCTTCACGATGAGCAACCTTGAAAAAACACATTTTATGAGTCTGCTTTAATCAGTTTTTCAGTTCAAGACCTCTGTAGATAATTTGTTCCAGATGAAAACCTTTTTGAAGTTATCAGAGAAAAAGATGAACACACATTAGCAGGTGCTGGGCTAGTGGTCCATCTGCGATGAGCCGAACAGCATAGGAAAAACACTGTACATGAAACTGCTTTATTCAGTGTTTCTACTGGTTTTAATCACCTGATCCGTTTGTTTTGGAGAGCAAGACAGCTCTGCGGATCATGCAGCTCACAGTAAAAACCTCCTGAACAATGAACACTGAAGGAAATCTGTCCTGGAGAAGTTTCAGCTGGTTGCAGTCTGCAGTCCTCGCCACTAGATGCCACTAAATCCCCCTAAATCTTACACACTGCTCCAAATCTCACTCATCCTCTGCAGTACTCTACACTTACTGCCAATTAAGAAACACTGGGTTCATCCCAATATCCCTCCTCGACTCCTCTATCCTCTTTCCTTGATCACTTGACCCGGAAATTGAAGGACGTCTCAGTTCGTACATTGCACTCGGAGTGGTCGAGGAGTCGAGGAGAGAGGAGGCTTTCAGAGGAGAGGGAAGCGAGGATACACACAAACTCCATTAAAAGTTTCTATAGCTGTTAATAAAGCCTCCTGATAGTTGATCCACCTGTAATCAGCTGCCGCTTTCATCACAAACTGAAACCTTTCAGAAGAAAAGACGTCTCATTTCTCTAAAGACATGTTTCCTTCTCCTCTCCTGGCATTTCATCCTTGCATCTCACCTCCGTGTCTTAGGAGGGTGGAGCTAAGACACGAGGGAGAGACGCGAGTGAGGGAAACGTGGATGCGAGATCAGGTATTGGGATGAACCCACTGACTTAACAGAGCTTCCTGTGTAAATTTGGTGGAGTGCCCCTTTAAGCCATCTTTTAACTCATCTTGAATTAAAAGTTTTTGTCTCAATGAATGTGTTCACATGGACACAAATAACCAGTTTATGATCATGTTTTTGGAGTATCTTGTTAACGTGTTTGAGCATTTACACAACGTATTTTGTTCACGAGAACCCCAAATATACTATCTGGAGTACTTCAAAAGAAACCAAGATGTATACAGGGAATATGAATGACCCGATTTCTCTGTGCTCACGTAAACACCATAACCTGAATATGATTATAACCGAGATAAGCCTCATAAACAGGTCAATCATGTCCATGTAATTGCGCACTATCAGCTGTTTTGTTGTGTTGTTATGTCCGTGATTCTGCTCAGCTGAGAGGTACCACTGGAGGTGAGTCATGACTGACAGACACAGCAGAAGCTTATATGATAAAGAAACAGACTCTGTACGTTTGTCACGTGTGTCACATTTTACTGTACATAAATAGTTGAAACATAGTCATGCGTCTTCTAGCAGAGGTTGATTTTGAAATAAAGGTGTCACAGTCTTTAGAGGGCTCATATGATACAACCTCAGTAACAAGAACATGGGAAACATTTTAAAACGAGACTCATGTGTATGTAATGGTTGAGAAATGTGTTAGACGAGGCAAACAAGTCTATTCATTCCTATGGGAATCATTGTGATATCCAATGTGGCAGCGAAACTCCTCCCCTCTGTAATATTTTGGTCCAGGATTTGCCTTGAGTACATTGAAGAAAATGAACTTTTGCGGTGGATTTCAGAGAGACCATATGACAGTGTGCTAGCTTAGGTAACAGGCTGCTAACTAGCTAACATGCTATTTTCTTCAATTCAGTTGCCTGTGTTGATTTTCAGGTGAGTTTGTTTGTTTGAAAATAACTTTTTTATCTTGTCTCAACACACTGTGAATCTGAGTAATGTTATTCTACTAAAATATGGTTATATATTATATACAGGCAGATCATCATTATGACTCATTCAGCCGTTCATATGTGTTAATGTTCCAAGTAAATATTCCAAACTACTGGATGGTGAAAAACTGACAAAATTAACCTCTCTCCAGGGCGTCGGTGGCTTAGTGGATAGAGCAGGCACCCCATGTACAAGGCTGTTGCCGCAGCGGCCCGGGTTCGATTCCAGCCTGTGGCCCTTTGCTGCACTTCACTCCCTCCCTCTCTCTCTCTCCCCCCTTCACACTTCACTTTCCTATCAATTAAAAGCAAAAAATGCAAAAAAAACATCTTGAAAAAAAAACATAGCCTCTCTCCCATGGCTACAGGTAGTTTCTGTCAGGTTTAGTGTTGTGTCGTTCGCGAACAAATCGTTCAAAAGAACGAATCTGTTGAGTGAACATACTGAACTGAATCACTTCCGGAACTGATTCGTTCATTTCTCAGTTCAGTTGAGCTCAGCAGCCAGCGTGCAGGTCGGGAGTGGAACTGCCGATTCGGTCCGTACGAACAATGAATCACTCGCGAGTTGCGAGGCAGCCATGTTGCAGGGAGGGACTGCCTAATCACTCGGTGAACAACCTAACCCTGATCCCTGAGTGATTCAAATAATTTCTTCTCAGTGATACACTTTCATAGGGACTGTTTTCTCCAAGCTAACGGCTAATGTAGCCAGTAGTCAAGCCACATGAACACAATCACACACCTCCCCTAGCCTCGCGTCACCAGCCTCTTCACGTAAAGTGAAGAGCCTGGTTTCTATTCACTCTGAATTTTGTCTGGATTCTGGTTCCAGTCTAGAGAGCGGATCCGGAATTCACCAAATTCATCAAAGTAAAAGTGTTCACCAAAGTAAAACTTTAAATTCTGGCGCACCATCGATTTGGGGTGATGAGGGGTGTAAGAAAATCGATTAACTTAATGGCTTGGGGCTTTTCTTGTAAATTATATTCTTTAAATTAAAAAGTTTCACCTCATTTTTATTAGCTTGGTGCTTTTATTTTGACGGAAAGGTGCATCCATCGAATTCCGGATCCTGTCTCACTCACCCTGGTTCCGGTTCCTTATCAAAACGGCCACTAACGGCCCCAGACTACACCTCCCCATTGTTTTAACAAACTTAGTTTCCAGATAAACAAACTTAAAACGTTAGGCTGGCCAGTAATGAGACTCACCAATGCAGGGCAGATGCAGCAGCAGCTCAGCCGTGTATCAGTTCAGTGAGTCGGACTACGCAGTACACAGTCAGGGCTCCTTCCGCCAAGCACTAAACGATTCGGTGAACGAATCTTTTGAACAAATCTTTTTTAATGAACTGATTCTAGTGATTCAGTAACATCTAAAGAACTGCTTTGCCCATCACTAATCAGGTTTCTATCCATCTGTAAAGAAATGCACTTCCTTGCATTGGACACTAGAGGCATCATCCGCATATTTATGGATCTACAGACAACAGTCGCGTACGGAAGTGGAAACAAGGCATTACACAGTAGGTGACACAATGAAAGATCACTTTCTTTACATTTCACTTATGAATGTGTACACAAGATAGAATATAATTAGCTCAACTTAAACACCACTGTTCTGTCCATTGAGGTAACATCTGTACCTGTGTATAACAAAGCGGCAGTAGATGAGATAATCACATCACACAGATGTTTTCTCCATATGCAGTGTTCTCAGGGATTTACAGCAATCATCTACCTTCACATGTAATCTGTCACTTATTGTGTCGGTTTCCTCAGTTTCATCAGAGTGTATTCCCATTGCACAATACTTCTTTTCCACTCAGCCTAAAACCCTCTGCCAAAGGGGGACATGTGTAAGAAGTATTTTCAGATGCAAATTTGTTCCAATCATCACCTTTTTTTTTTTTTTACCTGATTCTCACATTCATCGCCAAAGAGTTTTCCTTTTTCTCACCTCGCAGTGTGGGAACACAGGTTTCTTTGAGCGCCAACAGAATAAACTAACACTTAAAATTAAAAATCTCTTTAGTGATTGTTTGTAGTTATTAATTTAAACAAAAAAGGGTCAACACTATTCAAACAGCACCTGGAGAAAACTGTCTCACCAAGTTAGCTAATTGCTCTCCTGCTGTTCATATCCTAGTGCATATAAGTAATTATTAAAATTGTTTTGAATGCAAACAGCAACAATAACAACAACACTGATAAAGTGACGAGATGTTCTTCTTGGCTGAGCACCCCTGGGTTTAAGTGAAAACAAAAAACACCTCTCAAACAGACGCCACACAGACTCTTTTTCAGAAAGCATTTACACTAACCACACCAGAGTTAGACTTTCCACACATCGGCTAATATGTAGAGGGAATCAAAGAGCCCGGCTCAGCTGAGTGTTAGATTGAAACCTTAGAATGATGCAGAATAAAAGGCTGTTTCAATCAACTTAACCAAGAAGTGGCAGGGTGGGAATATAAATTGGGTCAGCATGGCAAATACTGAAGTGCCATTGTCACAGACAAATAAAACAAATGTGTCCTATGCCACTGAAAAGACCTTTAGCAAACTCGACAGCCTTTGAATAGCATGATTAACAGCCTACAGCCATACATGCAGCTCTGGGAGGCTGTACTTAGGCACAGTAGTGCTTTGAGCTAAACGCTAACGCCAGCATGCTGACATGCTCACAATGACAATGCTAACACTTGCTATAGAGTCATTCATTCATGCTCCATAACCACTGGAGCCTATCCCAGCTGACATCGGGTAAGAGGTGGGGTACATTCTGCATGGGTCACCAGACTATCGCAGGGCTGACACATAGACACAGACAACGATTCACACTCACATTCACACCTACGGCCAATTTAGAGTCACCGATTAACCTGCATGTCTTTGGACTGTGGGAGGAAGCTGGAGTATCGAAACAAAAGGAGAACATGCAAACTCCACACAGAAGGGCCCCAGCCTGGCCGGTGATTTCGAACCCAGAACTGGAAGGTGAGGATGCTAACCACTGAAGCAACATGCCGCCCCATGCTGGTGATAGGCAGTTGTACTGTTTCCCATCTTTACCATCTTAGTTTAGCATGTTAACACTTGCTAATTAGCACTAGACACAAAGTACAGCCGAGGATCATGGGATTGTCATTGGTTGCAGGTAAACGAAAGTGTTGGACACATTAGAGATTTCACCTGATGATGGTGCTAAACTTAAGGGATCACTAAAGTTATTTCAAGTCATCCTGAGGGACACGTGAATGTCCACCCAACTTTATGACATCAAATCCTGGATAGCTGCAAACTTTCTTCGGCTCAATGAGAGTAAAACTGAAGTTATTTTATTTGGACCACAAATTAAGTTTCATGCAGCTGCGCATCATTCTCCAAACTCAGATCAATTCTCTGTATGTCTGACCTGGATAAAGTCATCCACATCCATTTCCTCCTGCCTCGACTACTGCAATTCATTATATTGTGGTATTACTCAGTCTTGTTTATCCCGTCTTCAATGAGTCCAAAATGCAGCAGCAAGAGTTTTAACAAGGTCAAAAAGGAGGGAGCACATCACACCCATTCTTGCCTACACTGGCTGCCTGTTAGCTAAAGAATACATTTTAAGATTCTGATCTTTGTCTACAAAGTGTTAAAAAGCCTCGCCCCCTCTTACATTAGAGCTCCTCTCCCCAAATTGCACTGTGAGAGAAGTGAGATTATCTGATCAAAGACTTCTGTCTCTCCCGAGATCTAGGAGTAAGTGTTACAGGGACAGGGCTTACTCTATCGCTGCCCTGAAACTCTGGAATTCTCTTCCTCCCACCATCTGATTATCCCCCAAAAATCGTCTTGTAACACACTTTTGTTCTGTCACCTTTAATTGCGCGCAGTGTGACTGTCTTTGTTGGTGTGACTGTCACACTGTGACGACAGAATAAAAAACACTATACTATAGGTGCGATAATAGCAGAAGTGATATGTCATCAATTATCACTCAGATTTTTGTGTTTCTCTCTTGTCGTTTGCTTCTGTTCTTTTTCTCTGTATGTGCTGTAAGAGCACATTGGATCACCTTTATTTGTGTTTAAAGTGCTATATAAATAAAGTTGACTTATTGTCAAGACATTTCTCTCAAAAGAACAACTGTGAACCTCATGATGGCCCTAGAGGAAAAGTGAGGGAATCACCAAAGTCAGTGCGATTCATCCTCTGAGGATCATGAATCTGCCTGTGCACCATTGATGAGCCATAACTCTAGTTTGGCCAGAACAGCAGAGGGGACAAAAAGCAGAAAGGTGCATATCACATGATGCATGATTACAATATACGTACATGCAGTTACACACTTGTATGAAACCTAACTATTTTATTAAGCTCCTGCACTCTGACCTCATCACTTTGGTCACTGTCATTTTATATTGTATTGTCACTTTAATTTTTATATATTCAATTTCAATTCAATTTTATTTATAAAGCCCAATATCACAAATTACAATTTGCCTCAGAGCGTTTTACAGCATACAACATCCCTCTGTCTTTGGACCCTTACAACAGATAAGTAAAAACACCCCCCAAAATATATACTAAACAGTTTACACCTCTGTATATACACATTTATTTATACTTTGCGTCATGCATATCAGTTTTACCACATCCCTTTATACATTCTGTTTCTACATTGCAACTACTGCTTACTAAATTTTTATGTCACTTCTCCCCTGTCACCGGACGTCACTGTGATGTCAGAAAGAGGGTGGACTCTTACGTTGGACAGACCTAAAATTTTTGTTGACATGAAAATTGGGTTGACATTATTTCAAATCTATAATGATGTTAGAATTTCATGTTGTGTAGATTTGAACATCATTACATGTTGCAGACGTTTGTTCTCCTTACCTTACAACTAAGTTGTTTTCCTGCATCAAGATAGCATTGGCATTAGACACTTGGATTTTGCTTACTGAACAACACAACCTAAAACAGGGTGACTCTAAATTGCTCGTAGGTGTGAATGTGAGTATAAATGGTTGTCTTTGATAGTCTACTGACCTGTCCAGGGTGTACCCCACCTCTCATCCAGTGTCAGCTGGGATGGGCTCCAGCCCTCCCGCCACCCCCAATAGGGTAATCGATTCCAGAAAATGAATGAACAACTTAAAACCAACGAAGTATCAAAGTCACCTGTTGTCAGTGTTCTACCGTTAAATTGACATTGGCATAGATGTTGTCCTGACATTGATTTTGGTCATCTGGGGTCACAACCTAAATTCAACCAAATAACGTCGTCTGACAACATCAGTGACCAGCTGGGTTTATTTTATATTCTGTTTATCTTACATCTTAACCATATGTTTTGACTTGCATTGCTTTATGTCTTAAAGTCTCTTTTTGTTTCTACGTGTGTGATTTTCTTTTTTATACATATGTAATTGCATTGTTGGAGGGAGCCTGAGTCAAAAGATTTTCAGTGGCCCGACTGCTCTTGTAACTAAATGACTGCTCTTGTAAACTCTGAACTTTGATTTATTGTCCTATAACATAAAAGAAAGGCTGAGAACAATGTCTATACATTGTCAATCAATCATTTATTTTTCACATGAAGTCAGAGAAGGTAAAACTCCAGTGAAATGCAGTCATGTCAGTTCCTTCAACTTTTGCACTGTAATTTTGCCTCTTCTTATATTGTAGGCTGCTGCTTCATATTTGTCCGTGGCTCCAGATGAGCTGCAGTGCATGTGCCGATAGCATCCTGGGATGGTTCTGGTAATTATTGCTGGTTCTCTGAGTAATTCTGAAAATGTGCTTCCTGATAGTTACGTCCGTTCACTTCGTTACTTCATTATATTTCAGTCAGGAGAGACAGATGAATGAATTAAAGATAATGTTTAACACAGAATATGAGTGTGCAGATTAACTAATCATTCATGTTGATTAAAATTTAACAGAAGTCTTTGGCGCTTGGAAACCAGAGGCAGATTTTTTTGTGATTGTGGGACATCTGAGCGGCAGCAAGATAAATCCCCCCATGGAGGTCTGGACATTGATGGAGGTGGTGGTGGCTGATGACTCTGGGACTGATGGCTGATGAGCAGACCCAAACAGAATCTGCGAATTTTGTAGTTGTTTTCAGCGGTGATCCAAAATGAAAATATGCGGAATTCTGCAGTTGTTGTTTTTTTGCTCGCAACGTGATGGAAAATATTCATTTATCTTTACAATTGTTTTTGAACAAAAATAACCTCACACAATATATCAAAACCTAAAATTACCTCAAGCAGGCTAAAATAACTACTGCGTAAATTAAAGTAGAAACTTTGAATCAGAAATTTGATTTAATCATGAATACTTCAAGAAATAATTTAAACATTTGTTGGAAAAGTTAATCAGAAGGCTAATTATGGAGCAGAGAGAACAAAAGTAATTTGCCAGTCTATATGTAGTAGATCTTATTCTTGACATTTCTTCTCACTACACCACTAACTTTGATTTTTAATGCTAACTAAATACAACACACCATTGTCACACATGCACAAGGTGGTTAAGGAGACAGTGGTAACATTACGAGTTTTACAAGAAGCATCTATATCCCTAAAATCTGCTGATGACGCCGATGAGGCTGATGAATCCAAGAAGACTAGGTGGTGGATGTGCATTGCTGCATCATGAAAGAACTACAGGCAGTAAAACAACCATATTTAGAACGATAAGCAGTAAGATGATAGGCTAATGGAGAAGGTGTGCCACTGTGCTATCGGCTGATCATGAATCAGCCGATGACTCAGTCGATAGCCCTTGACAATGACAGCTAGAGACAGAGAGTGAGCATGCATGCAAGGAGTGAATGTCAGGGTGAGTAAGAGAAATTACAGCCTGAGCATGAAAAGTCTTCCTGACTGAACTTTCGCCAGAGCTTCATTTGTCTAATGTGTGGACAGCAGATTAGGGTGTGTTGATGCCTGTGAATGCATGAAATACAGGCATGGAATATGCATTAACAGTAGAGGACCTGTGTAATGGATTGTAACATACTGTAGCAGTTGATATATAATGTATGTTGACATGACAGTTACATCACATACTTTTAAGAAATTAAAATGACTATACAATGTCATAAGGGAATTTTAAAAGGACTGTACAACAGTTTTAGCACCAACAAAGACCATTTTGTGCAGATTTCATGCCTCCTGCAGCCTCATACAGTCAGGTCTGGACATTTCATGGCTCATTCTGAACATACGTGTCAAGCCAATCTCCTCCCATGTTGTCAGAGCATGTCTCCTCTCCTGATCTATGTGCAGGAATCTAACCAGACAGCCGTACCTGATGAGATACTCAGTGGGACAGATATTCATTCAGTCTGTCTGTGGGGACTGACATGACCTGACATCGTACGATTTGGTCTGTCACATGATAACGAGTGCATTTTTAAGTCATAACAGTTCACTTTGAGTTCACTTGTGCAGTGCCACCTATTTAATTAGCAGTGATACAGATTTGAGGTGATTTTCACACAATGTTCCAAAAACACACAGTTGCTTAATGTTTTAGTGAAAACACTAGGAATTGCCAGAAAGGTTTTTATCTGAGTGGTTTTGTTACAATACCAAGATCCTCCAACATTTGTATGTGGGGCCCATGTGGGTAGTAAATGGACTGAAAAATGGGCCCTTTATTGGATTGTCCACGTGCTCCATATTGGCCCCATGCCAACTGCCCAAATGGGTGGGTTTGCCCAAGTGGGCCCTACATGGGTCATGCTGGGGCCACCTGGGTACAGAGTGGATATGGGTCCAGAATAGGCATCTTATCTGGGGCCCGCTTGGGTAAACCCACCCATGTGGACAAATGTCATGGAGCCAACAAGTAACCCGTAAACACATGGGCCCCACATACAAATGTTGGCTGGGTATTTATTTCTTTATAGGCAAGACCAAAGATATCACCAGATCCTCCCATATGTGGAATTCTGCATATTTAGGAGGCCATTGATACCAGTGGTGTAGTGGTAGTTGATGAGGTGGGTGTAGGTAGATGGGTAGGTTACCAAGAAGGAAGTGGGTATACTCTCTCATATATTCCAATTGCTTTTTGGCTGATAGGTAGGTGTGCTATAAATGGCCAGAAGAAGAGATGGTTATGCCCCATATACCTGCATACTTTCTGGGTGTACTTTGGGTCGCTGTAAGATTAGATTTAGACAGCAAAGCCTTAAAAAATGATAAACTCTTGTTAAATCAACACTGCAGTGCTGTATTGAATTACTTCAGTGTTTTAATTCAGCCCTTGACATAAAAACAAAAAATAGATAAGATAAAATCTGACTTCATGGATGTTACTACTCTGCATAATCAATTCTAGACATTGTGCCTTAGAAATATTTACAGGAAGGAAAAAACTGGGGATAGGAGGATGGGTGGGGGCTGGGAGTGAAGGGCTGTTGTATCATATAAGGTATTACTGTAATCGCCTCAGGGTCATGTCTACTTTTGTTTGTTCTGCACACTAATGTTTTGTGGCGCTGTTTTTTTTTTTTTTCCTTTTTAAAACCTTAATAAAAATATTTTGCAATACAAAAAAAACAACTTATTTGTGTTTCAGTATTTCACAGCATTTAAAAGAATGTCTTGCCATAGAATAGTAAGTCTGTATCTGATTGTTCTAGGACATACAGTGAGTTATTTGTGTATGCTACAAACTCTCTCTGTCCCCTAATGTTTGTTCTACACCAGCAATATATGACATTAAACAATAAAGGCAGTTTTTTTCTCAATGGTCTTGTTATTATTTATGCCAAACTTCTTTTATTTCATGGTTCCCAATGATGGCAGTGTCGGCAGACAGAGTCAGGCCAGCTGATCTGGGCCAATTCTGGGCCGTCATTTATGCCAAATCTCAGCCGAGTTGGGCAAGCGGACGTGGCCCGTCTAATTTCATCCAGCATGCTGAGTTCAGGCTGATTCTGGACCAGGTTATTTTGGCTACCTGGGTTTGGAGGTTGTGTGATTCTTACTGCATGAATGCATTGGATTTTGATAGACAATGTATTGCCAATTAAAATTTTCAATAATTTCCACTTAGAGTATTTTCAACTTCAAAGCAGCAGAAATCGTAATTGTCCATTCAGAACTAAGGACATTGATATCAATATGTGACCTTTAATTATTAATCAAGCTTCAAAATTGGAATTAATTTCAGTTCTCAAATTATATCGAAAATATTCTTAATATTAATTACAAAGTCAGTTATTTAATACCAAAATAATTTTCGTTGCTCTGTTGATAAATTGTCCAGTACATTAGCAGATAATGTTGTTGGTGTATATCTTCCGGTCACTGGGTGGCAGCCCTGAGGTCAATCAGACCACTACGTGAGAAACGAGTGAGAAAGGAAGCAATTACCAGTATTCGCCATCTTGGATTTTTGACAGGTTGTATTGAGTTTAATTAGTTTTACCTGCACACAACAGGAATAAGCCATGTTTTTGTCACTTTACAGACGACTGACATCGGCGTGAATTATTTAAACTGTTGTCCTCAGGCGGGTTCGTAGGCCTATTATTCAACATTGGTCCTGCAGGCAACTTTTATTAGCACCAACTTTGTGTTTTGGGTGCTTTATTCGGATATTAATCAGGGTCGTGATGTTAGTATGATGCTCAAATATTCCGGATAGATGGACTTCACACTGTGCGGCATAATGTTTATTTTTTCAGCCGTTAAAATGCTCGGTCAAGTTTAACTGCTGTTCAGAAGCTAGCAGCAGTTAGCTAACAAGCTACTGTCATCGTTAGCGGTGCTGCTAACACAGGTGGAAGATGATTAATCTCTGACAGCTGGAGGAAATGAGCCGTGATGACTCCATACAGACAAACAGAAGTTGCGGGACATTGAAGGGAAACTACAATCAACTACTTTCAGGCCAGCAACGAAATTATTCACCAGGATGGATGTTGCCGTTGCCGTTGACTGTAAACTGTTGTCATGGCAACATGGAGATTTCACCAA
Source organism: Epinephelus moara (assembly GCF_006386435.1). NCBI lineage: Eukaryota > Metazoa > Chordata > Actinopteri > Perciformes > Serranidae > Epinephelus > Epinephelus moara. The sequence goes on from NC_065509.1 coordinate 31,478,325, forward strand.
CGGCTTCCATTAGTGACAGTTTCAACAAGAACTCTATTTGGCCCAAAATACTGGCCTGGACACTAATGGACTTCAAGGACACGATTGCTCAGTTTGCAGACAAAGTCCAGAAGATGCTCTCCTCAAAGTAAGACCCATATTCTATTAAATATCTGCAGTGTGATGCGGTTGTTTGCTCTTTGTGGCGCAGTTTTTGTTTGGCCTGTTGCAGGGCACCTGTTGCTTATTGCTCTCATATTTCTGTCCTACAGTCACCTCTCATAATTTGCACCTGTCACTGCCATGCTTTGCTGTTCACTGGTTTCTGTGACTGCTGTCTGACAGTATGTTGATTTGTTTGAGTGCTACCCAGAGGAAAAAAAAAATCTTGCCTCATCAGAAATAAATCAGTTTCTTATTTGGAGATTACTAAATTCTGATCTGTTTCTCCTAAACCTCCGCTTTAGGAGAAATAAGGAGCAAAATGATAAATTAGGAGGGGTTATTTTGCTGTGCTTATAGGCTTCTCAGAGGTTTTCTTAACTCTGAACACTGATAAAATACTCAGAGTTAGGACTTAAATTTGGTCACTGAGACAATTTCTGATATTGTGCAGGCTCATTTATAAGCCAGTCAAGTTTTCTTACTGTTATCCCCAGAGCTAATTATTTTAGACAAATAAATATTACTGCAGTGAGAGAGGAAAAAGAGCATTTTAAGATCTTAAATGAGGATCAGGCTGAGACAAGCTAAATTGAAGAAGCATGAGAAAATGGACAAAATCTGATGTTGTACTGAGCTCAGTTATGTCTTAGAGAAACAGGCTTGACAAAGAAGAAATCTTATTTTGATTGTACCTTTCCTCTGTGTATGAGTGGAGTTGCTGAGGTAGCTAATGTTGGCTCCAGTAGTACAGCAACGTTTTACAAATATATACATACATACATGTACACATTTGTATTGTTAGCTATTTGAGTGAGTTTAAACCCAGTACTTACATTTAAAAGTGTAATCTTCTGCCGCCACTGCTGCCAGTAGTGTGTCAGACGTCGGCGCGCAATGTATTTTGGGATAGGCTGAACCACGAAGGATTCATCCGTTGCATCCTCCAAATTCTGGGAAAAGAAGGCCGCATTTCTCATTTGAAGGAACCTTCGAAATGGGACAGCCTTGGTTGTGCCAATGTGATGCAGTCGGTCTTCAAATGCAGCCTTCGAAGGCTGTAGCCCCTGGATAGAGACACAACTATAGACTGGCTTAGATCACCTTCATTACACAGTTTAGCATGGCCTGACTTTTTCCACAGCTGACATTTTGACTTGTCAAAAGTAGAAAAAGTACAGGTGAAATTGATAACGTAAATGCTCAGTTCCAGTAAGTGTTCATTCACAGTGTAAGGCCCTCCCATCAGCCATCGTTAATGTCATTAAATACACCTATTATGACATGTCAAAAAATGTCTGCTATGTAAAAGGATTTTTGTTAACACAGGTTTTTCTGCAGTGGTTTGACTAATACCATACACTGGCTTTTGTTCACTAAATCTATGGTGTAAAAAACATACAGTAGTGCTTCAGTAGTACATTAAGTAAGTCTCAGTGTGGGTAACTGTAATATATATTTTCTATAACTGGAATTAAATCAATGGCAAATATTATGGTAAATCATTATGTACAGTGAACATTAGAATCCATGGTGCCCAGGGGGTTGAAGGGAACTAATAATGGTAGTCAAGGCAGTTGCACCTGACTGACCTGAATGCGATTGTCGTGTTCACAGCAGCTAAATGGCATGCTGAGACCTTTAGGGCATGTACACTTTTCTGTTGAAGCTCCTCACTGACAAGGGAGATTAAGTGGCTGGTAATGTGTCTTTATTAGAGGAGACACATGGATGTCCACCAGAGTTAGCAGTGCCAGGAGCAGGAGACAAAGATGGATAATTATAAACTGTAGATAACTGTAACTAATTGATTTAATGATATGTATACATTAGAAATAAAGCGTGTGTTTTTACTGTTACTGCACACTATATATCATCTGTTTTTGCAACAAAGTTATTTTAATTAAAGAGGGAATATTATTTAAATATGTCCACCAAACCCTCTCTGATAAAACAGCCAACATTTCATACAGTGAAGCAGCCAGGCCTATTACTGTGCCCACCACTGGCCACACGCCTGTGAGGCACAGCTGTGGGTGCCACAGTGGACAGATTGAGTACAAATTGTGCTCATTGCAGCTAAACATAACATGATCTTTGGACTTTTTGGGTTGATTTGTGCCCTTAAAGTAACTTGCAGCTCTTGAAAGTAGCTTTCTGAAATGTGACCACTGTATAGTATGGAGTTAATGAAAGTGCAGTGTTTATGTAGAGAGTCACTGTAATAGCTTCCTCTGAAGGAGGAAACACAGTTGTTACAGGATGGCCTTATTTTCCCTTTTCTAAACCACAGCTGAAGTGTTCGTTGTGAAGATCAAATCACACCTCAGTGAAAAACTAAATCCGTGTCCCAGAATGAATCCGGAGGCAGCTCTTGCATCAAGCTGATCTTTTGTTTGTTTTGTCCCGTGACAATGTGATATCACAAACAGTTTATACTCTTGGCAACAACTGTCAGCTCTGATCCAAAGTTGTGCGGATATGTTTGATAGTGTCAGTCTGCGGAGACTCTGTAATAGCAACACCGAGGGGAAAAAACAAAGAGGACAGGTAGTCAGGACTCAGGAGGAGTAGCCGGAGCTGTGGAGACTAAACATAGTCAGTTTATTGTCTGTCATTAAAGCTGGGGAAGGCAGAGATCTAGAGAAGGCAAAAAATATGGCAGATTTCGAAAACATATCCTCCTCCTGCAGCTCTACCTGCTCTGTCCTAAGCTCCTCCCACCAGACAACCACAGGCATATGCACGTGCTTTACACAGTAACCTGATATTTCCAATACATTGATTTATTTAATCTTATTTTATTGTAGAGCTGAGTGCAACACATTCGCTCAGCCCCTTCTTACCCCACTCTCTTTCTCTCAGACCAAAAATGAGACAAGAATTAGCTAGCTGGCCACCCCATGGTCCCTCCGCTTCGCTCCCCTCCACTGTGGACTGCTTCACAGTTGGCGGCTGTTTGAATTTTGCTATCACAAACCTCCCAGTGCTGGGGTCACAGTAGGCTGGTTGTCAGCAGTCGCACTGAGTCTAACCTGTAATGGCAGCAACAGAAAGTTTGCTGACCCAGTGGGAAGTCGGGACTGTTCAGTCCCCTGTAGCTGGGGTTCGCACTGGCTGGTCTGTCTGCTTTCCTCCCAGCTAGGTGGTCTGTGGCGGTGGGGAGTGAGGTGAAGGACACACTGTGATTGAAGGCACTAGATAATGTTACATAGCCACAGCCTTGAGCATTAGGGCACGTCTTGAGCCGCCTGGATAACGCAAGGTCGTGCACTGGGCGCTACTCTTGTGCTTACTCTGTGCCAACTTTCAAGGGAACAGAGGCAGGTTGCGTCTGAGGTTGCTAAGCAACCATACCAGCACCATATCATAGCCTGATATCATATCAGAAATCCTGAGTGCAGAGCTGATCTTCCAGGCGCTGTTTTGTAAGAGTGTATTAGGCCAAAGATATTGTCAGTGGGACAGATATAAAGCTCTGGGCAGCCCTGCACCAAAATAATCAATGTCCCTCGTCACATGACGTGGTGTGAGCTGCTGTTTACCGAAAGTTGAACTTGGTTTATCTTAGGGTGCTGCCATTGCACCCTGAAAAATAGGTTCTCAGGAAGGCGTGTGCGCACTGCAGAAGCGTTGCACTGGCGTTTGAGCACACCTGCTGTATGTCTACATTGAAAACAATGAATTTGAGGGTGCGAAAAATGCAGGAGGTTGACGGCCCCTTAGGCTAGCAGGTTAGCAGGTGGCTAAACTATTAGCAACATTTTCTCTCCATCTCTGAAATGCTTCTCTGATATTGACAAGAGCCAGTAGGTGGTGCAGAGGTCTAGTTTTCTTTCAGACCACTTGAATTACAATATGCCCAATTATGAATATGGAAATTATCTCTGTATGTTTCTGATCTATTCCCTGTTTGTTGGTCTGTTTTCATAAGAATATTATAACATTTGAAACTTTTTAAACTCACATTTTATCACTGTGTGTGGTATTGGCTTTTATTACTTCTTTTCTTCACCTGAATGCTTGTAAAAGTGCATTCTCACATGTATTTCATGACACCATATTTCACTTTTTCTTATCCATGTGCCAGTGCCTTTCTCATAACCATAAAGGACAGTTCACTGGTAGAGTCTCATTGTGCCCCGTCCATGTGTGTTTGTGGTTATATTTAGATCAATGGGTATCTGATGGTGATGCCGACCCACTTGCACTGAGAGTCCTGCTGGTTAGTTGTTAGAACACTGTGCTCATGATCTTCACATCAATAAGATGAGTTAATTAAATACAAACATGTTTCCAAGAGCTGAAACTGGGATCTAAGAGAAGAGAGCATGTATTGTTTTATTCTATATTATTTTGGCATAAGCTTGTACATAATAATGACTAATTAAAGTTGATCACATGGAGCATCAGCAGGAGTTTGAAATGTGTCGCCTCAGCATTTCAGTTTAAAGGCAAAATGCATTTTGTTTGCTGTTTGGTTCATGTTGGATTTCTGATAAGGAAGGGTGTTATGAAGAGGTCACTGGTGCTTTGGGAGTTAATGAGCAACAATTAGGTAATCAGTGACCCTGCATTCAGTTGACCCTGCCAGAGATGTTGGCGTGCTGTCTCCAGCAGTCTAGTTTCAACAGGATAATAGACCACAGCAAGACTGAGACGTGATCTGTTAGCTTCACAAAAATGGGAACATAATGACACAGATAGGTGACATATTTTCTGGTTGAGCAGGCCTGAGGCAGCGAGGCAGCACTAATAAGGTGACAGGGAGAACTTGGATCAAGGTAGTTTGGCTGTGCGACTGACTATACTGTGGCACAGAAAGGTGGAGGAAAAAGTTCCTGCCAGCTTTGTAACGTGGGAGTCTTTAGTCTACAGTGTACAAAGGAAAATACACCAGCTTCTCTCTTTTTGTTTTTTTGTCAATAGCTTCACATTTAGGACTTATTTTCCCAGCTGAATTATTTTGCAGTAAAAGACAAAGCTTGTAAGGAAACTAAGAATACTGAATTATGTGAAAGCAAGTCAATAAGTTTAACTGAATCTTACTAATTGTTATTAAATTAATTCTGTTTGCTTAATTATTCAATTTATAAAACTTTACTGATTACTGAGAAATACCACAATGCAAAAATCCAAGGTACTACCGTCAAATTGATTTTTAATTTCTCTCACAATACCTTTTTTTTTAGATGAAATGTTGTCCCACAAATAATTGTGATAAACAGTATTATTGTCATCAGATTTTTTTGCCCCTGATATAATGATAATAGAGCAGGATAATAATGCAGGCGTACCCTTTCAAAGAGCAATGAACTTTTAATTCGACCAGAGGTGACAGTAAAATGTGTCTCAGCATCGTTTTCTTTTGGTAGGGGTGGGTGAAATGGCTCTAAAATAATATCACGATGTTTCAGGATATTTTTGCAATAACGATATTCTTGACAATATGACAAATTAGTAAAAAAAGATATATATATATTTTCTTATTAATTTAAGAAAATAGAATTGCAACAAAATTGTGATATAGTTAGTTTTACAGTTTGCCTTCAAATATCCAGTAAAAATTAACTGCTGTAACCTGTGACAGGCTGTTATGCTATGATAACCATCGCACATTCACATAGATGTAGTTTTTTGTCAAGCTGCAAGCGTCACCTAGGTTTACATTACCAAAGGTTTATGACAAAATCACTTGACGACACCGACTCCTGTGTGCGCATGACAAGAGAGGAGAGGAAGAGACACTGTGCTGCTGCCAGAGGAGCCACTGAATGAGTTCCCTCTGAGCGGTTATTTGCTAAAAGAGTCTGAGAAGTCCGGGGCTGTTCATAAAACATTCAGGACGCCACAGTTTATTCCACACTACTGAAGCTGCGCCTCTCTTTGGGAACCACAGCAGAGTCAGTAACAGTTTTGCTTTCAGCCATGTTGTTGCCATGGGTAACGGTATGACGTCAATATGTTAACAAGTCGAAATATCACGAGTATCACAATATAAATTTTTCACATCATATTAAAAATTATACTGGTATTATTGTGAAAGAGATGATATGGCAGACCCCTAGTAGGGTCAACCCTGATGTAATTCTGGCATCATGTTGGCTTAAATGTTGGTGACATTCTTGTGTAAACAAACATGTCAACACAAGAGGCGGTATTGTAAGATATATGGACATGATTTCCATCATTTCTGCTGACCTTTAAATCAATAAAGTAATTATCCATGACAGGCCTAATTTACCTACACTTGTGTGTTTATAAATGCAGTTAAAACAGTTTAAATTCCCACAGTATCAAGTTTAAAATAGATATAATTACAAATGTGTCAAGAAAACAATATATTTTCCCCTCACCTCTCATTGCATAATTGCCATGTGTTACACAATGCGGCATGTCACCCTGATGCCACTGAGCTGTTGCCCTCTCCAACTCTTCTTTACATATTTTCATCTTTAAAAAGAGCCCTCATCTCCCTCCTTCGCCTTTTAGGTGTTCATTTCATTCTGTTTGCAGTCTGACAAATGCTAAAGGATGTATTAGGATAAATGACATTTGCATTTGCCATTTTCTAATGGCATTCGTCCTCGGTCTGTATGAAACTTGACATTTCTTTATAAGTATGTTTGAGCACCTGTGTAGACTCTCAGTACGTGTCCCTTGGGGTTGCCATGACTGCAGAGAGCCTCAGTTTCCACAGCTCTGAATATCAAACTTATCATGTCAGTGCAATAGACACATTGGATCACTCTCAGTGCACTAAGAGTAACAGTCAGTGATGGCAACACTGGTGTAGCTGTATTGTCAGCAGTAATTGTAAAGTATGAGCAGGTCTTTGTGTTTTGAAATCTGGAGAAGTGCTGCACTGCTCATCCAGAGCATTAGGGGGCAGTATAACCCCAGTTCAAAGTCTCTCAAACTGCCTGTGTCTCAGAAGAGCCATACAACTCCTTTATGTTTTTTTTTTCTCTTCACTTTTCATGATGGCAAAAATGAGTGCAAACGAGGTTGTAGCCTTCATACTGTTAAATGGTTGTGGCCAGAAGTGGTGAAGGTTTTGCTAAGGACATAATGACTAGTAAGTGTGTTTGATTGTGTCAGGTCCTCCCCTGCTTGCCATGCTTTGTATTTTGATTGCTAATTGCTCCCCTCACATTGGTTTTTATTTCTCACATACCTCTAACTGAGGGTGCTTTTGCTATGGTTACTTTTTTTTTAAAAAAATTCCATGCTGCTTCTCATATGGACAGAGTTGTGCTTTTTCTTCATCGCTTTTCTTCATCATATTTTAAAAAATTAACTGAACATTTCCTGAAAGAAATTAACTACACCTTTACTTAGACTGAAAAATAAGGATTAATTAAATGAATCATTAGTTTCAACCCTGATATTGATATGCCAGCATATGTGCTTTGTTTTTCACGTTTTGAATCTTACACTATGTAAGTAATGGGGCTGCCCCCTAATAGTCGACCAAACATTAGACAACCAGAAAGGTCATTAGTTGGCAAGATTTCATTGGCTGCTTAGTTGCAGAAAAAAAATCTCAGCCAACAGATATCTTTCCCTTCTTCTGTAAATATTCAGTCTGATAAATACAGAAAAGTTGATCATGTTAGTGCAGGGCTACCCAGAGCTTTACATCTGTCCCACGGACGATAGACCTACACACTTATAAACAGCACCTGGAAGAAGATCAGCTCCGCACTCAGGATTTCAGGTAAACAGGCTATACGATGCTTGTTAAGATTGCATAGCAACCTCAGACGCAACCTGCCACTGCACTCTTGAAAGCTGGCACAAAAAAGGTACAAGAGGAGCTCCCAGCACCTGACCTTGCGTTTTCCAGGTGGTCAAAGATCCGGCATGAGTACAGCCCCTAATTTCCAGGGCTGGTACCTGTTGTTATTCCACAGGCTAGTTAATAACGTGTAGGGCAGGAAATCCAAAGTGTGTGATCATTTTGAGAAGGTGAAGGACGAACCCAAGGTGATATGTAAACTCATCTTTATTCGTTGACAAGAAACATGACGTATCATCGGCAACATGGAAGTAGCTACATGCCCATTAGCCACTTAGCACAATCATTACTGCTTTGCCGACAGCGTCATTAACAGGCGGCTCGCTTAGTGTGTGACGTGCACTTGTGTGCAATGTAGCACAGTGTTAACAATGTTACTTTGTGTTGTTTTGGGCAAAGACGAAGAACGCAAAGGTGGTTTTATTAAGGCTGACTGGATAAGGTGATATGCCACCAATAGGCAGGTGTTGGCTCGACTTACATCTGGAACTAAAACTGTGGAAAAGTTGTTCAGCAGTTGGTGGATGTCTGCAGGAAAGGGAGAGACAGAAAGAGAACATGCCAACCTCTAGCCCATATCTTTGCCCATGCAGAGACTTCTCTTCAGGGCAAATTGCTGCTTGTTCTACACTGAACGGCTTTACTACAATGATAGTGACTGAGTGAGGGCATGGCTGCTATCAGAGGTGGATATGAACTGACATCCCCATACACTCAACCCACCAGCCTGTTGCCTTCAGAATGTCTTATTTAGCAGTAGAGCAGAAACCAGACAGAAATGCTCCGAAAGATTACTGTCAGCAAATCTTTGCAAGGTCAGACTTTGAATCATCAGGAATGTGGGTTTTTTTTTGTTGGTACATTTGAATCTTGTGTGTGTGCAGCTGTAGACTTATGCATAATGTGCATAATCATGTGGCAGCATGGTGTTTCAACAAGTGTGGCTCTGTGACGTCTAACAATCTGCCGGATGATTAATCACATCCCAGACCCTTTTGTACAAACTTTGAAAGAGCTTTAATTGATGTTAGCCTGGGACCTAGCTTTGAGAGCAATTTGCCTTATTGTCCTGTTTTTTTTTGTGTTTTTTTTGTCTTTTACCACCAGGTCATCCAGTTAATTGCACCAGAGTCTGTGCTTCTGTTGCCTCTGCTTTCTTTCAAACTGAAAACACAGTACCCTCCAATTAAACCCCACAGGAATAGAAATAACCATGGGTGAAGAGTTTCATTCAATTATTGCACTTCAACTTGACTCAGGATTTCTAATTATAGGACCTTCTACATTTTCTCCATTGCAGTTTCAAGCAGAGAAAATGTGAACGCACCTGTCAAATGTGCATGGGCGCTATTCGTGAATATATTAAGCTCTAACAAGAAGCAGTCAGAAGAACCACAACAGTGTTACCTGTTGTGGTTTTCTTTGCCTCAGCTGCAAGGTTAATATCAACCAATCCACTACCAATCATGGAGTGGTAGACAGGTTATTTCACCAAGAAGAGCAAGGTTAAAGCTGTGATTCCCAGCAGATTAAATACTATTAAGGGATACTTTGCTGATTTTTAATCAGCTTTGTATCAAAACAGTGTGGGTAGTATGTGTATATGAACTATGGTAAACTTTCCTCCATCTTGCCACCACCCAGATCTCCCTGCTCATCCCAGCTCAGATCCACCGTATGGCATCTGTTGGATCTCGCCCCATTCGGCATATTTTCACTGGCTCTAGAGCTTTTACTCTAACCACAGTTTGTACCTCTGGATTAGGACACAAGGAGTATAGAAGGAGATCGAGTATGAGACGCCTCCTCTGTCTTTCAAATGCATACCAAAGTCATCTGACTGATCAGATATGAACTAAAATTCTGTGACTGTATTGTCCGTCTCTCACCTCAGATGTTTTCAGGAACACATTTAGCCCACTGTTTGGCTGTATGCACAAAAGTTTGTGAACAGGAACTGGTTGCATACTGTACTTACACCTTTTTCCCTATCAAACACTGACACACTGAAATACAACTGCGCACATTCAAGTTTTTGTCTTTTATCAAACTAAACTAGCTCAACTGCCTTGTTAACCAATCATAGACACTTTATTCAAACCAGACAGGAACACAATAAAACTCACCATCTTAGTTAATCTCGTTAGTCATCTAGTTAGTTAGTCCACTGTCCCAACAATCACCAACTCTGGTTTGGTCGAAATAAACCCTTAAATCACCGAGCTGTGAAAATGTGCTATTTTTCCTCTGCTGTCTCTCTGTCATTGTGTGCCCACTGTTTATAGTCCTGTAACGTTATCCCCTAAACTGGTAAGACCATCCTGATGACATGAGCTCAACATTATGTTACGCTGTCTGTATCAGTGTGGACTTGACTTAAAACACTTTTGAGAAATTAAAATTCAATCAGCGAAATGAGGATGTGCACCATAGCACCGTAAGCAGCCAATCAGGGACTGCGTTGTAAGTCATTGCCGAAGAATAATGGCAGCTCCTGAAGCAACAAGCGCTTGCTCTAATGTTAGGAGAGTAAACACAGCAATGAGTGAAGTTATAGCAGAAATAGAGTCAATAACAACATTTTACCAAAAACAAGAGTATGCACTCATGAAGTTTTTCGGAGGAAAGACATTTGCTGTCCTTCTGACTGGTTATGGTAAAAGCTTGATTTATCAACTGGCTCTGTTGGTGATGAAGATGTTCCCTGGTGTTTTGTTAAGCTGACTGACTGAAGTAGTTTGTCTGTCATGGCGAGTACTGCTGCCCACTGACAGTGTTTGGGGTGGCACCGAATGTGTAGCTCATGTCACCATGTATGTCGGCTCAGCTGCCCGCTCCACTCAGGCCCCCAAGAAGTGTGCTGGGCTTTGAAGCCAGTTTCATAGTGGCCAATTGCACTGTCACGTGATGCCTTGTGGCCCAAAAAGACTTTTCCCCCATTGACTTACATGGCAAAAGAGTTGTCTGTTAATCAGCGGATTTTTTAAAAAAAAAATTTTTGAGCATCACAACCTCTGAGAAATGACCTTCAGGATTTGATTCATTCAGTCCAATAACAGTAGTTGCTAGGGCTGTAACGGTACATGTATTTGTGTCGAACTGTTCAGTACGCGACTTTCGGTTCGGCACGACCCTGTACCGAATTATTGGGCGCAGGATATTATTTTATTTTATTTTGTTTTATTTTAATTCCATTTTTGCGAGCCGAACCATTTAAAATATCTAGTTCCCGAACGGACATAATTGAGTGACGGACCGAGTCCGACCGTAAATCTCCGCTTTCACTTTGTGCAGCGCATTCTCGCATTTTGACAACATGGCAAGTGAGCCTGACGAACCTGAAGACCCACCCGCAAACCTTAAGTCCTCCGTTTGGGAACACTTTGGTTTCAGGGTAAAATACGAAGATGGAAATAAACAAGTGGACAAGACAAAAGCAGTGTGCCGACACTGCAGAACAGCGGTCGGGTATGTACTTGGAAACACGTCTAACATGCTAACGCATCTAAAGCGACACCACCCGAGTTTGAACGTTAACCGGCACGACTAGAAAAAGCAATCTGGTGCAAACTACGATATCGTCATCGTTTAAAAAGAGAGAGCGTTTCCCTGACCATCGCGCTAAAGAAATAATCAACGCCACTGGAGTTGAGTAAAATTGTTTAAGCTGCACTTTAGATATAAGCATGTTTTGTTTACTGCACTTTAACAAAGTGGGAAAGCTAAGTAAGTTCCTAGTAAAACAGAATCTGAGCAGGCTTTAAAGCTGACCAGCTGCACTATACTTTTTATTTTAATTGAGTAAAACTGTTAAAGCAGAAATGTATATTTATATTTTTCATTCAAAAAATGTGTTACAAAAAACAGCAGGATTTTATTTTTCACTTTTATATTTCTATTTTCATTCAAACAATGTGAAAAAGCAGGATTTTATATATATTTGTTTCATTCAAAAATTGTGTAAAAAGAGTTAACTGCTGTGGTGGTATGTTTTAATAAGGTTACCAATAAGTAAAAGATATTAAATAGTTGTCTATTTTTTTCATTACTGTACCGAAAAAAACCGAACCGTGATTTGTGTACCGAGGTACGTACCGAACCGAGATTTTTGTGTACCGTTACACCCCTAGTAGTTGCATGATTGTCATTGTCATTTTATCCCCATTCGAGTTAACGGAGCACTAAAGTGGAAGTTGCCGCCTCAGCAGGCAAAAGTCTCCTGTGCGCCTGATCTATGGGTCGCACAGTGTGTAGTGCTTACCAGTGCAGACTGACCTCTGGTGGCACGAAATGTGAACTGCACATATATATATTTATTCTCAATACAGCTTCTTAGTGTGAGTTTAAAGGATAACTTCGGTATTTTTCAGCCTGGGCCCTATTTCCCCATGTGTCTGGGCTGTGTGTGACGTCATCTCGCGAGAGCTTTGCTTGTTGCCGGAAGAAAACAGAGGAGCCATGCTGAGCGCCGCTCAGAGTGGCACTGGTTGTCCCGGAGTACAGTTGAGAGTTTTACTGCATCGATTGTAAACAATGGTTTGTGTTTGTGCTTATCCGAATTGCAAGAACAGGATGTTGTGCAACACCCCGTACAGCTTTCATAGGCTGTCTTTGTCGGACAGCGAGATGCTGAAGTTATGGCTAGTTGTGCTACAAATGGATGCTAACACTCCTGTCCAGACACTGCGCCTTGCAGACCATCGGATCTGCAGTGCTCATTTCTCCCAAGATGACTACTGCCAGCCGAAGAAGAGAAGACATCCAATCCCGAGACTACTGCCAGCCGAAGAAGAGAAGACATCCAATCCCGAAACACCTCTTCCTCAAGCCCCACGAGTAGAGAGAGCTACAGACACAGTGGACGTAATGTTATATAAACAATGTTCGAAACGTTTAGTATGCTATTTACATAGATAGCACTGGCGATCTGAACCGGTCAGTGGCGAAAAAAAGCACTTTTAATGCGCAAACTTATACGGGATGCATTTGCCCCCGTTACCGTTTTAGCTCGTTTCACGGCTGCCGGCTGCATCCACCTCCCTCAATACTGAACCAATTTTAAAACAAGTTGTACCTATGAATCATACGCACACATACACATGGGGAAAAATACCAAAGTTATCCTTTAATAGAGAGATGAGCATCTGGATTTCTAAGTAAACTGGTATGCCTGGTAAGCCTAGTGCTGATCAAATATGAACCAAGATTCTGTTACATTGTTGCCTATTTCTCATTATAACTGTTTCCAGAAACATATATTAGCTTCCCGTTTAACTGTTATACAAAATCGTTCGTTACCAGCAGGCTGCCATATCGTTGCGGATTGGACATTCGCATTATGTCACTCACAAGTGGGAGAGTTTATTGGTCCAGTGTGGCGCAGTGCATTCTCTTAGTTGTAGGTTTTCTGCCTCTTGAACAAAAGTGAATGCCATAGCCCTTTTTGTCTGTTTTCTCTGGTCATGTAGCACCAGTTTCAAAAGTATTTATGCCTGTCTGCTGAATAGACAGTCTAGTTTTATGAAAAGACCACCTTTCCTGCGGTAAAATAGTTCTATTAGTCCACTTAAATCACAAAGGGAAAGATATGCATGAAGTAGAACACATGTAAAAAGAAAAAATGCCTTTTCTCAGTATAATTGAGGCATGGGATGAGTATTGTGTGCTGTAACTCAACAGAAGGTCGATGAGTTTCTGATCTTTTGTGCGCTGAATTTCTGTACTTGAGGTCAGCAGCTGCACACTGTGCAACACTGACTCACTGTCAGCCATGTGGGAGAAGGCAGAAGCCGCTTAATGACTAAGATGTAAAATATAAACCTCAAAGTTTCCACTCACCACAGTGTACCTTAATTTGTATTGCATATATGAATCAGTGATTCTTTTGGGGTTTATTTGCTTATGTCTTTTAGTTATCTGATGATTGTTAACATGCACAGGAGTAATTCACTTTACTTCCTTAATGCAGAGTGAAGTGGCTATACATTCAGTCTTTACACATTTGAAAATATAGTTCTTACATAATAATTTCCTTTTGTAAAACAGCTTTCCTGTAGAGATTATAGGGCGACAGTGACTTCATGGTGATGGGACATGATTTAAGCCAAGGGATGATTGGGGACGGCATTTTTGAAATGTCAAAAGGGGTGAGAAGAGCAAAACTGCCAGCTGGCTTATCTGTAGTTTGTCCTTGTATTGTGGTATCACACTATCGGGGGTATAGATTTCATTTCATGAGGGAGATGGGGGGTAGGGTACTTCCCACTGCTGCTTTGGAGGAAACAATAGAGAAAATCATAGATGCAGTGCGCCTTTTGTTTGAGCTGTAACTGCACATTCGGATAAAAGTGGAACTATATTTCATTCAGTGTACAGCAGAATAAGTGAGGAGGCTTTACTGGAGGTGAGGTGAGGTCAGCGTAAATCCAAACACCACTTGATATTTTGAGATGTTTGTCTACAGTACAGGTATACGCCTGCAGCATATATGTTATTATGTTCCATCAAAATATTATTGACAACCTGCCGTTCTCCTCATGTTAGTTTCAGGCTGTTATCAAGAAGTACAAAATCTCAAATCTTCCCATCCTTGAAAAAAGGAACTGACTTTGGATACTTTATTTTGTAAGCATTTTAGGACAATCACATTGTCAATAGACACTTCTGTAAGACCTTGAATTATGTTCAGTGATGGTGTTTTTTAGCGTCAATGCCAACTTTAAAAAATATATGTATATTTCTGCAATATCTGCAAATGGCAACTATGGCATGATTTAAAGCTGCTCTAATCAGTATTTTCTATATTAACAATTAGGGCTTGGTAATATATCGATATTAAATTAATATTGTGATATGACACAAGATACCCTCTTAGATTTTGGATATCGTAATATCAAGTGTTGCCTTTTTCTGGTTTTAAAAGCTGCATTACATTAAAGTGATAACACATTCAGAACATGCCTGACTGTTGTAGTTGTTCTATTGTTTTCCTTTACCAAGTTGATCATTATAACCTGATTACGATGATTATTTATTAAAAATCTTATTGTGTGAATATTTTATGAAAGCATCAATAATTAACCCTACATTATTGTTGCAATATCAATATTTAGGTATTTGGCCCAAATTTTGTGATATATGAGTTTCCCTTTTAACAATAGATCAAATTATTGTTTGTAATGTGAAAGGTGAGCTCTCCCAGGGTATGATCGCCCAACTCTGCCGTTTCCCTCAGCTCTACGCAGCATTTTAGTGTCTTTCAAACCCATGGTTTGGTTTTACGGCCTGCAGCTTTACTGCTTTGGTTCATTCTCACCCTGCTCAAACTTATTTTCAGCAAAAAAGCTCTGATAAACCCTCTGGATGTTGCCTCAGCACCAGACAAAAAAACAGACAAAGTCACCAACCTGCTGGTGAACTGGAGGAGCTAAAGGCCGAGATATGTTCCTCATCAGTGAGTGGAGACCAAAACAGAGCTAGAAGTAGAGAGAAAGGTGGACATAAAATCCTTTGGTGGTCAGAAACAGGACTTGAGTCATGGCACTGTATACAAAGAGCCTGTTTACACCTGGTAACATGCGTTGTGGTGATCTGTACACAAGTGAACGGCCAAGAGACTTTGATGTTCTCACTTGTGTCTATCATGTGTCTCCAGATCACAACATGTTCACTGTTATTACTGCGTACGTCACTTGTGCTCAAGAGTCAAAGGGCCCGGTGGACAGTCGTTATCTCTGCACTTTTGCTAGCTGCTTGCTAGTCACATTAGCAGTTGTCTAGGTACAGCTGGAGATACTGCTGCCATCAGAATTCAGCATGTCTCCTTCCATAGGACAAAATGATGAACACTTTTTCCAACTTGTCATAAAATGGGCAAGTTATAGAGCGCTGTCACCAAACCAACCACCAGGTCCTGCATTGATGATATAGTCTTTGTTCGGGATGTGTTAGTGTTGACACTACAAAAGTTAGGCCTCATTTATACCGCGAGCGATGTTTACTGTTTACTCGCGTTTTCATTTCAGCGAGCATGTTAACAGGTTAGAGCATTCACACCGCATACGTTCTATGTGCTGCTCGAGTCGTGCTGCTTTCGCAAGCAAGCTCGAAAATAGAAGAGACGCAAAGCAAATGGTAGCTGTATTCAACAAAAAATCGACATCTACGGTGGCCGAGAGAGGTCACAACACACGCAAACTCGTGTTAAGTAGTAATACAAAGCAGACAAAGACTACTTAACCATTTGTATTGCTAAATATTAATTCTCCAAGCGTTGGAATAATCACTGGCACGTGAACCTGTCCAACCTGGGCTTTTGGGCCAAACTCACTTCTTCTTCTTTGGGGTTTATTGGAGATTTGCAAACACGGTGCACTACCGCCACCAACTGTTCAGGTGTGGTTTGTATTTTGACATGACAGCAGCAGCCGCTGCGTGATGCGTCTGTTCGGTTTTGGTGTGAATACACTTGTGCTGCCGCTACGCTTGTGGACCACTTCGTACAACACATCACTTGCGGTGTAAATGAGGCCTTATGTGGTCAAATGCGTCCCAGATCATGGTGTGCTTGCAAGTGGTTTGAGTGATTGGATCAGAATGCATCTTGATGGTCATTTACACGTGTCACCTGAGACGCAAGTTAATACCAGGTGTAAACAGGCTCAATATTTGAATGAGCTCAGTACTGTGGCAGTAATTGTGCAAGTGCCTCTGGGGGAGGGGAATTTGCCCCAAAAATGGCTCCCACAGGGAGAATTCAAGCACCGAGTGATCTAGTGAGCTCCCATGAGGCCTCAGTTGGGGTCCACGGAGTGCAAAGGCCAGTGAAGGATTTGTGAAATAGTGGGGAGTCATTACTGTCCAGCTGCTCCACTGCTGATGCTGTCCTGCTCAGGGACATTAAGGCGTCTTCTACAGTGCAGCTGATGGCAACTGTAACAAGAATTCATACACCATTAGACTTCTGTCTAGGTGCTCACATGCATTTGTACACCCGTAAACACAAAACACATGCACATCTGTATATTACTGTAGGTACACTGAGTCTTCCTCCTGTCTGAAAACAAACAGCACAATGAGAGACAAAAAAAAACCACCTTTACAAGACAAATTTGTGCTTGTGCGTTCATGCAAACACACACAAAGACACAGATATGCATGGACACACACAGATTACAGACACAAAAACAGATGTCTGCAGACATACGCCTACATGCTTCACACACATACGCATGAACACACAGACTTGCTTACAAACACAGATGTGAGCAGACAAACGTGAACGTACTCGTACATCTGGAGGAGTGTGTCTGCAACAAAATACGCTGTTTTCAACTCATGGAGACACTTGTCAGAGATTGAAAGGCACACAGTTTGGCTCTACATTATGTGCCTCAGCATTGTACAAATAGAGGAATCCATTTATGGAGCAGAAGGAAGACGGCGAGGAGTTTTATGATTATATCAAACAAGACAGAATCTCCAGACATAATTAAACATCACCCCAAGAGAAGTTTACGTAAAACACACAAACCTCTCAGTTTAAATCAAGATATCAGTTTTTAGTTGGAAGGATTATAAATGTCAGACTGTAGTATAATAATGACTTAGATTTGTCTCACTGTGAGGACTGGACAGCAGCAGGATCTGACTCGTGCAGAGAAACCACAGTGATGCCCTTCAGACAGATTATTAATACTGGGTTACACTGATTAAAAACCATACTGAGTAAACAAGCCCCTTTCTGGGGATTACAGCCTCCAAGACACAGGCATAATATGCAGATGCAATTTTGAGTCATTTCACACATGTTTTTTCTTCGAACAGTTATAACCTGCTGCATGTTTCTTTTGTTATTCAAATTAATTTTGTTCTCTTTGCCAAGGTCTAAATAGGCTGAAGCTAATTCCAGCTGTCATTGGCACCATTGTTTATGTGTATGCTGAAGCAGATATGGTTCTAAAAACATAATTCAGTCATGCTGTATTTTCATTTTTATAGGGAATGTCACAATCCTCTACATGACAAATATTAAAATTGACACTCTAATGAGAGGTCTCGCAACAGCATCAATTTGTTTTGCTTCAGCAGAACACTTGGAGTGAACAGTTCAAACCCTGCTGTCGCTCTGCCATTTAATAATCATCATTAGTCATTTCCCGAGTACATCTTTGATTTACAGCTCATACAGTATTCTTAGAGTGAGCGTCGAATGGGTTTTGTTTGTGATTGCAGTGAGTTTTAATCACGCTTTTCATTGGGAGTGAAATCCCGACGCAGCTACTAACAAGTCATTATGTTGGAGAGGAAAGCAGTGAGACAATCAAGTTGACATATGTCACGAGCCCTGCCCGCACTGTGTTGCAGTGTTTACAGCAATTAGTGAGAGGAATCAATTTCAGCTCTTCATTGCAAATACAGGAGATGGCAAAAACACAGGAACCGCAAGGTGTCTGAAGACACGAGTGGTTTAAAGTTTGTTGATATGTTGCAGGTGAAATGATCCAGTGGTAAATGGCAAAAGGGTTTCAACACCCTTGAGCAACATTTGATTGTTGCTATTGATCGGTGTTGGATACAGAGCCATCATTGGGTAGAAACTGCCGTGAATGGCAGGGCAAGGGCGACGGGGGTGAATGCATCCAAGCGACAGTCTCTCACACGTGAAAGTTATATTAGAAGGGAATGAAGCAAAGAAAAATATGTGAACAGCATAATATTTCTTCTTTTTTTGTGTGCGTCAGGATATTTTACCTGCCCAATTCATAAGCCAGTCCCTCCATCCAGTGCTGATAACCTAAATAAGCAGTGAGCCGTCTGTGCTTCAAAGCTACATCAGTTGTTTTACCTCAAACAAGGTCATGGACAAACCTAAACACTAAACCATATGAATCTGAAACACAGCTCTGGAAAGCCCATGATAAATATTTGAAATCCTACACCTTGTAATATCAGTCCATATCAGCATCATACCATGAAATACCCAGTGAGTGGTGGAGTTTACAAATATTAACCCAGTGGATTAAAACATGCTGCTTTAATCACAGACACTATGGCGGAGATGTCAGTTTAAGAAATGTACCTGTAGGTTTCTGACAAAGCTTCGCTCTAGTGATGAGTAAATTAGAACATGCATAAGATGCATTAATGTTTCACTTGGTATCTTTAGGTGGTAATTTGCAAGTAATTCATTACCACTTGGATGTAATGACTTCAGTCTTTAACTTGTATTATCAATGTTCAGAAATTAATTTCAGTTCTTTTCTTGACGTGTTTGTGAAGGTGTGATTATCACCTCTGTGGGAACCTGCTATACCTGAAATAGCATACTTTGATTTACATATATATGTTGACAAGATGACATCATCTTAATGATTAATGTCAACAATGGGCATTTTATATAAAGCATCTTTTGCTGCTTTTATTTGTAGTTTAAATGTCAAAGTCAATTTTCTTGTTGGTTATAAGGGTTGGTAACTTCTATCAGAGTCCTGTACCGTGTCGGGTAACCTGCAAAAAGCGGTGTAACGGGTGAAAATATGTACATTTATAAATTCACGGGTACTGGGACGGGAAAAAATGAGCTAAATGTGGGCGGGCAGCAGGTGAGAACAAAAATATATTTTGTATTTTTCAGAATAAAACAAACTAAAAGGATATGCAGTATATGTAATATTTTGACATCTAAATCACTATTATCAAGCTGCAATTCCTGGGCCTGAGAATGAGGTGGCAGCCTAAATTAAGTTTAAGACATCCAATGAGGATCCTCTTAGGGTTTATGGTGGTGGAAGGAGCACGTTGAAATGTTTCCTAACATGGAAGTGACTGTGCAGAATGTTTTTACCATCCTAGCATCGACCACAAGCCAATGAAAGAGACTTTTCCTCCAATAGATTTGTAATTCAAGAACAGAGTTTAATGTGAGTGAGTGTAGCCTGTGGGTATTTAATCATGGGTGCAGGTAGGGTTGGTGGACTTTCCTAGCGGGTGTGGCTTTGACTTTGACATAATGACAGGTAACGGGTTGGTTCTGGTACCGAGCTTTATAGGTATGGGTGGGTGCGGACTTTCAAAAGTATCTGTTTCGTGTGGTTTCTGGCGTTATGGCCTTTTTTTTTTTTTGATTAGACAACAAGTAGTTTAGTTGTGACAGAAAGAAGTCATACTCCATAAACTATGGATACACAAAGACTGTATATAAAAATGGACAACGCATCTCCACTTCCTCCCACTCTACAAAAGTAAAACCAAATTATCCCAGATACAGACGCTGCCATGTTGCGTTGGTGATATCGAAGTCTGCAATATCGAGTTCCCAGAGTTTGACCAATCGTGAGCAGCGCCATTGATTGCAAGCACACTGATTGGCACACAACTGTCAATCATGTCATCAACCCTCCTTTTTACAACAGCAAATATCATATTAAAACCAAGCCTATAAGAAAAATTAATGTTTGAACTTAAATCAGCACAATTAGAAGTACATAAAATGACGGAAACCATCTTTGGGAAAAACTGATTTGACGTGGACTTTTGTCTTTTAATTTCCCCCAGGCCAAATGCATGAACAATGCCTATGCACAAAAAACATGCACACGTTTTTCCCCACACTTAAACTGGTATTTATAAAGGAAGAGTGTGCGATGAGAATGTCACATCACACATGTCAGACCAGGCATACACACGGTTTTATCTGAGATAGCTGTGAAATGATGAGGAGGAGATTGAATATAAGTTGAGTGACGGGTAACATTGTTTTTGACGGTTTCAATGATTGTGTTATTTTTGCAGCGTTTCACAAGATGTCAATCAGAGGTGTGTTTATAAATGTTTTTAAAATTATTTATGAACGATGAATTTCATCATTCTTTTTATTTACCTTTGAGCTGTCATCTCCGTGTTAATGATCGTTTCATTTTAGTCTGAATTGTGGCGCAGTTTGTAAAGGTGGTTATAAACATGAGGTTCATGAATGAATCATTGATTACCCTTCTAATGTTTAGGGGTGGGAATTGATAAGATTTCATTAATACCAATGTCATTATTGAGTCTGCTTATCTGTCCACTTTCTCTACGCAGTGGCAGTCCTAGAACATTTGATGCCCTGGGCACTTTACGAGATTGAACACACCATGAGAACGTTATAATTTACCTTCGCCCAATGCTCATTTTTACTGAACAGAGCTTGAATGCTTCACAGTGTAAATCAATGCAACCTCAGTGAACTGTTTGTTGCGGCCACTGACTGCTTAGAAGTAACGTAACTAGCTCTCCTCCTGGCGATTTCAACACTGATTTTGTTGGTTTTTCATTGTCTTTCTCTCCACATACACTCCTCTCAGTAGTGTAGTAGTAGTTGAGTGGGCACCAGAGAGCTTCTATCATTTTAACATGATAATGATACAGTGTATTTTGGGGTTCACGTGACGTGGGATAACTCACCTATCTCCCCCAGAGAGCAGGTAAAGTGTAACAAGCAGGGGAGGGGGAGAAGCCTTCACAGGTTTAAACTTCAACGTGACAGCTTTATTTTCTAAATACAGCGTTGATGAAATGAGAGAATATTTGTACAGCATTTGGTTTTTTAGGTTGTCTTTGTCAAAGAAAAAATGCTAAGCCTGCCTGCTTGTATATGTCATTATAACAGGATATTTAGCCTCAGAAACAGACGTGTTGCTCAGTTGGGGAGCAGTGGCTCATGCGTAGAGACTCAAATACATGACATTCCTGGAATTTAAGCCCAGGTTGTGTGTTTTCATCTGTACTTGAAATTATGATTACACAGACAATGCAAGCAGAACTGTTATTAATGAAATGAAGCCATGCTTTGGACCCTTTCCTCCTCTTTCCAGCAGTGTAGATGGATTAGTTTGATGTCATTGTTTTGAAATCCACAACTGTCAGAAAAATGTGACAGCACTGATAAAAGGAATTGATAACCTCAGGGGCATACTGGATGGACTAGATAATTTGGAACCAGCTCTCAACTGGAGACGATTCCCATCCCTACTGACATTTAATAATAATGATGATTGAAATTTTATTGTGACTGTCACTGACAGGTCTAATGAGGGGTGACGTGGGCACAAGTGTCGACATGCAAACGGCTCTTTCAGGGCGTTTCTATATTCATGTATGGCTACCTGTGGGAGTGGAACTGAAGCCTGTGCATGTGCGATAGGTGCCACAGTGATGGAGATTTATGAACCCTGTATTTGTGTCAGGAGTACCAAACTGTCACTGTTAATTAACATTCTCATCCATTTTAAGCTTAAATTGTTGTTTTCTTTTCATTCATACTTCCTCATTTGACTCATTCATATTTTTTACTCTATTTTCATTTAGTGACGTAAACAGATATGAATTAATAAAACTCAAATAGAACCAGTTTGTGATTCAGGGTGTACTCATGTGTAATCATCACCAACAAGCTGTATGTACACAGGAGGGCATTGTTAGCACAGATGAGATGTGACAAATACAGGACAACTGGACATCATGTTATGCAATGAATGAGGTTGTGAATTTGACATTCATCAAACATGAATGTTAAACCAGAATCCTTCTTGTGCATATTTTACGAGCTCCGTGAAGTTTTCTTTGGGGGATTTTTTTAATCTTAGTGCGTACTGTGGTTATAATTGGAGTGACAAGATCTGAGGGGAGTGGAGCTCCAGTTTGACAAATTGTTTCATGGGTCATCAGAGATAAGAGATGATACTCAACTATGTTTGTTTTTTCCAGAATGCTGCACACTGAAAATGAAAATGCATCACTCATGGAGTGATGAGCTGGGGATAAATCAGCTGAGCAGATCATATTCTGAGCATCCAGATTCATCACAGCAATCTGTTTCTCATCTGCACTTGTAGGATAATGAGCAGAGTTCCTCCCCGCGGTGCTCTTATTTTGGAAGTCACTGCTCCGACTGATTTCAGTGTCAGTGCCCTTGGAGTAATACCACCAGGATGCAAACAAAGTGTTGCATTCTTGACTTACTTTTGATTGAGAGCTTTGTCGACCCATTCCCCGCCTTTCCCCACATGCTGAGTAAGGGCTTTCTCCTGGAGTCATAACTCTGAGCCTCAGACATCTTGGATTCACCTGGCTAATTTTTCTCCTTGAGCAGATCTGGATAACTTTTACATCATAGTCTTCTACTGAGTTTCATTATCTGCTTTCACTGAAAAGTGCTGTAACCTGTAAAATGACATTGGCACTCCTACGCATACATTAAAAGAAAAAATGTGTTGACAAATGTACATTAACATGGAGAGGCATGGACACTGGGATGTAAATTACTTGTTCAGCATCAAACACTGCTACAAAATGACTTTAAAGCAGAAGCAATTAGTTGATTAGTCAACTGACATAAATTTATTTTTGTAACAGTTTTGAATATTGATGAATCATTTCAATGGTTTAACCAAAACAAAAAGGCAACTATCTGTTTCCAGTAACTTAATAGCTGCTTTTCTGTGTTTTATATCGTTTTAAATTGAGTATTTTGGGATTTTAGGCTGTTGTTTGGATAAAGCAGGGGTCAGCAACCTCCACTTAAAAAAAAAAAAAAAGACCAAAAATAATTTCAAAAAATCTGACTAGAGCAGCAAATCATAGTTAGCCTTGATAATCAAGCAACAACCTCCGGGGTAGAGAAATGAAGCCAGCGTGTCAAAGTGCCAAAAACTGCAGTTCCTCTAATGGTCACTTGAAGGTGGCTCCAGGAGTGAGTTAGTCCTCATCCCCATTTCAAAATGCCAAACTTTACAGCAGAAATAAACATGCTTACAGCCTGGTACAAAGATCCATTTCAGTCTTAATAGCAAATAACAACATTCATGACAACTGTACAGAGGTAAATTTTTATTTAACTCACCGGTTGACATTTTACAATGGCTTAAAGATGCGCATATCTAAGGGCGGGGCTGCTTGAGTGACAGGCTGTCTGTGAGGCGTCGCTACAGTCACATCCATCCCTTGTTCCTCCACAGCTCCACACTGTCATCCAAATATGGTCACATCTGGCTCCAAAAATTAAAGATGGCGACAACCAAAATGCCGAACTTGAAGGTAACACAACCTATTGAGTCTGAATTGTCCTATCAACATTAGTAATAGATCTAAATGAGCATTAATGATTTGTTTTATTACAAGGTGGCTGCTCTGCAGTTGGCTGTTCATGATTATTTGGTTCTTTGCCACATTGTCAGTGAATTCAAAGAAATCTTTCTATGTGCTATTAAATTCTCTATTTTTCTTACTTTTTTGGATTTGGAATCCATAGCTAGCCTTGCCAGGGAAACTCGAGACGAGCCACCACTATTGAAGTTTGGTAAAATTTAAAGGGAAAGGTGCCAGGTCGAAGAAGTTTATTTTAGTTGATGAAATGTTAAAATATTTGTTTTATTCGGTGTGTAGCCTACACATTTTTAGAATTGGAGAATTAAGAATTTATTAAGGCCTACAATGATAATAAATGAAAATTAAAAGTATTCATTTCCATATAATTTTTGTCATAGCCACAGGGAGCCACTGGAGAGGGGCTGAAGTGCTGCATGTGGCTGTGGAGCTGCAGGTTGCCTGCCCCTGGGATAAAGCAAGACATTTTAAAATGTCACCCAGGTTTCTCACAACTTGTAATGGGCATTTTTTAACCATCAAGTCAAGTCATTTTTATTTATATAGTACCAAATGACAACAAACGTTACCTCAGGCAACTAACATTTGGACTTTTCATACACTAAATGATTATTTAATTAAGCAATAATGAAAAAAATGAGTTGTTGCAACTCTTGCTGTTGTAAATACAGAACATGGCAATCAGCACATTGATTTAAGTTTTCAAATAATGTAACAAAATAGGGCATTGTGTGAACCCAAACTGCAGGACTATCAGTTAAATAGCTGAAAAATGATTAAATGCGCCAGAGAGACACACAACATGCCAAAAACAGATCAACTACTCTACATCACTTTGCACACACTGAAAAAACCAACAAGCTCGTGTCAAGCATGTACAGTTTGATTAAAGCTGTAATAATTGGTGTGTAATATGTCCAACTTTTGTAGCAATGTTTTATTTTTTAGTCTCATTAGCAGCGTAGTAATAAATGTAATGTAGTTACGGCTTAGAATAGAATTTAAGTTGCCATTGTTGATATTTTCCATTGGTTCACCTGCAGTGTTTTTTCCTCCTCCCACCTGACACACAGTCATGAATCGATCCTTCACAGCACAGTTAATTTCCACCTCACATTAAACAACACTAACAAGAAGATAATTAGATCATCCTGTGTTACAATCAGGGTTTAATTACGTTCACTGTTGTGACTGGAGTACTGTTGATTGTCTGTTTCCAGCAAACTAAAGGCAAAACGTAAACAATGAAACAGTGGAGGGTTACAGTTGATCGTCAACAGAAATCAGCCACTTGAAGTCATCACTTTAGCTTCTAATTATACACGGACAGCTCTTACTTGCACACTCATGGTGCTTCTTCTGGCCTCTGATTCTTGTATTCCCCTGCTTAAGACTTTGGCAGCGAGCTACCGCTGCCTGTCTGTATGTGCTTCAGAGTAAAGCAGTGCCAAAAATAGTTCAAGTTTTCAGATAAGGGATGCATTGAAAATTGAGTATGCTTGAAGGCTGTAAGGTTTGAAATTTGTTGCTGTCGGACAGAGAGGACTTTATATGAGTTCCAGAAAAGCAAGATATAAGTTCAGTAGCTCTGGAGTGAAGCAGCTCATGAGTTTTCAGTGAGACAGATCAGTTTGAGAGATGTTGTATCACAAGTGGATGGATTATACTGTAAATCCTGTGTTATCCTCACTTCAAATAATACACTCCAGAGTGCTTGTGGATGTCATGAGTTAGTTTAGGTAAACATGTATCAGTGTGTTGCCTCCGTCTCCCCGGACAAGTTACTTTGACACCAAATGAACCATTTGTAATAAAAAGAAAAAAACAGCTGAATGATGCAATTCTGTAAACATAATGATTTGATAACTTTTATTTGCAGCACCTCTGGTCCTGTTCAGAATTCACTGGCACGTTCCCAGAACACAAAATACTGAATCATTCATAACTGTCTGATCTAAAACAGGCTCTGCACTGGCGTTGGCGACGCTCAGTAAGTCAAACCATTCACTTCCCTCTCTGGCACAAACACTCAGAGCCCCTGTATAGCGATGTTCACGGACACAATGAGAAATAAAAGGCTCACAAACACATAGTACAGCAGCTACAGGTAAAGAGTTACTGCCCTTCGGATTATTTCCTTTCAAGTCCAAGACCTTGTCTTTGCTGATAGAGACGTAGGACTGTTTCTATGAGCAGCTTTTGTAGCTTTCACAAAAACAGAGAGTGGTGTGAGATAGTTTGATAAAGGGCAAAAGTCTTTACAGAGAAGACGATTAATACGTCAAGGTTTTTCTTCTGTTGTATTGTCTGCCACATGTTTTCTGGATAGTGCTGCTGGACATGTAAGAATCATGGCTGGATGTCTGAGCAAAATAGAGCCCTGTTGTCTCTTTGTCTCTCCACTATTCCAGTATTGATCAGAAATAATGGCTCTCTTTCAGTCACTTGAGGAGAGTGGTATGAAAGCCCCATATACCCCAGCAGCTTTCCAATCACTTTGTGTGCTGAGAACAGAGCAGACACAAAGTTTATTGGTTTACTCCAACCATTTTCCCCTACGATATTTCAAATACAAGCTTCTGTTGATAATACAAATCTTCACAGGTACTGACATACGTCATGTCTTTGTATTATACATATCTGCAATATATTTTCATAATAACTCTTGAAAATGAATACAGTTGGATAGCTGAGAGCTGCGTTGGTCCACAAAAGCGGTACTCTGACTTCATTTCGGCTTGATTTGATCGCAACAACAATGTACAAATGTACAGACTGGCTTCGGTCTGCAGAGGTCTCCCACAGTCTGAGTGAGAACACCGGCAGGTGGAAGTGGACCACTTAGACACAAAAATAGAAAAACAGAATCGCTGTACATATTTAGAGGGAGGAGTAACGCCACACGGTCCATTTTCCTCTGAACTACCCATCTGCTTGGTACTAGGAGGGTCCTCGGCACGCTCCTCTGCAGTCTTTAGTGTCCATTGTTGAGCAGATGAAGGAGCAGCAACAGAAGGCTGAAGGCAGCTTGAAGCATTAAGCTGGGAGGTGAAGCGGAGTTTGGGAGGCTGTTGGATGGCAGGGTGACCTGGCCCACCAGTAGTTCATTTCCCAGGGCCTGAGAAGAGACAGAGACATCAGTTTATGGCCACCCTTTTTTTTTTTTTTTTGGACAGAGCAATTGTGATGATCTGTAAATGTAACAGTGTGTGACAAACAGCCCTTTGATTTTTAAGTGTTCATCCTTACTAATTGTGAAAAGCAGATGGGTAATAATTAGGGCTGCCCCCTAAGAGTTGACCAAAGGTTAGTTGACCAGAAAGGTCATTAGTCGGCAAGATTCCAAAGCAAAACAAATCAAAAACAACAAACGTGAAATAAATCGAAATAAATCAAAAACCTATATGACTGGACCATGTGGGAATTTAATTTGAAAGGACAAAGTGTGGGATCATTTTGAGAAGCCAACCACATTGGACCCTGAAGAATCATTGCTTTCTGTTTTTCCCACCATGGAAGATGCACATAGGTGATCTTTAAAGTGCCTTGGATAAACCTCACTGTTCCCACTAATATTTACCTATGTAATTATATTTTTATGAATAAAAGTGAACCACAGGGACCATTCATTGTCACTTGGCAACGAAGCTGGGCCCTCTGTTTTACCTTCCCAGTCTGTATAAAGAGGGTGTGTGGGTACACAGCATACATATGTGCACAGAGGATAATGTTGCACCCACAGGCATGAATAATTCAGAATAATACTCCTGACCTCAGGGTTAGAGATTTTCTGAAAGGGAATATAACATAATTCTTCATTTTTTCCCCATGTTACAGTTGTGTGGGGAAAATGCCATTCGATGCAATGGGCCAACATCATGGAACAGGTAATGGGAGCTGTCAAACTAGATGAGAGAGGGCAAAAAACTTGGAGGTGCTAATCTTTTTGTTAGGACATTGTGAGGCGTCCCCATTCAATTCTCTTTTTGTTCCAGACTTTGCATGTTGGGTTGGGTTATTAACTGGCTGATAAGTAATGTAGCGTGATCTTAGGATAGCTTATATTACTGTGGTCCTGCCAAACACTGCATTTGAATTTTCACAGTTAGCCTGAAAAACACCATCATCAGCTTGCCATTATTTTACCTCCTTTGTATCCTGCAATTAGGGTTGGGTTGGTGGACGATGCTATCACCCTTCACCAATGGCAGTCGGTCATTGAGCACTTAGCCCAACATTGGCATTTAAAAGTGCCCCCACCCCCTCGTCCCTCTGTGCTTCCATACCAACACCAGGATGTGGATTTGCGGTGGTGCTAATAGCACTTATTGCATGCTTAAATAGTAACAATTCTAATTTGGCTGCCAGATGGGCAAAGTCTGTTGCCGCCACAGTGAAGATTTTCCACCGTCAGCGTCACTGATCAATGTCTGCTCACATCTGCTGGGCTGACTGACTTTTTTTTAACAAGTCACTGGTATGTGTTCGGGCAGATGCGTCAAAACGTGACAAAGCAGCATCCTGAGTAAGTTATTGATAACTTCACAGAAACATAAGGGTGCCCAGTAGCTCAGTGGGTACAGAGGCTATGTCCATGCCACAGCGGCCGTGGATTCAATTCTAGCCCATGGCCCTTTCCTGCATGTCATCCCCTCTCTCTCTCTCTCTCTCCGCCTTTCACACTTCAACTGTCCCAAATAAAGGCGAAAAAGCCCCAAAAATAAAATTAATGAATAAAATAATGAACATTGCATGTAATAGTTCACCATCTCCTCCCATTTTGTCTGTCACTCTCTGTCTCAAATGCACACACATGCTTTAGTGCTCAGTCCTTTTGTTTCTGTCCTTGTCTCAGTCGGAGATATTGGATAAAGGAGATACCCCACCGTAGGCTTATCCAATGTTAAGAAAACGGTTACTCTTCCTGTCTCCTAAGTGGGCGTGGTTAGCTCTCCCTCCAATCAGAGCCTGTTCTCCCTCAACCCGCTAACTGTGATTTTACCGCCTGTTTATCAAGATCACGAGATCTCGCGAGAACTTGTTTTCTGAGACGGACAGGGCTCAAACAAAGTTAACTTTGTCTTCATCTGTACGGATGAAAAATGTAGCTTTAGTGTCAGAATGTTGGTAAGATGTGTGGCTTGTGGAAAATGAACCCAGTATTTACTTTAGTGACTATAGGGCGAAAGAATTGACCATAAATTGTGATCACGTTCATTTTCCTCATTGACGACAATACATTCAGAGCTGCCGCAAGTCTCCTACGGGGGCGTGGCGCTGACGACACTGAATCAGGAAGTGAGCTGAGTGGGGTATCTCGCTTTATCCAATATCTCTGTCTCAGTCCTCAGTCTTGACATTTGACCCTTTGGTAAGCCCCGCCCCCTAAGAATGGTGTTTGGCTTCCCCCAGTGCCACCGCCAGCGGTCAGACCTCCGCCGCCGGACTGTTGGGGAGCTCCAGGGGAAAGTCAAACACCGTTCTTCTGTGCACACTGCGATATCAGCAAAGTTTCCCTGCTTCCCTTCACTGGTTCCTGTACAGCAGGGTCGGGCTTTGTTTCACTGTTATAATCATTAAAAAGCAAAAGCAGCATGTGTATACATTCAGTAGGCTATATCTTCAGTAGCTAGCTAGCTAACCCTACACTTCTCAGGGTTTGAAAAGGTAACAAGTGTCATTAATTCACATACCCAAGGCACAATGTTTAGCTTGAAATCAACAACCGATTGCATTAGAGTCAGTGGAGCACAGAGTGCTGGCAGTCCGCTATTACAGCTTCTTATTTAGCTTAAACAGTCCGATTTCCCCATTATACAATGTTTTTAAAATAAAGCGGCCGAAATCAGTTGAAAGCTTAGTGGCGGTGACGTCAAGAGTAGTGCGACCGTGGAGTAGTCATGTAGTCCATTAAAGCCTAACGTTAGCTTTTTACTTCTGGCGATCGCATTTAAGCTTCAAATGCAGTATGAAAGGTGTTCATATGTGAAGATTATCTTGCTGAACAAAACCTGTAAGTATCATAAACTTGTGTTAGCCACAGAGCTTATTTTCTGACATAATCGAAAACGCAATGCAAAAATCACATTCACTTTCTCTTCTGGGAACCAGCGCGATGCTAAACTTCCGGGTTTTGATGTCAGCCCTGGCACACTCTATATCATTATGTCAGTTTGGAAAAGGAGAGTAATTAAATCTATTAGTGTATCATTAAAAAGTCCACACAGTAGCTTTGATATTTAAAATGAATTGAAACATCACACCTGTGTTGGTATTATTGTATCCAGAATGTTCCTCATAGTTTCAATAGTTTCTGGTGGAGAAGTAGTGCTCCTGTTTTCACTGCTGCTGTGGCTGGGACTGGGTGTACTGGACTGGCTGACAGTTGGCTGCTGGTCTGATTCACTTCCAAACATCATGAGCGCATTCCCTGAAATGGTAGACACAGCAGTTAAAAAAAGAAAACAGTTATCAGGCTTCAGCAGCAGCAGCATTGTCTCGATATGGTCGAGTTTCACTCATGTCTTATTCAATCACGTCAGATGCCTGCGGTTCTGAATCGTAACTTCTTCATGAGAGGGTTTGCTGGGCCAGAGCTAGTTTGGCTTTGGTCAGCAGAGGCAAGGGAGAGAGAGAAAAAAGAAAACACAAAATGCTCAGTATTCTCTTCAAGTATCCAAACTGCACCTGCCTCTCCACATCGACCTCATTAACTCATAGACCGTTTGCTCCAGCCAAACAACTCTGAGACCTCTCTCTGTATCTTTTCTCAGCCGGGGGCCTGAAGAAAGACTGGCCAAAGATTCACCTCGCCGCACACACCAAGCAAAGATACTCACTGTGTGTACAAGTTCAATGATAGATAGATAGATATTCACAGAGGTCAATAATAAGGACCATTAATTATTCACACTCCGGAGCAGAGATCACAAGACAAATGAGAAGAAGGTGTTAGGATGAGAATTAGCATTAGGAAACATGGCAGAAGAAAAGAAGACAAAATACATTACAAGACACCCATGTAGGCTGCCTGGATTAAGGCTGATGTAGCATGAAATGATCTCATGTGCTGACCTCTATACAATATAATGTACTTAAAAGTGCTTTTTCTACTGTTACTAAATTTTCCAGCTCACCTTCATGAATCTGCATTTATGATCCATACAACCTGACACACAGTGCTGCTTTAATTTTTCTATATGGTCCTCTTTTGATACATATGTTGATTTCAGTTGTGTAAAATTATCCACCATCTCATCCTTGCAGCTGTCGCCATCATTCAGGTGTCAGAACATTTCCTTCGTGGCTGTAACAGCTGAAAATTTGGGTGTTTGATACATTCACATTTAACCCTTAAATGCATAGAACTGGGAACATAGTACATCCTGTTTAAAACTAAGGCTGTCACAGTGAAGGAGTTTCCCCTGCCATGATTAATGGTCACTCAACAGTAGAGAATATGAAGTTGACATCACACTATGTTAATTGTATTGAACGGGGACGCCATCTTAATAGGGCGTGCTGTGTTACCTGTGGGGGGGTCAAGAAAAGGTATTTGGACAAACTAATCATGAGAAACAACAGATCCATTTGACTTGGCAGCACAGGCTTGATTACCCTGACGCAACCCTGATGCACTTCCCCAACTCACAAACACAGACATTGTAAACCTATCTTATTTTTGGACTTGAGTGCATACACTTTGGTGATGGAGATAACATAGTGCCTCCCTTAAAAATGGCGCCCCCATCCCAGACAGCACCTTCGCATTCTCACCACCATTTTTTTTGTTGCTTTTGCAAATTACTGCATTTATCATGACTTATAAGCTGTATGCTATCATTAGGTATATTGTTGCTTTAAATTACAGAGATGACACTGTTTTAAAACAGATTAATTGATTTGTCTATTGCTAAATACAGAACACAGTAGGCCAGGGAGGTGCAGTAAGGGGCCGTATACATTCTGCGTTTTCTGCGCCTTCAGATTCATTGTTTACAATGAGGACGTGTGCCAGGTGCGTTCAAACACCACAGCAACATCGTTGCGGCACACACATGTTCCTGAGCATCTGTTTTTAAGGGTGTGACGGCTGCACCCTCAGACAGTTCAACTTTTAGAACGCAGCAGCGCACTGCATGTCATGTGACGAGGGGCAACCAATCACAGCCGTCAGATATCTTTCCCTTCCATAAATTTCAGTCTGTGGTAAATATGGAGGAGAAGTTAATCACCATGGACCATGGGCAATATCTTTGGCTTTTTACGAAGAAGATCAACTCTACTCTCATGATTTCTGCTAAGTAGGCTATGATCAAGTGCTGGTTATGATTGCTAAGCAACCTGAGAAGCAACCTGCCTCTGCGCTCTTGAAAGTTGGCACAGAGTACGCATAAGAGAAGTGCCCAGTGCCTGACCTCATATTTTCCAGGCAGCAAAGATGCAGTATGTGTACGTCCCCTAATGGGTGCTGTGTTTTGTTAGCTTAGGTGCTTTGGTTGCATCTGGTTGCTGTGATACAGAATATCTGCAGAATTAAAATTGACAGCAAAAGGTAGAGTATTTGCTCTCGATGGACGGAAGGCTGAAGCATTGTTGTTCAGCAATGTGATGGTTGGTCTTTGCGGTATTAGTCCTGCCCCTCCTCCACTATAATTGGATGGCTGGGTAAAAAGTGACAGTGACAAGCACAGCGCTCTACCCAAAGCTGAGTACTTTTCAACCTTCGGCAACCGGGTAAAAAAACCTCAGCGTAGAATAGATGCTCGCCTCATCACGCTGCTGGTAATTGTAGCATAAGTAAATACGGGACGCTCCCATGAAAAGTTGCTGGCCATCCCTTGCAGCTGGTTTGTCAATAGCGTGGTATTGCATTACATGTATTATGATAGCCCAATTTAAAGCACTCATGGTATTTGATTCAAAGTAATCACTAGAGATGTAACGATACCACTTTTTCCTTCCCGACACCGACACCGATTCCGATCCCTGAACCTTAGGTATCTGCCAATACCAAGTACCGATCCGATACCAGCGCGTAAAATAACAATGGATGGGATATGAATTGTTGTATGTCTCAACTCCTAAAACTCTATGTAAAATATTAAGAAATAAATACATAATAGTAGAATGAATGCCATAAAACTTTATTATTATTATTATTATTATTATCCAGTGTTGACACAGATCAAGACACAGGTTAAAGTGCAGCCACACAATTTGGTAAAAAAGACATTTTAAAGGCTACAGTAGAATGTAGGGCTTGTATCAACAAATACAAAAATTTTCACCAGATGACGTAAATTAAGAAAGTTAACAAATAGTGGCAGGGCTTTTACTCACCACAACTGCAGAGGCTACCAGCTTCATTTGACACAGACTACATTATAAAAGGGCCGTTATTTATTAATCCCTCTGTCTTTATGTTTTTACTTTTTAGCCGCTCCTGTTGCCTTGATAAAGTTAATGCATTGCGCCGTAATTTCAAACTCAACACTTCCTGAACTTGTTTCAAATTAAAAGCCCCTTATAATCTCGGTTGAGAGAATCCCTCCATTTTCTAAATAGGCTTTTATTGTGAAACATTTGTAGTAACTTGTGGAGAAATCAGCGACTTTTGTGTTTACATACGGTACTTCAAATGAAGCTCGTGCCATCTGCTGGCGCTTTTTAGGTGACTACAACAACATTTCGGCTGGCACATGAACAGACACAGTGACTCAAATAATAGTAAAAGTAATAAAAATCGGACAAGAATAACCTGATGACATCACACACGTCGTGAAAGACGACCGGGGATAATTGGTGAGTACCATCGTGTGGTGTGTCATGTCTGTCGCCAATTCATGGCGCGATTTTATGACCCCACAATCGTGTAATGTGACATAATGACTTTCAGAACAGGCAGAAAAGTCGTGTGCTGTGTACCAGGCATAAATCCTCCTTTACCGTTTCTCCCTCTTGCATGTCGCTCATTTTCAGTGTGTGACTGCAGCGTGTGCATGAGAGGGGGAGGGGCTGCTTAGGACAGAGAGAGAGGCGAGCGGAGCAACGAGTGGAGCTTCAGAGCTGCTTTTCTGAAGCAAAACAAAAGTTTACATGTTCTAAAAAAAGAGAATACATCGGATGTCCTGCGATGTGACTATCGCACATGCGCACATTGTGGTGGCGATGTTCAAACGCTAGCATGCGTATGCGTAATGACGTGAGGCATTACGTGGTATCGGATTGGTCATAGGCTGTACTCGCTGATGCCAAATGCCGCATTTTAGACAGTATCGGAGGCATTTCCAATACTGGTATTGGTATCGGTACTACTCTAGTAATCAACAGTTTCCTGAAGAAAGTTTTTCATTAGTTCTCTAACTTTTTCCATCAATTGTGAAACAAAAAGAAAGTACATCAGCTGTTTGGAGGAGATTCAATAAATATACAATTACCTAACAATCACAGGGACAGCTTATTTATAATTCACTAAGAAGTGACTGTCTGAACACCCAGGCGGAATTACCAAGGAAACAGCATGAAGGGGATGATTAATAACAAGAGAAGATGAAGTGAGTGAGGAAATGGGAGAGAAATAGAGAGACGCACTGAGAGACTGAGAGAGTGATAGAGGGAGCATACTCTTAAATCTACGAAAAGCACAGGATCTGTGATATAAATACATCTCACTCGGCTGCTGTTTGAGCATGCTGGGAAACATCTGTCTCACTGAATCCCAGCGGCTCTGTCCTGTCGCCGTCTTCCATCACAGAACTTATTTACTTTGCTTTTCATAACAAGTCTGTTTCTACATCCCTTGTTGCAGGTTATCAGTGCAAATTGTTTTGATTAGGGATCGCCGTTTTTATTTCATATCATCGTGAAATTACTGAAACTCTACCAGCAGTGAAGTGATATGCAACCATAGAAATACAAATAAGCATGAGAGGTATTTGTGGAACAGTGATTGTTCTCTACAGCTCTACAGTGACTTTTCTTTATATACCTGTTTTTTATAGTCCATCATCCTGCTATATTCACACTGAGACTGAATTTGTCCATATGCTTACTTTTTCATCTCAGGTGATAAAGATCTGAGTCTTCCTATGCAGCAGAAATCAAAAAAGCTGCTTGAAGTCTAATTTTTCCAACCTGGATGACTATAAATGGTGCAAAATTGGGCTTAAATGAACACTTTTTACAATTTGTGGCAGGAAATGGTCACATAACCCCCTGTAAAACTGCAACTTATCCTATATTACACTTTGGTTTTATATTGGTTGAACATATGAGACATATCCTGTTACAATCCAACTGCAGAAAAAGTATTAGCACTGTACGTTTCTGAAAACCACAGATACATTACATTATTTTGTAGAATATCAAAATTTTGTTTCTCAACAATGCTGTGGTGAAGATGTGGTTAATTTTCAGCACAAAAATCACTTGCTTATGGTTGGTAAAGGATCATGTTTTGGCTTTAAACACCCTCGTGTGGTGGCACAAAAACAGTTGGAAAAGCAGGGATTGGTTGGTGAGGACATTGGTGGCTTTAGGGCTCAAGACCACAGGGAAATACTGCAGTGTGTTGGTTAAAGACAGTCAGGTTCAGGGCCACAAACACCGGAGGAAACACTGCAAAGGGTCACCAAAAAAAAACAAAAAAAAAAACAGTGCTGATGTTTTGATGTTGATCCAATCCAATCTGAGCTGATCAGATCAGATCAGATCGACGGATAAGAGGAGCAGCTGCTGCAGAGGAATGTTTAGACCCAGCACAGTGAACGGTTGAGTTTCACTTTCACTGCACCTGCTGTTCTGCTGCTGCATGTGCCCGGAGTACACTGTGTGCTGCAAGATTGTGGATGCAATCAATAACTGAACGGTATGTTTATTCCAACAGACCTTCTAATTAACAGTCCAGCCCCAAAAATTGAAAATTAAAACGTGGTGGCAGATGTTTTAATCATGGCAGGCTGCCACAAATATGAATTTGTGGAAAACCCTGGCAGTGGTCTGCAGCTTGGCAGGTGTCTCACACAATCGACCGCCCCTTTTGCAATCATACTTTGTGCCCTCTCTGCATTCTGAGGCTTTTACGGGTCTGTGAACGCTTCTCAGCAGCTGTTTGTTGAGTTGTTGAGTCACGGGATGGAGAAATGAGAACCAAACTAATGATCACGCTCAAGACTTCCTCTCGATCAGTTAGTGGTTGGATCGATCGGAGCTGACCAGATTGATGGATTCGAAGAGCAGCTGCAGCAGAGGCGAGTGAAAGCAAACTTCTGCTGGTCGGACCCTGCGCTGGTCCGAGGGGTGTGCGGTTTTCATGGGAACGCAACCAGTTTAATCTGAAATAGACAGTATTAAAACTATATGAATTAATGAACAGTTGGGTTTTGCTTTTACTGCACTCTGCTGCTCCGTTATTGCCCAGTGTACAAACATAGCACCCCTGTAGCTAGCCTGGCGTTGCCAGAACCAATTCACAAAACGCGAATTGGTCTGGACACGGAATGTACATTTCCTCTATTCCCGAGGGGCAGTATCAACGGCTGTCACTCAAAGTGCCCCTTCACACAATTGGAAAGACGGAAAACCAATCAGAGTAAACGAAACATGCGACGTAGACTAGCACAACGCCACTGTAAACAGACCAGCAAGCTGCAGTGGAGATGAGCTGTGATGATGTCTGGGAAAGAGTGTTGCCGTCTTTGCGGATTTCCTCCTCACTGTGGACTCCGAGTTGCATGGCTGTGATTTCCAGCTTGGTCGCTTCCCTGACCTGCTCCTCCATGAGAGCAACTAGCGGAGAAACAACAATAGCCACTGGGTTTTCACTGAGTCCCATCTTTTTCCCAATCAATGGAGCCAGTTGGTAAATTAAACTTTTTTCAAACCCCGTTGGAAGGACGGCAAACACATCCTTTTTTTCGCAACAGTAACCTGGCATTCTTGACCATAAACACCAGGAGGACCAAAGATCTGGACGCAGATAAAATCATTGATGCCTTTGCCAGCAATCACAATAACAGACGCATCGTTCTTCTGTAAAGATGTCTAGTGGTGAGTAACAATATATTAGCCTGCCACAGGCGCAGTACAGGGATTATTTTTTATTATACTCTGGCATAGTCGATAGTGTTGTTGTGTTACGTTAGTGTGGGCTGTTTCAGGGCTAAGGACAGTGTCCGTGATCAGCCACACCTTGGCCCTGAAACGGCTTACGGCTGTCTGTTAAGGACAGTGAGCTGTCGTTCTTTTGTATTGCTCAGTGTGTGTATTATGGCCTATGAAAATATGCTCTCTCTCTCTCTCTCTCTCTCTCTCTCTCTCTCTCTCTCTCTCTCTCTCTCTCTCTCTCTCAGGTGCTGCTATATCCAGGGTTGCCTCGATGACTGTGGAGCCCCAGCAAAATTAAAATAAAGATGTGTTGTTCAAAGATGGTTGTTGTTGGTTGTCCCTCTAATTCCACAACGTGCATGATTTTTTGTTGATTTGGACTCTGCGTGCATACATTGGTAGGCTATATCCACAACTCCTTAGCACCTCCAATTAATAGTCAAGCTCCCCCCCAGCACCTCAGTAAAAATTGGCTGCCGCCGCCACTGTTTAAAAATAAATGCATGTATGGTAAACCCTGGTATTAAACGTGCAAATGTAACATATTTGTGGTTTGCAGACACGTACAATGCCAACAATTTCTTCTGACAACTGGGATGCGTGGTAAATAGTGAGCTTAAGGAGTGCTGGTAGGTCCATTTTGTTACTTTTGGACAGAGCCAGGTTTGCTGTTTACTCGTTTCTAGTCTTCGTGCTAAGCTAACTGGATGCTGGCTGTAACGTTTATTGGAATCAGTGTTCTCTGACTATCAACAAGAAAGCAAATAGGCATATTTTGTGTTGCTTTAAGCGTTTAACACACATATGCAACATGCACATGCAAGTTGTATTTGAATTGAAACTGGAAAGAATAACTGTTGGTGTGACAGACAGTTATGGTCTGAGAAAGCTGTCAAATAAATTAGTGCAATTCTGATGTTAGGCACACTGTTCATGGTTGCTGTCTGATGATGCAGCTTGTGTCCTTGGGGCTGTATAGAAACTGTATTTTACAGTACACTCTGAAACATTTGGTATCTCACTGCTGTTGTTGGCCTAGTTTTCCTGTCAAGAGACTTGGTTGTTTTGAATTGTCAGTGACTGAGTCTTAACCAGAAACAGAAGTAAATCTATCTTTTAAAAAAACCCATGAAGATGCCTGGAAGAAAAACACAGCAGCTCTCTTCCTGAAACTGCACAGCACCAGTTAAACAGGACACTAAAATAGCACTATGCTTTTACCCCCCATATACCCCTATACAAACATAACCCCTACCCCAAAAACCTGTGTTGGTACGTTCCAATACATTGTGGATAGAGTGACACTCACGGAGACAGATGTTGTCGGTGAAGTATTCCAGCAAACGATCACAGTCTTCTCTCCGGCTCCCACTGGCTGAGCAGGAGCACCATGGAGCCACGCTGGATGTGGAGTTGTCGACATAGTTGGGAGTTATTGTGCTTCCTGCAGAGAGACAACACCAGGGCTCAATCAGTATTAAATATTCATTCACCTTTTGAGTTGTTACACTGTATTCATAGTGCTTCATTATCTGAAACATTAATGGACGCTACATTTCCCATACCCTGACCTGATGCAGTGGGCTGATAATACTCTAGTATTGTTGTTTAGACTGGCTGTGCACTGGCTCGTATGATATAATAGAGAGATTCTGACGGATACTCCAATTTTCTCTTTTTTAGGTCATAGAAGTCTCCGGCATTGAGATTTCTTTTTTGTGCCTGTGTTTTTTTTCCCTTCAACATAGTGGAGGTACGATTTCAAGTGCTTTAATAAATACAAGACAGGAATGAAAATGCCAAGTGTGTGTTTGTGCTGAGGGGCACCATTTGAGGTTCTTGAAATGCATTAGGTTAGGTCCTCTCTCCAATGTGCGTTGAAAAGAAGAGGCTGTTCTTTTTTTTATTTTACGGACTGTTATAAAACAAATTAAATACACCTCGCTTTGTGTGAAGAGCCTCTGTTTTTCAGTAATGAGAGATTTTTATGCCTCAGCTTCTTAAAAACGTGTTGAACTTTTGTCTTTTGGTTCAGAATCAGAAGTTTAATTTTATTCTCCCACTCACTCTTAACCTGTTTGGTATTTATTAAATATCCCTGCAGCTAGCTTTGGCTCATTCTTGCCTCTTTGCTGCTGCACATTTTCCCCTTTTCTTCTCAAACAGCATATGGTATATATCTCCCTTCACATCTCTTTCCTCCTCCACCTGTTCATTTCATTTTTCTCTTTCCTTTATGTGTTTCGTCTCTGTGTGTATTACCTCTCAGGTGCGCACCTACCTATGAGCCCTGTGTAGGCGAGGAGACAGGCTCCGTAGTTCCCTTGCTTGCAGCCATTGGCAGACATTTCGGAGGGTTCGCAATCATACTGGAACTGTGCCAGGCGAGACCTAGAAAAACAGCCGGCACTGGTCAGCGAGAATATGATAGCTCCCTGTGTTGTTTTATGTAAAAAGAAGTTTGCTGATTCTTTTTTTAATACATTCTTTCTACTATAACTTTCATTTAATTAAGAGTTTCCCCTGTGACATAAAGAAATATTGTTGAAAGTGGTGAAGACTGAAAGCATTGGACTGTAATGTGAAAGTGATAGAAAGAGTAATATATTTCATCCCCCAGACCTGGGATCATTAGTAAAGCCCTCTGAGTGTAATGGGGCTGTGAAAAATAATGGCCATGACCAGAGATAGCAATGAGCGATAACTCTGATCCATCTGGCTCTTTATCTGTGCTAAATATTTAATGTGTTATTCCAACGGGCTCTCTGGGGTGTTCTAACCAATGGTGGTAGAAAGCTTTAGGGTAAAACAGCGGGCCATTTTGTTGATTGAATGGCTGTTTATTTGGTTTCAAAGACCCATGATACTGTGCAGCACAGGCCCAAATATGTATGGTGAGTACGTCTAAAATCTATATCCAAGGAGTGCTTGAATAAACAGGGAATGATGAAACAATGGCTCCGCTGATTTTGGATACCTTGAGAAAAGAGTTAGCTCATTAAGCGAAACAAAACTGGGGATTATGATCATATTATAGCAATATCTTATGGTATCCATATGAGACCATGGCTAAGTGAGATACAGCTTTAATATCTGCTATAGACTCGAGACTGACATTGAAATAAATGGGAGCCAATTAAAGCCTCCATTTAGCTCTAACCTGCACACATAGTCAGCGTTGCAGATCCTCATCTGTGTGATGCAGTTGGGTTTTTCCACGCTTTCATAAGAGCAGCTGGGTACAATGGTCTGCCTTCGACGCTCTGCACACGCTGTGTCCGTACAGGGGCAGAAGAGCAGCTCGTGTGTGTAGTCGGCGGGGACGCGGTCAAAGAACCTGCGCAGAGCCTTATTGCATTTAGGCCGATTGCACAGGCCCGACTTGGCCGTGGGTTTGATGCAAGCTGAGACATATTCCGTGCGGAGCTTCTGGCACAAGTCGTCCACGTTGCAAGCCTTGGCCGCATCCAGGCAGCGATTCACAGTTGTCATGCCAACATCTGAGTCTGTGGATAGAAGTAAGGTCAAAGACAAGCGTAGATTTCAGTGGGAAAATAATACCAGCAGAGCAAAAAGGTTTTGTGTTTATATGAACAAGAGCATATGTGACTTGTGGAATGCACTCAGTTTGTTTATTCAACATGGCGAGATGTAATCTCCTGTTGTTAGAGGTTCAGAAGTTTAGATGGGTAGTTTGAAATTAAAGATCATTTTCAAGGTGGAAGTGACTGTGAATAAACAATAGAGGTTCATTTCCTGAGGACCAGAATAACAAAATGAGTATTAGGAAAGGAGCCTGGCCTCTTTTCTTTTGTTATGAAAAGAGAACATTTTCTCTCTTGAAAATAAGGACACAAGTGGTCATTAATGTGGGTGCATAAATCATAAGTTTCATTACCAAACAATATTATATCAATTCTTTGGGCAACGATATGATAATTGCTGATATCACAATGTCTGCCACGATATGATTTCAGTTAAATTCAGGGACCTGTTATCGTTATAAGACGCTAGTAATAAATATCCTTATTGTCATTTTCTTGGCCTCTTACTATTATCTTCCTGGCGCTAAGCTGCTAGCACTGTTTGAATGTTTAGGAGGGAGGTTTGCTTGGATGGAAATGGTGACACAGATTTGCCATGGGGATTTCAACATACAGGCTGCGAAGCTGTCACTTTGCATTGAAATTATTACGTTGGTCATTGAATTGATGAATCGATCCAGATGAATGTATCGTTACACCCCTACTTTCTTGCATTGTTTTAAAGCAAGCACAAGAACCACCCAGCCAACATTTGTACATGAGGCCCATGTGGGTCGTAAATGAGCAGGAAAAATGGGCCCTATTTGGAATTGTCCAAGGGTTCCTTAATGGCGCCATGCCAATTGCCCACATGGGTGGTTTTACTCAAGTGAGCCCAAGAAAAGATACCCCTTTTGGGCCCATATCGACTTGGTACCCAGGTAGCTGTAGAATAACTCATGGGCAACCCACTTGGGTAAACCCACCCATGTGGGCAGCTGGCATGGGGCCATTATGAAACCCATGGACGATCCCATAGAGGGCCCATTTTTCTGCTCATTTACGAACCACATGGGCCTCACGAACAAATGTTGACGGGGCAGGTCCATGCCTCTCCATCCTACTGACTGAAATGATCACGATAGCTGGCATATTGCATCACCACACTCTGAACTTCCATTGTGCCTTTTTCTTTTTCAAAAGTACAGGCTGCACTGTGGCATTCAGCGACGTGACGTCTGTCCACTGTCTGTTGCCTCTCCTTCGTCCTCATATCTGTAAGATGTGAGTCACTGCCATGTTACTATGGCTATTCTTCCCTTTCTTATTTTGATGTTACTACGTATAAGCACCCAGACAATCAAAGGTTTTATGTGAAATACTGCAGATGCATAAACAGACATAATTTGCTTTTATCAAACCTTTTGACATTTAAGGGGTCTTCAATGTGAAAGGCTTTTAATACTGACACTTAAATGTGTGTGACTGCGGCTTGTGTCACCAGTCATTGATTATTTGGGCTATTTTATATTGGATGTCACAGATGAGTCTTTTTGTGCCTTAATGATAGAATCGCCCACTAACATCACTGACAACTGTGTTGTTATTGAGAGCGCTGTACTTCTAGCGATTCAGTCACAGACACAGAACAAGAGAAAGTAAAACAACCGCTAATTTAAATAAGATTCAGAAAGTGCATTAAATGAAATGATATCTTGGTATTTTTAGAATCAGATCTGAAGACAAGTGTAACTTGAATGAGTCACGAAAGTGTTATGTGATCTGCAGAGAAAACATCAAGACAACTTCCTGTCCTTTATTGCTTCAGTGAATAAAGCTGGCCTGAATTTATGAATGGTCATGTTTGGTGTGAGAGTGAATCCTGGTCCTTGGTGTGGCAACTTCTGAATGGAGCTTTTGTCCACATGTTGCCTGGGAAATAAGCGACCAGCTGACCCTTTTGAGCTGTCTAGGGTTCAGGGATGAGTCATCAGGTTTGTTCAGTGTTTTTACAGGTTTTTGTAACACTGACGGATGTTCTACTTAAATTGGTAGATGGATATGTCATCTGCGACTGCGTGTGCCTTTGACTCATGCAAACAAACTTTGCGATATGAGTCACTTTAATTTAGACTTATTCTGCTTTTTTACGCACTGGTTAGATGGAGGGAAGATTACCACAGTTTAT
Organism: Epinephelus moara; assembly: GCF_006386435.1. Taxonomy (NCBI): domain Eukaryota; kingdom Metazoa; phylum Chordata; class Actinopteri; order Perciformes; family Serranidae; genus Epinephelus; species Epinephelus moara. Next base: position 31,521,229 of record NC_065509.1, read on the forward strand.
TTACACCCATATTGTTATGATACAAAGCTGGTTGAAAATCAGCAAAGAATCCCTGTAAGGGAATTTCCTCAAATTTGGCACAAATGTCCAACTCAACGATGAACTGATTCGAATTTGGTGGTCAAAGATCAACGCCAGTGTGACCTTGCGTCTGTCTCATTCTCATGATTGTGATATCTCAAGAAGGCCTTGAGGGAATTTCCTCAAATTTGGCACAAACACCCATTTCATACTCAAGGATGTACTGATTAGAATTTGGTTGTCAAAAGTCAAATTTCACTGTGACCTCACAATATGTGCTTTTGGATAAAACTCAAAAATCCATTTATTAATACTGACAGCATCGTCAACCATCATGGCTACATATGACTCTGGACAGACATGGATGTAAACTGTAATTGCAACTTGACTGGTTTGCAGAGGCATAAAACAGTAAAGAGGCAGTAAATTCTAGTTTTCTACTTTCAAAACAAGCTGATGTCAGATCGTGACAGAATTTTTTTATACGGTCATCTGCTCCATGCACGCGACTGCAAGTGTTCACATAACGTTGCCTACACTGCTACATGTAGCTACATGCTAACATCAGGGAAACATGTAATCTTGGTTTCCCATGTTGTTCAGATCATATTCCTGCTAGAACATGTCCGGATGTGAAGAATTTAGTTTCAAAGCTTTTATTGATGATTTTTTAGAGCAGAAAGTGCTGCTATACTGTGTTATCATCATTCCTTGGCTGTCAGTGACGGTGAAGAGAAGCAGAGCTATTGAAGACTTGAAACCCTTGATTACCAAAGACTGGCATCTTTTTGAGGGGGCCTTAAAGAGACGAGTGCTAGATGAGAGCATTTCAGACCGAGGGTGAATACAAGTGTTCAAGCACACAGTATGAAGAAAATAAAGGTATTTTTGAACATTAAAACATGTAAATAAGTTCTAATAGAAACCCAAAATACAAGTAAGACAACAGGTCCCCTTTAACCTCAACTAATGTCTTTTTACTTGCTTAAGTGTAACCTTTAGTAAATCTTTTACATGATGAACATTTACAAAAGGCATATTTTCTTTATGTTGTCCTCAAATGCTGGGTTTGTATTTTTTATATCCTCTAGATTTAATCTGCTTTTCAGAGTTTGGACTTGTTTTAATCAGTTCTATGAGTTTGCATTGTTGTATGAGCCCGAGGCTACAAGAGAAAATGCAAGATTTGGTATATTCTATTATCACAACTTAGTAGTAAAGAAAAATGCCTGCTTTAGTATTCATTGACAGTCATGCAAATGAATAAGGATGCCATCCAACAACCTGAAGACAATAATATCATTTTGGATGCTGGGATTGTGTTCAGGCAAATGGTAATACTTGTGTAACTGTGTCTTAAGAACAGAAGGGACCTCTATTTGCCTTGGGCATGCTTCCAGGGGAAATTCAGTTGAGTCATGTATTCGTGCTGGAACAAAACATCTTCAAAGGGTAAAATTGTATAAAATAAGGTGAAACTTAATGAAGGTCAGTGAACTTGCCAGCTGTAATAGAGGCCAAGCGGACGTAGTCATAATCTCTCTGCACCGTCTCGTAGGGATAACTCTCCACCAGGTTGAGTCCTGAAGTAATAAGAAGACATAGGTAGGAACATTGGCTTTAATCTTGTAATACCATAATGCATTTAAACTGTATAAAACATAAAATATTCTCGTGTTCATTTCCATTTAATTTATACACAGATTAAAGTCTGCCTATTATTCATTTGTCATCTATATTGTTTTTAACAAACTGGTTCTCCAGCTCTAATCAGTAAGCACTGACCGTGTATGATAGACTGATGAAGGCTCCAGTAGATGCTCAGGCAGTTCTTCTCCTTCTTCATGCCTCGTTTACACTGGCAGCCATGTAAGGGGCTGGACAGCAGGGCGGACACGGCGTTGGCACACTGGCTCCTGGCACCGGGGCCCAGCTTCACGCTGCCATTGCCTGCCACACACTGACGCAAAGTCCGCAGGCGTGGACTACAGGTCTCATCACTTGAGCACGAGTCTCCAGCCATCAAGCAGTCTCTGCCGGCCAGGATTACCTCTAACAGAGCTGTGAGAGAAAATCAGAGCACAACAGAGAGCGGAGAGATGAGGGGATTTGAGATGGCAGTTAAGGTGTCGGGTTATGAGATGAGATGGAAAATAAAGAATACAGGAGAAGCTGAAGTCAGACACAAATGTCAAGAATACAAAAGCAGGAAAGTAAAGAACACTCTAAAGGAAGAAATGTGAACAGTTGTAAGGTGATATTGAACTTAAAGTTAAATCAACAGGTGGCTCATTGTATAAGTCTGAGAATGTGAGAAGGCACAGACAGGGCTACATGTAACCAAAAATCTATCAAGTGCGATGCAACTACACATTTTCATTGGTCCCACCAGTGTGCGTGATATTTTGGTCTCTGTGTATATGTCGCGTTATTTTTCCCTACTTGAAGATCTGTCCCTACTCCCCGTCTGATTGGCTCTCACCTTTTTTTTTTTTTTTGGCTGAATTTCTTTGTCAGGCCTGGGATAGAAGGCAGCGTATTCTGTTTCTGGACTGAGCAGTAAAAAAACGTACTTTTGATTGTTACATCATTGTAATGGTGTCTTGGACACGAATGAGGGTTGGGCACATGCAAGTGTGCATGACGTAAAATAAAAAAATCCATTAATCAATCAGTCAGTGCTTTCAATACTAATTTTCTGCTGTACCAGCTGCACTCTTTCACTTTGTCTTTTTGTTAATGTTTACTCCAGTCAGTCTGCTGTTCTTTGCTACTAAGAAAAGTCATCCTTCTCATGTTAAAGCCTTGTTATATTTATCTTTTAATTAAAATGTTTTAATTGGTATTCCCTTGTATTTACTACTATCAAAAATTGTATCAAATATTAATATTTTTCAAGGTGTTGTGTCAAGTTTGAAACACTGAACTGAACTACTTAAGTTTGTGTTTAGTGCTAATTAGCAAAATTAGCATGCTAAACTAAAATGGTGATGAACAGTAAATAGCCGCATTTGTATAGCATTTTTATCCAAAGTTCTTTACAAGTTCTTTTTTCATCATTTACTCATTCAGCCATTCAAAGACGACCAAGCAAGGTGCTAGCCTGACCATTAGGAGTTATTTGTAGGGCTGTAGTCAACCAAAGAAAATCTTGGTCGACTAAAGTCGCACATAATCTTCAACTAATCGATTAGTCGTGGGGGGGAAAAAAATCTGCACGTTATTTTTACTTCTGCGTTGGTGTGTCTGTGTTACTCTGCAGTTACACCTCCAAAACGCTAGTCGGCGGTGGAGGACTGGTTTAGTTCAAATCAAACTTTATTTATATAGTTGATTCAAAACACACATTAAATGTGGCTTAATAGAGACAATTCCAAACACAAGGGCGCAAATTGGCTTCACTATAAATTGCAGAACTGACAGACAAACACTTGTCTTTATCTGGACGCATTTCCCCCACCAATACAACATGCTAACGTTATTAACACAAGTCTATGGTGTTTTACATTGTATAAATTAGCCTAGCGTCTAGCGATCTTTTCCTCTTCTCATATAAAACCAGGGACAACAGCAACATGTAACAAAGGTAACGGTACACAGTTTGGCTCCATTACAACTCAGAACATTCATCGACAAAACAACTGTCTTATACTAAACACGTTTTCCAAGCAAATACAACATGCTAACGTTATTAGTGTTTTCCAAGCAAATACAACATGCTAACGTTATTAGTGCCAGCCAGTGGCGTTTTACATTGTATAAATTAGCCTAGCGATGAGCAGAGATTCCCTTTGCTCATATGAAGCCAGGATAAATCCCTAAGTATAAATCCTGAAGGATAAATCACACACGAGACTTAAAATGCTATTTTAGTGGAGGCTTTACTGTCTTTACAATTTATTGTTTCTTATCAGTGAAATACAAGTAAATACAAGCTCTCAAGTGTTTTGAAAACACCCCCATTTTCACAGGTAACTTAGCCTTTCCCCTGCCACAGGAAATAATGGATTAATCCTGAAAAGCTGTTGATGTAGCACTTTTCTCCTTATGAAAGTAACACTGCGATTATTCGACCAATGAGAATTTGGTCGAACGAGAGCATAGCGACCAAATAATCGACTACTCGACCAGGAGACTACAGCCCTAGTAATTTGGGGTTCAGGGAGTAATTTGGGGTTCAGTCAAGGACACTTTGACATCGAGCCCAGACCTGTGCTTTGGCCTCAGACATGATACTCAAGGATCAGTCAATGAATTCCATAAAGTATGGCAACCATTCCTGGACTATTATAATAATGTCTACACTTCATGAATGTTATTTAATGCCTATGTGTGCCTATTATAGTATGGAAGTGTAATATTGTCTCCTAATAAAAAGACACCAGGGTGGGGATCGAGTGATAAGTGGACGACCCTCTCCACCTCCTGAGCCCCAGCTGCCCCAGCTATCGGCAGGTAAAGTGGAATAAAGAAAAGCCCTTCAAACCAATTTGAAATTCATACCAAATATTTTACAATAAAATAAGAAGAAAGTGAGTTTTGATCACTGAAAGCCTGTGAAATGAATAAATAGTTCTCTCTGTTTGCATCCCAAAACACAAAAACAGGCATTTATGAAGCAGATCAGCTCTTTTGTCTGTGGTGCATTATTTCTACCATACAGTTTGCATTTATCTTCTTATCAAGATGTTAAAAAAATCGAAACTGCTCCCTTATCCTCAAGATTTAAAAAAAATAAAGTTTATGAAAACAGTTTTGTAAGAGCTGTTATCTATTGTTGTTATCTGTCACATGACCCCTATAAAGATGATAATAACTTTGCTTGTATTCAATACAGTGATAACATACTTTGTGACTATCCATTATCAACTGGGCCTGCAGGCTGAATTAGCTGGACATATTCTTATGAAGCCCTTACAAAGTTTAAGTTATGTAACCTTGTATTTTTAATACACACTGAATATGTGTGGATTATACCCGTTACTGTGTGAAAGATCTTGAGTGGCAGACTTATACAAATGCTAAACTGTGCTCTCATTGATTCACTGACTTACCTTGTCCTGAGTAGCTTTGACTGCCTCAGCTCTGCGGTATGAGTCAAGTCTATTCAGCCAGCCAGAGGACATGAATAATAGGTGTGTGTCATGTACAGAATATACAGAGAACATTAACAAGTGAAAGAACCATACATATTCATCTGTTGCTGCGGTGAAAAGCCCAAGCACTACCATGTCCGTTTATTGAACTTCGTCTAAGTGCGCCAACATAACAGCTGGTGAGATGGAAGCTCTTGGTTTTCTTTTGCATCGCTGGGCTCAGATGGCAAGATAGATACTATGGATGAGCGTGTGGGATGAAGAGAAACAGTGAAATTCATCTTAAGTTGTTTCTGTGCTAGCAGAAGAGGTAGTTCTAACGTTGTTGCTGGTAAAATCATGAGGGAAGAGATATGGAACTGCATTAGGTCTGTATCATATGGTGTATAATGGCTCTTTGTTCTTATACCGTGTAAACAGTTGACACTTGGACACATTAATTTGAAATTTAAATGTAACTCCTGTACCTTTTATACCCTGCTGTGTATCTTTATTTTGAGTCAAGCTGTATTCGCTGGCTTGATTATATTCACAGGCGTTAGAGAAAAACGCTCTACAGAGCCAGGTGTTTAGACAGGTGTGTGCATCCTGAGTCCCATCCTTGGTTAAGTTTATCAATCAAACAGTCATTTCAGTCAGGAACACTTTTGTCAAAGAAAACTGTATTTCCATTTGCAGTATCTTACTTGGCGGTATGGCTCTGTTCTGAGGCCTCTCTGCCTTTTCTAGGCCTACGCAGAAAGCCTAAGGTAGAGAGAGCACACCTCTCTGCCCTTCCATGTGCCTACATGGAAAACCTAAGGCAGAGAGAGCACTCCTCTCTGCCCTACCATGCGCCTAAGTAGAAAGCCTAAGGTGGAGAGAGTACACCTCTCCGCCCTTCTGCGTGCCTACGTGAAAAGCCTTAAGGCAGAGAGAGCACACCTCTCTGCCCTTCCACACGCAAATGAGGAAAGCCTGAGGCAGTGAGAGCAAACCTCCCTGCCCTTCCATGTGCCTACATGGAAAGCCTAAGGCAGGGAGAGCAGCAGCAAAGACCCCTTGGGAACAGAACAGAGCAGCATCAATGACAAAGAGAAATGACACTGATAAGTCAGACACAGCATGAAAAGGAGGAGCTGGGGTGGAGGCGAGTTGCAAAGCGGCTCCCAGAGGAAGCAGCAACAGTAGGCAGGGCTACTTGGGCTGTTTGAGATCAGCTGATGTAGCTGGATGTGAGCCGAGCTTGACATCGTGTCCTGCCTGAAGTAACGCTATGCTCAATTTTTCACATGAAACGATACAAGGTACAACCCCGAAATGCAATCCCGTCAGCTCCTATAGCTTGTGTCATTTAGTCATTTTTTCTTCTTATATTGTAGGCTGCTGTGGTGGTATTCTGGAATGTGCTCCAGACTCCGTTTCACGTCTCTGACATCACCGAGGCATGTGTCCTAGCTTGTTTACATATCTTGACAGGAGTCAAAAAAATCAGGCCCGACCCTCCACGAACACACAGTTTCTGTCCAAACCAGACTCGAGCCTGACTGACAGCAGCAGTTTTGGGCCCTAGCTTGATTAACCCTATGGGCCCTAGGCGTTTTTGGGGTATTTTTACTGCCTTTACTTTTAAGCTCATATCACAGTCATTATAAAGGCTAGATACACATGCTATATCTTGTTTTTTTCAGGTCAATCAGGGCTAACCAGATTAGCCATCATTTCATGTCCTTCTATGTGCCTGTATTT